>NC_057920.1:2595387-2907205 GCF_018873765.1 Telopea speciosissima
TCAATTACACTGCTCGTATTTGATCTGATCGTCAAGTACATCTAATAGAGGAAGGTGGACCCCACCTCGGACAGGAGGTAGGATAATCATTTCTACCTCCTCTGTTAGATGTACTTGACTCAAGTACAGATAGTGTAATTGAGACGATAAAGATCCTTCCATGAGTTCACACTTGAATCTGGACTACTTAATCTGATATCAAGTTTGGAATCAAGAATGAGAATGATGTGACTTGTGATTAATGAGAGAAGGTGCACTTTATTTATAATGAATATTACAACCTAACAGCAAAACAGTTAAAAAGAAGAAATAACAAAACCCTCAAATAAATGGATAATATTCCAATCTGAAAAAATAACAAAACCCTGAAAAAATGGCGGAAGGGAGACTTGTCCGTACCCAAGTAAAATGAGCTATGACTCTATGAGGCATGAGTGCGCCAAAATGATTGATGATTTGATGATCTGATGATATCAATAATTATTGAGGCATGATCAGATGAGCTTGATTATTATATGGTATAATTTTTGAAAAAAAATGGAAAAATTATTATTGAAACGTATGACTTTTAAAGGTTGGTATGAACATGATTATAATTTTAGGCCTTCGATCACTACTATAAATAAACGTATTGGAGCTAGTTCCCTTCCCACACTAATAAGTCCAATGCTGCAAAATTAAATTGTCAGATAAGATCACGAGATCGATGAGGAGGAAACAATCAAGGGTGAGGTAAACAACAAAAAGAAAAGCAAGGCTGATCCATCGAGAGTCGAGAGTCGAGAGTCGAGAGTCGAGACAGGAAGAAGAAAAAGCCGGCCGACTTAATTAGGAGGAAGATCGAGCAACAGATCGATCGAGAGAGGAAGAACGATAAATAACGACAACAGAAAAAAAAAAAAAAAAAGAAGAAGATGAATTTGAATCTGGCCGCGGGGGCCTGCCTTCTGAAGAAGATTTTGTGCTACGGTGGTGGCAGATTAACGATGATGATGATGATGATGATGACGACGACGATGAATAAGAATAAGAAGAAGAAGAGCTTCTTGATGAATAATAATATCCCTTCAGACCTCCCGGAAGGTCATGTTCGTGTGTACGTGGGGAAGGACAAAGAGTTTCCTCGCAAGTTCGATCTTGAAGCCAATTACCTGAACCACCCACTCCTGGTGAACCTGCTCCACTTATCCGTGGACGAATTCGGCTACTCCTACAATGGAGCTCTGAGGATAGCTTGTGAGATCGATCTTTTCCAGCACCTCCTCCAACTCCTCCACACCAGAAATCCCTCCTTCGCAGAACATTACGTCGACCTTCCCGATCTCATTTCCAAGTTCTACGCTGCTGCAACTCATCATCATCACAACTACTGCGGCCAAAACTAAACTATAATTTCTTGCATCGTCTCTTCTTCCGGCGGATTTCTAGCTCTTCCCTGCTGCGCGCTCCCACCCTTTCTCATTCTTTTTTTTTTTTTGTTAAAAAGATTTTACATTTGTGCATGGTTAGTTGACCGGAATTATAAAGTCTCTAGATCTCCTCTCTAGCTCAAAGCCAACGGGTTTTGCTAGCTATTGTGACGATAATCTTCACGCAAGAGCTTCACGAGTTAGTTAATATGGTGTTCCTTTTTTGGGTGTAAAGTTAGGTTATAATTTTTTATTTTATTTTTTTTGGGGGAGGGGGGGGGGTAGAAATTGGGTCGTAAAAATTAGGGAGTTATTTTTTAGATTATTGGTTAGGGGATCCAAATTGGGTGCCGTACCGCTTCTCAATCCATACAAAATTTTCAATTAATTAAAAGTTTTTCGTCTACAAAGTACAAATACGAATGTGAGAGAGTGACTTTTCTGGGCCAAAAATCGAGCCGTGGAATTACAATTAGCACTCCCCAGCTAGAGAGGAACCCTTTAATCATACTAAGCCAGCCCGACATAATTATTTTTAAGACCGAGATTATTTATTATTTAGGGATAATATTTTGCTGCTACCCAGTTCACAGTCAAAGAAACAGAATCTAAAAAGGTATTTTGAAAAGTATTTAAACCTAGGAGGGTATGTATTTGTGAACCTAATTAAGGGAAAGTGATTTATTTCATTTCTTTGGTTGTGAGTAGGGACATTCCTGCAACCAATCTGGGTAGCAGCAAAAAAAATTCACTTCGATCTATCATTAGACCACCTATTTACAATTGAAGTAAAGTTATCAGTTTCTTCTGCTAGAGAGATAAATCTATGAATTAAGTTCCATGGCACACAACCAGAATATGAAGGTTTGAGCATTTCATATAGTTAGTTCTTTACTGCAGCACCACATTTCCTTAATCTGGATTTTTAAAGACTGTGTTCTGTGCCATCCTTGTAAACTGTATTTATATGTTGAGTTTCATCTTAAAATAGTTGTTCATTTGGAAAAATAAATTATAAAAAAATAAAAAATAAAAAAATCTAAGACTTTTAAGATCGAGGATGCATCACATTGGAGGGTGGTGTCCCTAACCTTCAAACCAACAAATAAGAGTAAGAGAACTCCACAGAAGCATGTCAGTTCCGAGAAATTAAAACTCAATGACCTTCCTCCGAAGGAAAATATTGTTTATGATGTCCAAGGCATGCCACATTCTTGGCAATCCTTCTTTCTCGCGCCGGGCACCAAATTGTTATATGGTTCTCCATATATTTATACCTAATTAATTCACTCGTTGAGAAGTTGGGTAGTATAGGGAAGATGACCTAATTCACTTCTTGATGAGTTGGGTAGTATAGGGAAGAAGAGAAATGGATCATACAATGTGAACCCATTGCATATCGTCCAAGTGTCTCATGGTGGGGTACGGTTTTGCTATTTGTTCAAGGCATCAAGGATGTTTCTTACATCCACGTCAGCTCCCTTCTTGAGTGTGAAGATGTTTCATACATCGGATGGTGCTCCTCTAGCTGTGGCGCGACAGGTCGTCCAGTGCACATCCGACGATTGGGAGCATCTTGTGCTCCGCACCCGTGTGCTGGGCTGCATGCCCGGATGCTCCCAGCCGTCGAATGTGTGCTAGGCACCCTACTGTGCCACAAAGACCTTCATACATCTAAGGGTGTTAAATGGTTCGGTTTCGGTTAAATGGTTCGATTCAGTTCGGTTTTGACTGCTTGAGGGTAGAAACCGTAACTAGACCGTTTAACTAAACGGTCTCATAATCAAAACCTGGATCGTTTGGTAAACGGTTTGGCTAAATGGTTCTATACGATTTTACAGGATTTTGGTTAGACGGTTCTATATACATTTTCTATTCTATTTATTAATACTAGTTATTACTTATTCCTCATTACTTACTAAGTTATTAGTTTTTTTTTTGGAAAAGAAAAATCATTAATGAAGAAACATGACTGCTTAGTAGATGCTACTTGCTAGTTTTTGACTTTTTGTGTATAAGAAGAAAAAAATTTTTGTTAAGTTTTTAACGGTTAGACGGTTTAGTTATAATCAGTTTTAATTGGATTACACGGTTTGAAATCGTTGCATTAATCGGCTTAAATCGAACCAAACCGATTAAATAAACGGTGTCATTTCTAAAACCATAACCAGACCATTTGACTATATGGTCTGTCGATTTCGATTTAAACGGTTCGATTCAGTTTCGGTAAATGATTTCGGTTTAGTTTTGACACCCTTACATACATCCACATTATTATTATTATTATTATTATTATTTTGGGCAAATACAGATTTATTGAAAAGGACGTGTGGTACACATGGATTTTGAGTCCCAAGCTTGTAGAAGTCATGGAGTGTAAGTTAGCCAATCAGTCCTACACATCATGGATCGGGTCCTCCTAGTAAGGGAGTCAGTCAAATTGTTTTTCTCCCTTGTAGATTCTAAACTAGAAACCAAATACATGATATCTTGCATAATAGAGATGACAAAAATAGGTGGATTGATTCGATCGCTATTTGAAAAGTGAAATCAGTACTTTGTTGTTAGATTCAACAGTTAAATAGTCCAAGCTATCCTCAATAGCTTAAAGGATCTTCATCCAAATTATCAATACTTCGCCAATGAGAATAGTTGTGAACATTAGCTCCCTACTTGAATGCGGGTTTGTATGAATGCATCCGTTAATATAAAGGATTCATGTGTTTGTAACCAAACATATATATTATAAACTGAATTTGTAATCTAACTTTATTGCCCCTTCTACATAATTGGTTTTAACTTTTGACATAAAAGTCAAATGATATATACTTTCACATAAAATAAGCTTTAGTAGCCTAATTAAGATACCACGAATGGTTCTATTTCTCGATTCTCGTACGACAAGAGGCGCACAGATGTAATCCACTCACTTTCTTGGATTCCATCTGTGCGCCTTCTGGCGTATGAGAACTTGATCCAGCCTCGCAGCCTAGATCTATGGGGTTAGGGGGTTAGATGGTTGAAAGGGAGTTGATACACAAATAAATGAGGCTTCAATGCCAAACTCTTCCACCTTGATCCTCGTCCCTCTATCTAACTCCTATTACCCAACTCAAAATAAATAAAAGACTTAAATAGATAAACTATTCCAACCCTTGTTGGACCAAAAATCATTAGACCAGTCAAGTGATATTGCATCAATTCTCCTCTTTTGAAAAGAATTCGAACTCTGTCGAGTTTGACAAAGAATCAAGGAGGCCATGTGAAGCAACACACTGGAGGAGGAATGATCTTACTATTTTCATGAGTTTAATGTCAGGGAGATCCTTAGCAGGAAGAAACTTCATGGTTTTATTGTCATGCTTGAAGGAGTAGGTATTCGTATAACCGCAATGTTGCATTTGTCTTCATATCAAACAATCACAATCGACCAGAAAGAATATGACATACCTTCAGAGAAAGAACGTCACATTGTATTGTATCCACCAATAAATTAGGTGAATAAACACTTAAGTGTAATCTTGAGATTCGTGTTGTTCACCCATGCAGATTGACTTAGGCATAATCTCGGTTTGAACACTTATAGGCTATTTCCCAATAGGGCCTTATATCCCAAATGATGGGCTAGCAAAGCTTGTAAAACCCACAAACGACACGAAACCATAAAAAAATTCATTGAAATCAAAATCGGAACATCAGAAAAGAACCAAAGCATCTTAAGAAATTGGTTACTGGAACAAAGATCCAAAATCAACCACCTATAAACAGAAAACACAGACCTGAATCCCAAGAAAATTCATTGCTCAGATGGTCAAAACACCATTGTGAGTTTGGGGTGGCATATATGACAGGACTTTGTACGACGACGTCTGAAGCGGGATGAATGTCTTAATGTATTGTATTTGGGACCTGGCTCTCTTCCAGTCATGGCGGGAGCTAGAGAATCCGGCCCAATCAAAACAAAAGGGGTGGGGGTTGTTGGAGGGGGGGTGTTGTGGGGGGGGGGGGGGTTGGTGGGATCCACCTGTGAAATGACCTAAACACCTGTTTTGGCTGAGTTGGATCCTCTAGCTCCCACCACAGCTGGAGGAGAGCCAAATTCATGTATTTGAGGGGAATTCAACTGGGGGAGACGAGGGAAAGAACAGTGAAAATGAACCAGGCTAAAAGAAGAAAACACGACCGCTCCATTGTAGACATTGGAACCACACACATGATTTAAAGTGATTCCAAACTTCCAAGCTCGATTACAAAATTGTCCACATCTAAAAACTTATTGGCAAAGGAAAAAATATAAAATCTGTTGTAACTTTTTGGTAATTAAAATCTGTTGTAATCAACTTGGCATAGAAATTATTCAAACATATTGACTATTTAAGCATAAATCCTAAGAAAAACAACGTACCCCGGAATTTGAATCTAACTTCATTACCAAGTTTGTAGATGGTCACACCATGATACCACTTGAATTTTCCAGGTTCTCACAAGCAATTAGAATGCTCACCCCAGTTGGACATGCATATCACAACCTAATGTTTCGAGCTTCTAATCCTCCTTGCCCGTATGAGCTTGAGGTATTTATATATCTTTAAGGTGGTGAAGTTTTACCACAAAAAAAAAAAGGGTTTTTAACAAATGTCTTCCTAAAAATGCTTATTTGTCCAAGTGCCTCTTACAATTTTTTTAATTATAAATGCCCCCTTATTTTAAAACATTGTAGCACTTGGGTCCAGTCCGTTAATTTGGAACGTTAGACGTTAGTTTTAGGGAATCTAATGACCAAAATGCCCTTCTAATAAAAATCCACCAAAATTTAAGAATAAAATAACCAAATTGCCCTCATCTTCCCCAAATGGTTTAGGGTTTGAAATTGAAAATCAAACCCTAAACCATTTGGGGAAGATGAAACCTAAAATCTAACCTCCAAAATTGAAGTTGCAGTGAAGAAAATTTTCCATGAATCAAGCCAAGGGATGAGGGAATTTGTTGCTGAGATCGTTTGCAGAGATTGTTTATAATGAAATATTTGAGCGAACTGAAAATGATAGCACGATTTAAGTTGTCATTTCTGATCCAATTAATAAAAGAGTTGTGGGTGAATGATGTGCATACAAGGACTTCTGCAAACGAAAGATAACTTGTTCTGTCAGATAAGATTTGTTCAAAACAAACCATAACTTAATGTGAAAACCAAGTTGAATAAAGACAAAATGGAACTGTTGAATCGGCTAGTCGGAGGATTTTTAATGATTTTCAAGAAGGGTAGGAAGTACAAAGGACTGGGTGGTCAAAGAAAGCATTGGATTGACAACTCTTTGCTTCCGATTCAGTTCGACGTAAGAGTAATTATGACTTCTCCATCTCCTTTAAGAAGATCAAAAGAGCATATACTTAGTAGTTGATGCAACTGCTCATCCATAAGTGTGGATTCGTAACTCTGATTAGGCTCAGATTGGACCGCGGGAGTCTACATAGCCAGGAATCGCCCCATTTTACTTTAGACAACACAGACAACAATGCATTATATAAATTACATTTTCCAACTTCATGTTTCAATTCCATGAACACATGAATCAAGATCTCCACCTAGAATTGTGGATTTTGATTTCTATGAGAAGCAAGATTAGTCTCCTTCATGTAAATATTTGAGCAAACTCGAATAAATTTCTTCACTGTAACTTCAATTTTGGAGGCTTGATTTTAGGGTTCATCTTTCTCAAATGGTTTATGGTTTGATTTTCAATTTCAAACCCTAAATCATTTGGGGGAAGATGAGGGCAATTTGGTCATTTTATTTTTTATTTTTGATAGATTTTTACTAGAATGGCATTTTGATCATTAGATTCCCTAAAACTAACGCAAATTGGATCCAAGTGCAACAATGTTTTGAAATTAAGGAGGCATTTACAATTAAAAAAATTGTAAGGAAGTATTTGGACAAATGGGGATTTTCAGGGAGACATTTGTTAAAAACCTAAAAACAAAAGGTGGAGAAAACTAGCCACAGAACCCAATACGAAGTGAGATGTCAACTTCCTAATGTCAATACCCATATGCCTTTTAGGTTTATCTTGACAATTGCCATGAACGTGAGAAGGGACTTAAGATACAAAACTGTTTTTTTTAGAAAAACAAATCATAACACAGGTTTTGCAATGAGAAAAAATAAAAATTACTTATCAATAGAAACATTTTCTTGCCTGACCTTTTTACGATAATTTTTTTCAAATTGGCATTTTGTAGGTACGTATATATTTCCATATTTATCAAGTCACTAAGGCTCCGTTTGGTTGCAAGGGGAATTAAAGGAAGGGAAGTGAAATTTTCATACTTAAAAAAAAGAATTTTTGTAGTCATTATCCCATGTGACAATATCACTAACTCCAAATCATTCCATATTTGGTTATTAAATTCCACTTTACTTTGCATCCAATTTCCTTTGGTTTAAAATGTAAAATAAATATTACATGTAAAATGTATCATTACTAAATATGGTAAAACAATTAAGTAATTTATACACTCACATATTCACATGGGGTAATGATTACAAAAGTTTTTTTTTAGTTTGAAAATTTTCCCTTCCCTTCTCTTTAATTCCCCTTACAACCAAACGAAACCTAATGTCAACACTCAACAACGCATAATTGATCTTTTTATGGAAGGACTTCTCAGGTCTTATGTTCACTAACCATCGAGAGACTACCACTCACGTCCATCCATCGTAGTCCAATAAATGCATATGTAATCATGTAATACATCGTGATAAATGTGATCAAGCCGAAAACTACGAAGTGGCTCATTCGGATGATCATCCACAAAAACTAGTCACTTATCCAATAGACCAATAATAGTGGTACCATTTAAACAATTTATAACCCACAAAACATATATATATCATATGCCACAAATGAAAATAAAAGTATCCAATAATAATATGCTAGATTAAGCAATATACATTTGTATTAAATCACACAATTCTAACAAAGGTTTGATTAGATCACTAAGTTCCCTTGTGGAACTAAATAACCAGATAATAGGCATCACTAATTGAATTTGAGTTGACCCACAAGGGCTGTCGGATTTGGCTAAACTGATTATGTTTAAGCAGGCGAATCTAACCTAACAGCTAAAAAATTCTAATCTCCTACGTTTTGCCCATATATTTAATGCGAAGTATGGATGTCAACAGGTATAGCAACAGGGCAAGGGGTGGAGTTTAGCCAAACCGAACCCGCCCTATTCAAGACGACGTTCAATCCAGCCTTGCTCCACCCCATGACATTACGAGGCAAATGAGACCGGCCTGGGGTGGAAGCAGGGGAGCGGGTAGAAGCCGAGGGTGGAGAGGGGAGACAATTCATGTGAGGGGGTCAAAAGGATAGTTTAGATATTTTTAAGGGAAAAAAAAACTGTCCAGGAAGGTGCGCACTGTGCCCAGACATGGGGCAAAATGACCACCCTACCCCATGAAAGGCGAAAATGCCACTTCTGTTGATTCTTCCACATGCATTCCCCTGTCGTGCTTCTGGACAAAGAACGCATTCCCTATTTTAAAATACCAAGGGAGAATGGGATGAAAGTTTTCTTTTCTCTGGGAATCAGAAAAGAAATTCTAATCAGGAGAGAAAATAATTTGAGGGAAAAAACACAAGGTGAAGACAGGAGACTCAACCTCTTCGGAGCCTGCACTCTACCTGCCAACCAAGGGAGCTAGCAGTTTTCAGGGAGTTTGACTAATTATAGGGAAAGTAAGTATAAAGAAGTATAATATTTCACCCAAACAAAAAGCCTAAGCTTCATAGGGTGCCAGAAATGGTCTACACCAGAGAATTCGAAAGCGTGATTCTATAGACAAAAGCAATAATGATCAACAACAGTATCTTGTGTTTTACAACTTTCTTACGAGCTTTCCCATTCACAAAAACAAGAAGCCAGAAATCTCTCTCGACTTCCAACCATCCACCATGGGAGTTATTGTCAGGGGCAGGTAATTGTTTACAGCTTTCACTAAATGGGTGTCTTTACCCTTATCAAATTCATGTTAACACTAAAAATACTCACTTGGTCATGCCTCGTTGAACCATATCCCCACCCTGTCCTGCAGAACGTCATTCGGTATGGAATTGCTCCAACAGAGATCACTTTATTCTACAAGCTGTTCCTGTCCCCGCATTCCATATATGCAAAGTTCCCACTCAATTCCAGCGCTCTAAATAATACAAGTTCCCCACTTGATTCTGCCAACTATTCAGTTCATCTCAAATTAATTTCACCGTACTGTACTTGTGGTCCTCATGGTGAGGAAAGGTGAACAGATTTCGCCATCTCTGCCAACTGTTTCCCCCCAAGACCAGTGATAAGCTCCATGGAGATGAAGTGCTTTGGTAGATTTCCAAATTCATCCTCTTCGAAATTGTAATCTTGTTGGAGCTTTTTTGCTTCAGACTCCGCTGCTTCACCCTCTGTGAGTACAACTTTGGCTTCTTGAAGGTCACCCAATTCTAGAGCTGCAGATCTTTCTGCCATGGCAGCACCAGCAGCTAAACGTAGCCTCTCGAACCTTGCCATAGCAGCCTCTTTTTCCTTGGATATAATCAGCCCCTGTGTCTCCTCCATTCTGTTAGCACTGAGCTCAATTCCTTCCTCCACCTCCCCAAGGTCTAAAACAGCTTTCTCTAGTTTAAGTTGGATGCTTTCCTTTTCAACAGTCAATGCCTTCGCTTCAGCTGCAATGCGCCCTGCTTCCTTAAAATTTCTGGCAGCAGCAGCAACTTTCTTTTCAGCTTCGAGCTCCGGGCCTCTCTTCTCTATGAAGAATATCCTCTGCTTGGAAGAAGAAACCTCCTGCTGGATGCTTGACTTTCTTGAAGATAGTTCCTTTAAGTAGTGGAATGGAGAGGATTATTGGGTAGCATGATAACATACAAATGTTTCATTGGACAACGCAGCTAAAATAATCGAATGAGAACATCCTGAGGATATTCCCCCTTGACCAGATCAATAAAAGAGTCAGCAGAGACACAATGCCATCAATTTTAAAATGGATTACTAGTAGTAATTGAATTAACTGTAATTTAAGTCGAGAACCAATATGAAATAGAGATTTTACGTATGTGTATATTATGACTGGTATCTGGTACGCACATACACAGGACCACAGATTTACCCCAAGGGTCAAGTTAACAATATGAAATAAAGAACAATGCCATCAATTTTAAAATGGATTACTAGTAGTAATTGAATTAACTGTAATTTAAGTCAAGAACCAATATGAAATAGAGATTTTACATGTGTATATTATGGAGGGTATCTGGTATGCACAGGACCACAGATTTACTCCAAGGGTCAAGTTAACAATATGAAATAAAGATTTTACGTATGTGTATGAGAGGTGGGCTGCGGTGCAATGGTAAGGTTGCTCCATTGTGACCAAGTGGTCACGGGTTCAAGTCTGGAAACAGTCTCTCTGCGAAAGCAGGGGTAAGGTTGCATACATTATGACCCTCCCCAGAACCCGCAGTGGCGGGAGCCTCTTGAGCTGGGTACACCCTTTACATATGTGTATATGTGTATGTGTGGTATCTGGGACTCATGTACACAGGACCACAGATCCACTCCAAGGGTGTCAAGTTAACAATATGAAATAGAGATTTTACGTATGTGCATATGTATGGTATCTAGTATGCACATAAACAGGATCACAGATCAACTCCAAGTGTCAAGATAACCTCACATGCTCAGCAAGAAGGGAAGCAGGTGTAAGACATTGATATCACAGCTAGAGCTGTCAAACAATGGGGCGCAGGATGGATCCTAGATCTACATTGATAATTCATCAGATTGTCTGAAATCCAATAATTGATCTGCAGATTAATATAATCTCCATGTCCAAATATGAATATTAATCGGATCTGGATCCAAATAATTGATTATCTTAAGAGACTTTAGAAAAAAAACTATTTTCTGATATAAATTCCTCCCAAAAGTGTCCAATCTTTGAAAAAAATTATATGATCTTTTATACTACCAGATAAGCTACATTAAAAAATTAGTGAATATATGTTACATATAAGATATCATATCAAATATCACATATATTATTTCGTAGGCTTATTTTCATTTGACGGTCCATTCTGATAAGCTTATTAAAAGGGTCCACTATTTTGAGTCATGTGGCGGAATGATGTGGATAATGTTGACCGTTGGCTAGACAGGCCAAGATTTGGATTAGCCACCAGTCAAATTTCAGAATCAAAATTAATAAATACCTTTCCATTTATGTCCATGCATCCATGTATTATCTTATCCGTTTGTGTATCTCCATGCACCCCCACTGTAGTCTCTAGCTATGTTTTGCCACTTTACAAACTCCGTATAGGCTGAAACTTGACATGTAGGCAGGGGACACACAGGTCTGCCCATCCACAAAATTTGGGCCCTATCCAATCCGCAAAGTGACTATTTTAGATATCTGGGGTCAATCATAAATAAAGAAAGTGACATAGAGGATGATGTTTCACAGCGAATTGAAGTGGGATGGTTGAAGTGGAGAGGTGCATCCGGAGTACTGTGTGACTGACGTATTCCCTTAAAGCTTAAAGGAAAGTTCTATAGGACTGTTGTACGACTGACAATGGTGTATGGGGCTGAATGTTGGGCAGTTAAGAAGTGTCCTATTGAGAAGCTATTTGTAGCAAAGATGAGGATGTTAAGATGGATGTGTGGAAACACTAGGAAAGATAACGTACGGAATGATCGTACTTAGAGCTGACTTGGGAGTTGCCCGATCAATGACGAGCTCTGATAGAGTCGTTTGAGATGGTACAGTCATGTCCAACGGATGCCTAGGGATGCCCCAGTAAGGAGGAGTGATATGATTCCAATTGAAGGAGCTAAAAGAACTAGGGGCAGGCCTAAAATGGCCATAGGACAAGTTACGAGGAAGGGCATGCATTGTTTGGGTCTTGTAGCAAGTATGACCTCAGAGCTTGTTGGAGGGCTAGGATACATGTTGCAGACCCCATTTAGCTAAGATTCTCCTGAGTTGTTGGGTTGTGCCTCATTCCTCTTACTTTCATCTTTCATTTTGCTGTTATTTTCCATCTTTAATTTGTCATTTCCAGTTTTTCATTCCCCATCCCTCTTTTCCCATCTCTTCATCCCCTTATTTCTGTTTAGACCTTAGTTTTCACTACTGTGTTTTGTTGGATCCATGTAGCCGACCCCATTAAGTTGGGATAAGGCTGAGTTTGTTGTTGTTGTTGTTCTGATAGCTTATCATAACAATCCATTCAGGAAACATGGGCCCTATTTCATATGTGGTATATTTATCTATGTCAATCATAATGGATCCCACTTTGATTCCTGTCCGGATCAGTAAACAAATCCCCAAAAAAAACAAAAAAGGAGCATCCCAGTGCATGAGGCTCCCGCTACTGCAGGGTCTGGAGGGGAAAATGTATGCAGCCCCTCCGGATCAGTAAACAAACAGATCTGTCTTAATCAGGCCAGATCTTACAACGAGCAGACTCTACCTACAGCTCAAATCTGCTACAAACTAAGGGAATATGATGCAGCTCCTATTCTGGAATGACAATGGATACTAACTGCTTGTTGCTAATTTTATCTACTTGTCTCTTATTTGTCTAGTGTAATGCTGGAATTGTGAGCAAATCATGTAAGGCCCAAAACTACATATTTGGAGGCTGAAGGTGATCATATGCCAGTGAAAGTCTACTTTAATGTACAGTGGACCTGATCAGTAGTTCCTTGGTACTTTTTTTTAAAATGGGTAGTTATCCATGTAACAATGGAAGGTGAAGTTTCTGAAAATCACAAGCCAAATCTGAGCCATCCATTTTAACACTTTTTAAATTTAAACAGTCTGTTCCCACTCAGAGTTGGGAGAGTGCACAAATATTGTCTAGAATACTAGTACACATGCATTGACATACATGGGATGTGCACCAATACAAAAAGGGGGTATTTGATTGAATTAGACTCAGAAATTTGACACATTGCTAATCTAGACCACGGCCTCTCTATCCAACAGTCGGAATGGACATATCATCTATCCACGTGGCAGAATAGATACCTTGTGACATTTGGAAAAATAACAAACCTTTGTGACAATAATAATTTTTCCTTTTAAGTATATATTTCTTATCTTTCACAAACGCAACAAAAATCAATAAGCCTTATCCTAACTACGTAAGCTGTTATTTGTTGTTCATTCATAATCAATCTGGTCAAGAACAAAATCCAATAAGCCTTATCCTATGGAATGACATAGATAAACTCTGGTCAAGAACAAAATCCAATCTGTGTGCTGATATTGACAGGTACCTGTTGAAGTGAGTTTTGGCTACAGAGCTGTTCAGAGGAGTAACCAGAGATGCTTTCAAGATGCTTGGTGAGCCCTATTGAAGGAATAGCAAAGGGAGCTCAGGAAATACACTGTAGAGTTTGTACACGTGATGGGTAAAGATGCAGGTAAATTTCTGTTCATATTGTTAGAATGAAATGAAAACTATTTCAGTTGCCAATCTAACAAATTGGGGGAGGTGGACGGGGAAAGGAAAAGATGACAAGTTGAGGTGGAATATGATGGTCATATAAGATGCATGAAGGTTGAAATTTAGCGCGTTTTCCAAGGGCTTGGAAGCCCTATGGTAAACAGGTCTCAACTAAGGGGTACAGAAATTGTTTAGCTACAGTTGTGAGATGAAATTGAAGGAGAAGATGAATGTTCAACATAAGTGAAAGAATGAAGGCTAATGGTGACTATGAAGAAAAAAGAAGATAGTCTGAAGGCTGGTTGTATGGGTGACTAGTCGATATTCAGCAATACAGATAACAAAGAGGAGAAATTAAAACTAGGAATTTACAGCACAGGGAAAAAGAGCATAGGAGCTGTATAAAAAAACCATTCCACAAAAAAATTAGTTCACATATAGCCTCTTAACAACAACAACATAGCCTTATACCACCATCACCCCCACCCACCCCCCAAAAAAAAGAGAGAAGAAATTACATCGTTAAAAGCAGCTATTCTCTGTCCTACTTAATTAGAACTCTGCCACTGCACCCAACAAGCAACTGAAAACTTAACTCCCTAAGGCTAATCCAAATCAAAACTTGCAGCAACCACAAATACAACCAAATCTGATCGACACAAAATACCTACTGGTCCAGCATGTATGCCCCAAGCTACCCCCTTCACTCAAAATGCACTTTTTTTCTGTACAAATAATAGCCCTTGTTGAAAATTCCTCATAAACAAATGTTTATAATGAGTATTTTTGCCGCACAAAAGGCTCTTAGTTTGAAACATGCCACAGAAATTTGGAAAATGGTGTAAAAGAGTATTAAAAATATCTTGGCTGGCCAGTTATCTATAGATTCATTTTCTAAAGGGAAGTGAAAAAGACCAGTAATTCGATGCCAGCCTCCACCAAAGGGATTAGATAAACCGAATGTGGATGGATGTTCATTAGTGAATTTGGGTCCTTCATGTATTGGTGGTATAATAAGATGGGATGGATCATAGTTGGGGGGGTTTTCAGGATCTATAGGAGTAGGAGACTCTATTAAAGCAAATATGACGACACTATAAACTTGAATGGAGCTGTGAATGAGAAAGGAGGTTCTTGTGCAATTATGAAGGGTGATTCACCCAATGTGATTTGATGGAAGCAGATATCAGCTGAAGAACCATGGCACTACTCTTCTTATCTTAGACCCAGATAGTTCTTTGTTCTTATCCCTTCAAGTGCATGTTCCTTTCGAATTGAAACCGAGAAATGCTACACTAACTGATGTAGGGAGATTAGCCTCAGATAACTAACAGGTATGGAATCAAACAAAGTCACACGTAGTAGGGTAGCAGCAGGGATTGTGACTTCAATAACTTTGTTAAAGATGCTACCGATATATGCTGTGAGGGGTACATGACCCATATGTACCCCGGGGGTACATATGGCGGTAGCTTGCTACTGTCCTTCTCTATTTATTCTTCTAGATGGATTCTTCTTGTTAGATTTTGTTTCTAATTCTATGACTATGTTAGTTTCCCATTGCAACTAGGATTGGAAGCTTCTAGCTTCTCTTTGGTTGTAAGTTTACATTATATAAGTTGACAAGGGGTGAGTAGCAACTGTCACCGATTCTGCTTTCTTCTACAGCAGAGTTCTCTTCTCTCTCCATCGATCGCTTTCATCTTCCTCTTTTTCCTTTGTGATATTACTAGTTTATTTAGCTTAAATACTGTTATATGGTATCAGAGCTTAAATAAACCAGTAATCGATCCTCTCTTCATGCTGTTTTGAAGGTTCATTCAGGACAGGAATCGATTCTGGTTGCAACACACCTTACGCTGCCTATCTACTGCTGCAAGCCCTAGTTATTTATGATACGAATCTGCAACTAGGGCTTTTTGATGCACATGAATATATATTTGATTCAACAGATCAGATTTCATCTCTACCATGCCTGCGATCTCTATTTCTTGGAGTTTTTCTTCAAGTTATGCAATCAGAAATTATTTCCTTACAGCCACCTGATTGTTCTATTTTTTTGAGGATATATTGGTCTTCCCTGAAGGTATACTCGATCCAATTTTGAGGTTATTTTGGTGACTTGATTTGCTGGAATCAAATTTCTCCCAGTTGCCTGCGGATGCTCTGGTTTTAGGTCTATCTACAGACCTCTTGTTGCTGCTACTGCTTTTGTTCTAACCATCTGTTTGGTAGAACTTTTAGGAACTTATTCCCATATATTAGATCTTCCTTTGATCACTGTTTCAGGTCAATCAGACCTGCTGGTCTTCTGTGAACAGAATCACTCAAATCTGGGTTTTTTTTTGGTGAATAAGAAATTCATTACCAAGAAGGAAAAAAGAATTGCAGTGCCCTCAGAGGGGAGCAACAAAACAAAAAATAAGAAAGGCCCCTAGCCTCAGCTTTGCGGGCAGGGGGAAACAAGGGAGACAGAAGAGAGGCCCCAGGAGGCAATCATAAGCCTGTTCTTAGGGGTGTCTGGAAAAAGAAGGAGGGGCTGACGATAACTTCGCCAAAGTATCAAAGGAAATGGAATCCCAAATCTGCTAGTAAGATCTAGAATTGGAGGTCCATTTCCTAATATTGCGCTCCATCCAAATGTGGTTCAAAGTAGCATAAAAAGCAAGCTTCCCAACAGTATCACATAAAGAGCAGCCAGCAAAGGTCATGTCGATCCAAATCCATTCCCTGGAGAAGGGAAGAATTCTTCTAGGGGTTGGCCAACATTTAAGTAAGATGCCTTTCCAGATCGCTGCAGCAGTGGGACACTCAAAGAAGAGGTGATCAGAGTCTTCCGTATTGTTCCAGCAGAGGCAACAAGAGGGGTTAACTGGGATGTGGCGGTGCCAGAGAAAGGCTTGAGTTGGGAGGCAGTTGTTGAAGATCCTCCAAATAGTAGAGCAGTGCCTAGGAATGTGGTGCTTAAACCAAAGCAGCTTTCTCCAAGAGGCAAGAGGTCCTTTGTGCCGAATGATGTCCCAGGCAGATTTGGAGGAGAAGAGAGAAGGATTGTTTGCCGACCAGTTAACACAGTCCTAGCTGCCCGAAGGTCTTCTGGTGATGGAGGAGAGGTCATTCCAAATGGCGGCAAGGTCCCGGAGAGGAAGTAGTAGGGGGGGCCCAACCAGACTGATCTAGAATATCAGCCACCAAAGAGAGTCTGTGGAGGCCAGATGCATAAATGGTCCAAGGAGTAATCAGAGGGAGGAGGACCCCTCCTTCGGGTGCCAGTGATCCAGCCAAAGATAGGTAGAGAGACCATCCCCAATCTGAGATTTGATGACATGGCTGACCAAGTGCCAGGAGTCTAAGATTTTGCGCCAAATCCAAGAAGAATCAGCCGACAGGGAGGCCGTCCAAATGGAATTACGCCGGAGGTATCCCGAGTATATCCAGTCAACCCAAATGCTCTTTTGCTTTGAAGCAATCTTCCAGATTAACTTGCAGATACCAGCCAAGTTCACTTCTTTGATTCTTCTGATGCCCAAGCCTCCTTCATTCTTCGGCAGACACACCGCAGCCCAAGGAAGAGGGTGGAGGAACCTGGAGATATCAATACCCTTCCAAAGGAAAGAAGCCATAAGAGATTCCAAGGACTTTATAGTAGCTTGAGGCAAACCGTAGATTCCAGACCAGTAGATATAGGAAGATTCCAGGACTGATCTGATAAGAACCAACTTGCCTGCATAGGAGAGAAGCTTGCCTTTCCATAACTGAAGCCTTTTGCGAATGAGATCAAGCATTGGGGTGCAGTGATGAGCTGAAAGCCTGGCAGGGATCAAAGGAAGCCCAAATACTTAACAGGCAGGTGACCTTCTTGGAATCCAGATCTGTCAAGAAAAGGCGCTTTATCCATCTCAGAAATCCCTGCAAAGAAGATAAGAGACTTTGAAGGGTTGATGCGAAGGCCCGAAATCTCATGGAAGCACTGCAAACAAAGCATAATAGTCTCCAGAGAGGCAATGCAAGCCTTTGAGAAGATCATTAGGTCATCCGCAAAGGCCAAGTGAGAAAGATTGAGGGCCTTACACTTAGGCATAAGCGAAATCAGCTGATGATCAGTGCAAATTTGGATATCCCTGGAGAGAGCTTCCAAAGTCAAAGTGAACAGGTAGGGGGACAGAGGGCAGCCTTGCCTAATTCCCACAAAGGCATCAAAGTAACCTGCCGGGCTGCCATTAACAAGCACAAAAAACTTTGGGGAAGAGATGCAAGCCTGAATCCAGTTGACAAAGATACAAGGAAACCCAATCTTGGTCATCACTTGACTAATGAAGTCCCACCTTAAAGAATCAAAGGCTTTGTGGATGTCAATCTTCAAGAGAATAGCAGGGGAATGATTTTTCCTGTCAAAGCCTCTAACAATATCATGACAAATCGATTGGATGAATCTGGATTTAGCAATCTAGCTGTTCCGAAGTCCGAGACAAAGGAGAGGAATACATGGAGACGGTGTAGGTTGGAGCCATGAGGACCTTCGGCGATGCCCCCTCCCCCTCCGGCAGCCCAGTCTGCCTCCCCTCTCCCTACCGGCCTGACTGCCACTGTTACATCCTCCCCTGAAAGCTCTCCCCCACCTCTCGGCCTCTCCCCAACCTCCACTGATTCACCCACCCCCGTTCCTACAACCAACCCTGCTTCACCTTCTGCTGTAACCAACAACCCTGCAACAATCCTACCTACCTGGAGTTCTCTTCTTTTTGGGAACTCCTCCAACCCCATTGACGGACATTCCCTCCACTTTGTCCCCCCCTCCTCCGTTGACGACACCCAGGTTGGCTTCTATCCCAAAAGCCTGCTTGATGTTGAAATCAGCAAATGGCGCAGCTGTCTTGTGGGACACTTCCTTGGCGCGAGACCCCCTTTCCATGTTGTCAAAGCTTCCCTTCTCAAGCAGTGGCGCGCAGCTGGAGCTGTCTTCTTTTACCTCCTCTCCAATGGTATCTTTGTCTTCAGATTTTCAAACGATGCTGACAAATCTCGAGCCTTGGAGGGTGGTCCTTGGTTGGTAGGCAAAAAGCCAATCTTCCTCCAACAATGGGACCATCGCTCCTCCCTCAGTAAATTGACCTCAAAACCATACCCATCTGGGTCAGCTTGCCGGGACTTCCTCTCCACTAGTGGTGTGCCTCAGGCCTCAGTATCGTGGGTTCAATTATTGGCAACCCTCTCTTTTCAGATGAGAGGACGAAGAAGATGGATCGGCTCTCCTTCGCCCGTATTTGTGTCGAAATTTCTGCTGATGTGCCCCCACCAGAGTTCGTAACCATTCAGGAAGAAGATGGTCACACTTTCTCCCAGCGAGTTGCTTACGAATGGCTACCCCAATTCTGCTCAGTTTGCAAGACTTTCGGACATCCTTCGAAGCAGTGCCTGCCTCTAAGCTCCCCTTCATCCATCCCTGATGCTTCTCCTTCAACCTTCGTTGGTGCTCCTGAGATTGACGATTTGGACCTGCGTCATCAGCCATCTTCCCTCGCTGCTGATGCACCAAGGCCTGCGACAGAGATGAAAGATGAATTGGAACTTGTTGCTATTGACTCGATGGCAACCCCTATCGCCGACGAGGTTGTCGCCTTGTCCCTGGCCACTCTCCAAGACCTGGCGAAGGCTGCTCCGCTGCCGGTAAGACATGCAAACTCCTCGCGGCCGGAAGAAAACCAGAAATCGTCGCCGGAGAAGAAACCCTGAAGACGATGACATTTCCAACCCTGGCGAGGTTCTCGATGCTCAACAACCTCGCGATTCAAATGTGGTTGACCAGAACAGATTCGCCGTCCTCCTGTCGCTGGATCTAGATGCTGATGGCGACGTTGCAGCCCTGCCTACTACTCCTGAGCTCTGCGAGAATGACCTACAGGCTTCCCTTGCTCCCCCTCTTTTGCCTTCGCCCAGCTTCCCCCCTACTTTTGGAAAACCAATCGAACCTTTTTCATCTGCCACCCACAGCCTTTCACCACTTTTCACCTTATAACCTTTTCCATCTCTGAACCCCCTTTCCACCAAACACCCCCCACGTGATCTCATCCCTTTAGCGCCTCTTTATCACCATTCTAACCCCCCCTCTCACCTCAAGATATTACCCACCATGACCCGACCCATTCACCCGCCCCCTCAACCCATTTTCAATACCCAGTCCATTTGACTTACCCACCCAGCATACCCATTTAACTTACCCAGCCCATTTTACAGCCCACTCAACCAACCCATTCACCAATCACCCTGGGCCGAACCATCTTGGACCTGCTACTGTTCAAGTGGTTGGACCCCCTTCACCCCTTGGTGCTTAGTCCGCTTTGCCCCCTACCTCTCCATCCTCCCCCTTGGTTTGCTATCCCCCCTTGAAGGAGTATCGGTCTAGACCCCGCAGTGATCCCCCGGGTTTTCGGGTCAGTCCCACCGCTAGTTGGTTGCCTCCTCCCCCTCCTTTCTCATGATCCCTTGGACCATTTGGCACGTCCGTGGCCTCAACGCCCCGGCTAAACAAGCTGAAATTCGTGCCCGCATTAAATCCTCCAAATCCTCCCTTTGCTGTCTCCTTGAAACAAAGGTTCTTGAATTCAATTCCTCTCGCATCGCTCAGTCCATTGCCCCCTCCTGGTCCCTCATCACCAATTACGCCCACTCTCCAAATGGGCGTATCTGGGTACTTTGGGATCCTTCACAATTCCATCTGTTAGTTTCCTCCGCCTCTCCCCAATATCTCCATCTCAGCATCTCCGACCATCTCCACAACCATCTATTCTTTTTCACCATGGTCTATGCTTTCAATCGGCCTCAGGACCGTCTCCCAGTCTGGGACGACTTCCATTCCATCTCCCAGTCCGTTGGTTCAACGCCTTGGGGCATGGGAGGCGACTTCAATGTTGTCCGTTATAGTCATGAAAAGCTTGGTGGTTCCCCCATTGACCATCAAGCAGTTGATGCCTTCAATACCTGTCTCGAGGATATTGGTCTTAACAACCTCCGTCGGTCAGGTGCCGAGCTCACTTGGCACAACAAGCGCTCTGGCAACGACAGAGTAGCTTGTAAACTTGACCGTGTTCTCGTCAATGATACCTGGCTCTCTTTCCTTCCTTCTTCTCACGCTGTTTTCGACCTTCCAGGCCTCTCTAATCATTCCCCCATTTCCCTCTTTGTCCTCCCTTACCTCTCCTTTGGTCCCAGGCCCTTCAAGTTCTTCGACATGTGGTCCTCCCATACTGATTTCCTTCCTCTGGTTCAAATTACTTGGGCTATCCCAGTTCAATCCTTCTCCTCTCCCCTCCTTGCCTTCTCTCAAAAGCTCAAAAATGTCAAATCTGCTCTCAAAACTTGGAACTCTACCACCTTTGGTAATATCTCTTCCCGTGTCTCCTCTTGTCGTGACACTCTTTCCTCCATTCAGGCCCGCCTCCAATCTGACCCCCTCAACCCCTCTCTCGCTGAGGAAGAGTCCCTTGCTGCCTCTGAACTTGCCTCCTCTCTCTCTTTAGAGGAGAGCTTCCTGAAACAAAAATCCCGGATCAAATGGCTTGAACTTGGCGACTCCAACTCTGCTTTCTTCCATCGATCCCTCGAATCCAGAACCAACTCCAACTCCATTCTCTCTCTTACCTCCTCCGATGGATCGGTCCTTTCCTCTGTCGATGCCATCAAAACTGAAGCTGTTTCTTACTTCACTAACATTTTCTGCCCCACCCCCTCCACCCAACCCTCTACCCCGGAGGGCCTCATCAACAAATTTGTTCCTTCCAACCTCTACCACTCCCTTTTCTCCATCCCCTCTTACTCCGAAATTGGGGCCCGGATGGCTTCAGCATGGGATTCGTCTCCTCTTGCTGGGACATCATAGGAACTGAGATTATCTATGCCGTCAAGAGCTTCTTCTTTAACCCCCATCAGATCCATAACATCAACCACACCTTTCTTTGCCTCATCCCTAAATCCTCTGGTGCCTCCTCCATGGCTGACTTCAGTCCCATCTCCCTCTACAATCTTCTTTACAAGTTCATTGCCAAAATTCGTGCCAATCGTCTTCAACTTGTCATTGACTCCCTTGTTAGCCCAAACCAGTCTGCCTTCATCTCCGGGAGAAGTATCTCTGACAACATCATCCTCTGTCAGGAAATTGTTCAAGGCTTTCACCGGAATTCTATTTCCCCTTCCGCCCTCTTGAAGATTGACATTCACAAAGCCTTTGACTCCATTCGTTGGGACTTTATCACCCAAGTCCTTCTCAAGATGTCGTTCCCCCCCACCTTTGTCACCTGGATCCGCTTTTGTATCTCTTCCCCTCGGTTCTCTGTTCCCCTCAACGGCAGTCCGGCAGGTTTCTTCCCCTCCTCTACTGGCATCCGCCAAGGATGCCCCCTCTCCCCCTTCCTCTTCTGCCTCTCCCTTGAGGTCCTCTCTCGTAGTCTCCAAGCCAAAACTGACCTCCATCTCATCGTCCCCATCCCTAAGTGCAAGCCCACCAACTTAACCCATCTTGCTTTTGCCGATGACCTAATGATCTTCTCCAAAGCTGTCCCCTCTTCCATAGAGCACATTATGTCTTCCCTCCACCTTTTTCAAGGGCTTTCCGGACTTCGCATCAACCTCCTTAAATCCCAACTCTTCGTTGCAGGAGTTCCTGACTCGACCAAAGCAGCCCTCTCTACCATTACCGGCTTTCCCTTAGCCTCCCTCCCTGTCCGCTACCTTGGCCTGCCCCTCATCCCAGCCAGACTCTCGGCCCACCACTGTAACCCCATCCTTGACCTTCTCCGAAAGAGACTTCAGCTTTGGAAAGCTAAACTCCTATCCTATACAGGTCGCCTAGAGCTTATTAGATCGGTTCTCCAGTCTTGCTATATCTATTGGAGTGGTGTTTTTTGTCTTCCCAAGGCTACTATCAAGGCTGCCGAATCCATTACGTGCACTTTTCTCTGGAAAGGTGTTGACTCTGCTAGGTTCCTTCATCCCAAGAGCTGGTCCTCCATTTGCCACCCCAAATCTGAAGGAGGTCTTGGTCTCAGAAGGATTAAAGATGTCAACTTAGCAGGCTCCATCAAATTGGTTTCGAAGCTTCTCACCAACAAATCTACCATTTGGACTTCTTGGGTGTATGCGGGGCCTCTTCGTAGAGACTCCATTTGGACGGTCAGCGCTAGTCCGGACTCGTCCTGGATTTGGTGCAGAATTCTTCAAGTGAGGCACATAGCCAGGGATGCCATCACTTGCAGGATTGATGATGGATTACTGACCTATCTTTGGCTCGATAAATGGCATCCTTCAGGGGTCCTTGCCTCCATAGTCAGCCCCCGTACCATCTACGAGTCCGGCTTGGACAGATTTAACCCTCTGGCTTCCATCTTTACCAACGGCTCTTGGTCGCCCCCCTCCTCTCCCCCCCCCCCTTGCTGACCTCTAGAGCTCCCTCCCCCCTATTCCCCCTGGGCACAAAGGCAGAGGCGACACCATCTCTTGGCTCCCCTCTAGCACAGGCACTTTCAGCTCCTACTCTGCTTGGGAGATGGTTAGACATAGAGGGACCCCTTGTCCTTTGCAAAAAGTGGTCTGGTTCAGAGGCCACATCCCTAGGCAGAGTTTCACTGCTTGGCGTGCCCTAACAAATTGTCTTCCAACTCAAGCTTTCCTCTTCCACCGACACATCCAGGTCTCTCCTAGATGCTGCCTCTGCTGGAGTGGACAAGAAGACACAGACCATCTTTTCTTCACTTGCCCCTTTGCTGCCTCCATCTGGAACCGGGTTCTCCGCCATTGTTGGCCTGCTCGTAGAAGGCCTCTCCCCCTTTCTCGTGAATAGGTTTGGATACACATGACTTTTGGTGGAAACTCGATCTGTGACATGGTTGGCAAGCTTGCCTTTTGCACTACCATATCTCACATATGGATGGAACGTAACCTTAGAAGATGGACGTCCAACTCCCGCTCTCTTGACAAGATTTGGAAGGCCATCTTCTTTGATGTTTCATCTAAAGCTAGCTCCCTCCCCCCCCCCCCCAATAGTGTTAGGGATTCCCCAAGGAACAGGCTTATTGTTGTCTCCTAGGGGCCTCCCCTCCACCATTTTGAGCACTTCCTAGCCTCTAGCTAGCTTCGTGTTTGTTGGCCCTTGGGCTTGTATATCCCTCCCCCCTTTTTTCTTCGAAATTAAATTTTTATTCATCCAAAAAAAAATATCATGACAAATAAGGATGTTGTCCGAGATATGTCTTCCAGGGATGAAGGCCAACTGGTTGTCACTGACAAGAATATCCACCACACTTTTGAGCCGCCGAGCAAGGATCTTGGCAATAAATTTGTACAGAAGGTTGCAGAGAGCAATGGGCCTGAAATCATTCATAGCTGATGCACTATCCTTTTTGGGGATGAGGAAGAGAAAAGTGTGATTGATACCTTTGACCTGATAAGGGTTGTAGAAGAAGCTAATAATAGCAGCAATCAGATCCAATTTGATGATGTCCTAGGCGGCTAAAAAGAACCCCATACTGAAGCCATCCGGGCCCGGAGCACCTGAGACCTTGAGAGAGTGTATGGTAGCCACAATCTCATCTTCATTAGGAATTGAGCTCAAAGAGTCCAGAAGATCTGAGGGGATGAATTTGTTAAGCAAGCCATTCGGGATGGGAGGAGAGGCCAGCTGAGAGGTGGAGAAGAGACCCTTGAAGTGCTGAATAGCCAAGTCTTTGATGTCTTTAACAGTGGAGACAGTAGAACCATCCTGGGCATTAAGATGAACCATGGAGTTTGCATTAACTTTGGCCTTCAGAGATCTGTGGAAATAAGCAGAATTAGAGTCCCCCAGATCAAGCCACTTGATTCTAGATTTCTGCTTCAAAAAGCTCTCTTCTAAAGCTAATAAAGAAGAGAGCTCAAGAGAAGTAGCTTTTTCTTCATCTGGTAAAGCACCATTACAATGATCCGATTGCAGCCGAATCTGAATAGAGCTAAGTCTGTCCTTGCAATCCAAAACCTGCTGAGATATGTTGCCAAAAGTGGTGGAATTCCAATCCTTAAGGGCTGCCTTGACATTTTTTAGCTTTTTGGAAAAAGCAATGAGGGGAGAAGAGAAAGCATTGACAGGTTTTTCCCAAGCTTGAAGCACTGTGGATAAAAAGGAGGGGTGAGAAGACCACATGTCAAAGTATTTAAAGGGTTTTGGGCCAAAGGAAGGAAAGGGCTGAATGGCTAGAGAGATGGGGGAGTGGTCTGAGATGTCCGGATTGTCAAAATTGGCATGAGAAGAAGGGAAGGCTGAAAGCCATTCCTCATTTACCAAAACCCTGTCAAGTTTACAAGAGATCCTATTTGAACCTGCTCTTTTGTTGCACCAAGTTAGAGGGAACCCAATCCATCTTAGATCATTTACTCCCCTGTCTTCAATACACTCATTGAAGGAGTTGATTGCTTCCAGATCCAAGTGATCACCTCCCACCTTTTCATGGCTGAATCTGATCACATTAAAATCACCTCCCAAGCCCCAAGGATGATGGCCAATCTGCCTAGCAATGCAAAGGAGGTCGGACCACAGGGGAGTTCTCAGAGCATGGTTATTGTGAGCATAAACCATAGTGAAGAAGAAGGAAAAGTGACCCAGGCAGTCAGAGAAAGAAAGATGGACAAATTGGGAGGACGAAGACAGGGAGATAATGAGATTTTTGAAGGGTCCCAAAGAATCCAGATTCTACCATTTGGGTGATGAATGTAATTCGAAAGGAACGACCAGCTAGGAGCTAGAGAATGCAGGATTTTGGCATGGTTGGGCTCTTTGATATGAGTTTCTGGGAGACAACAGAAGTTGGCCCAAGACTCAAAACCCTTTAAATACTTTGACATGTGGTCTTCTCACCCCTCCTTTTTTATCCACAGAGCTTCAAGCTTGGGAAAAACCTGTCAATGTTTTCTCTTCTCCCCTCATTGCTTTTTCCGAAAAGCTCAAAAATGTCCAGGCAGCCCTCAAGGATTGGAATTCCACCACTTTTGACAACATATCTCAGCAGGTTTTGGATTGCAAGGACAGACTTGGCTCTATTCAGATTCGGCTGCAATCGGATCATTGTAATGGTGCTTTAGCAGATGAAGAAACTCATATCTGGGTATTACTACTATGCTTTTTGGACTACTTACTAATTACTATCGGCTATTGGTTTTCTGCAAGTACACTACTGCTGCCTCTCAGTTGTGCTCCTAACTTGACTGGATTGGTTGATTGAGGTTTATACTCCTGGTTTTACAACTTGGCACTGATTATTCATCCTCATGGCTGATCGTAAACCACCTAACGACAATGTTCAGGTTCAAATTATCACTATTAAATTCTCTGGAGTTTCTAATTGTCTCTTTTAGGCCCAAGCTGTGCAGGCATAAATCCATGCCAAGAGAAAGATGAAATACATTACCGATGATTCTCCCACTACTGATTCTAAAGATCCTGGCACACCCACTGTCTATGAAGACTAGAGGCATGAGAATTCTACTATCAAGATATGGTTATGGAACAGTATTGAACCATCTGTTGCTGCTAATGTCATGTTCCATACCACTGCCAAGGGTGTTTGGAAAAAATTACGAGAAAACTTCTCTCAAAAGAAGAATATTTCCGGATGTATGAACTGTATGAGAAGATGTTCAACTTCAACCAGGAGGATAAGTCACTGAATGAGTACTTCAGTGAGTACAAGGGCATTATTGAAGAACTAGAAATCCATCAACCCCTAACTACAAATTTAGAGCAATTGAAGCTTCAAAGGGCAGAATTTCATGTTGCAAAGTTTTTGGCTGGCCTCCATCCTGACTAATCAGTCAAAAGTCATCTCATTACTGGTGAAAAAGTACCCTCATTAAATGAAACTTTCTCTCGTCTTCAGCATCTGGTAACCATAGTACCACACCGTAGGTTGATTCTTCTCCTACCTCTCGAGACAGATCAGCTCTTCTTGCTAGCAGAGGATGAGGTTCCTCCTCTGGTAGAGGCCATGGCCAATGGAGAGGCTGCAGTTGTAGACCCAATGGCTGTGGGACTAGTGGACAGCCAACTGATAAGTCTTCCCGATATTGTAACTTTTGCGACAACCCCAATCACACAATTGACATATGTTTGGGCCAAACATGATCAACCAGACTGGGCAAATCAGTTAGCCAATACTACAATGACAGATAGTTCTCTTAACAGAATGGTATTGAGTGGAACCAAACCTACATCTGCATCCAGGGTTTCTTCCACTTATTTTGTTTCTCGGGATGATTACACTCAGATTCTCCAGCATCTCCAACAGCTTGAGACTTCTGTCTTCAATCCTACAGCTACTTTAGCCCACACAGGTACTTCTGCCCTTCTTTCCACCAAGTCTCCCACTCCATAGATTATTGACTTAGATGCTTCTACCCATATGACTGGTAAGTCAGAATTATATTCTTCCTTATCCCCACTCCATACTGCTTCCCCTGTCATTCTTGCTAATGGCTCCTCCACTAATGTCACTGGCCATGGTACCGTCTCACCTACGTCTTCTATGACCTTGTCCTCTGTTTTACATGTTCCACAGTTACCATTGAGTCTTTTATTTGTTAGTCAACTTAATAAAGTGCTTAATGTTGAGTCTTTTATATGTTCCACAGTTACTGTTGAATCTTTTACATGTTCTACTTCCACAATAACAGTTGAGTCTTTTATCTGTTTTTACCTTTTCCTCTGCTCGAGGTCCCAGATACCCTGCTCCGCCTCGTTCCAATAAACAAGTTGACCCCTACCGTGATCTCAGTCGAGGAAGGAGAAAGAAAAGACGCCACCGCCACCTGCGCGAGAAGCCCGCTTCCGGCTCACCCCTGGCCACCCCTCCTCACTGCCTCCTTCGCCGGCCATCGACAAGCCAGAGGAAGTTTCGGTGAACAAATCTCTGCAATTGCAGATCCCCTAACAACAGCTAGGGCCCTTTCGCAACACCCCCTGGTCTCAAGCTCCCTTACCGAAGGTCCAAGGAGATCTCGATCCCCTCGCAACTACCGCTCCCTGGAAGGTAACTATCTCATAGTACCCCCTTTACCCCTCCCTCGAGCAATCGTTACTACAGTCTTCCTCATACCCTGGTCCCCCTGCAAACCCTCCCGCTTCCAACTTTTCGACTTGTCTATCACCCCTACCTTATACCACCCTCTCCTACCCCCCTCTTACCTACCTCCTTACCTACCTACTCCTTTTCTTGCAGTCTCACCACTCAATCCCTACCAATCCCCCTCTCCTCAAACCATGTTGATCTCAACCTCCCTTTCACCTTCAATTTTTCCTCCCTTAAACCACGTGCCTTCCAAGCCCTACCATACCATCCTGGCCCAATCTGACAACCTCTCAACCCAACCTAATACCGACCCTACCACTCTGTCCCTATCATCGTATCTGGTTCATACCTTCCAACCGACAAACTTTCCCTACCTACACTCACCCAACCCAACCTCCCCTGTTGTTCACCCTCCCCCCTCTGTTTTGTTCTCTTCCCCCTTTCCCTTTGCACCCCCTTGTCCTCCTCCCTACT
This sequence comes from Telopea speciosissima, assembly GCF_018873765.1. Classification (NCBI taxonomy): domain Eukaryota; kingdom Viridiplantae; phylum Streptophyta; class Magnoliopsida; order Proteales; family Proteaceae; genus Telopea; species Telopea speciosissima. Next base: position 2,623,870 of record NC_057920.1, read on the forward strand.
TGGTCCCCATCTATGCCTACCGGCGCAGGCACAAAAGCCTGCCTTCTCCCTCCAGTGTCCCCTCCTAACCCTCTTGGGTTGTCCTTGCTTCCCCCCCCCCCTTTTCCAATGTCTGCCTTGTTTGCAATGTCAGGGGTCTTAATTCCTCAACCAAACATGCCGACATCCGTTTCCTCATCAAAGCCCATTATGTTGATTTCTGTTGTCTTCTGGAAACCAAAGTTCTCCAAGAAATTGCTTCTCGTATTTCCTATGTCATCGTCCCCTCTTGGTACTCTCTCAATAACTATGACCACTATCCCAATGGGCACATCTAGGTCCTTATTTCCATCTCTTTTGCTTCTCAATTTCTCCTCCTCAAATCTCCCTCCCAAATTCCTCCTCACCTTCTTCTTCACTGTCATCTATGCTTCTAATCGCGCCTCTGACAGGTCTTCCTTTTGGCACAACCTTATTAGTCTTGCCCCTCTAGTAGGGTCCCTCCCTTGTGCTTTAGTGGAGACTTCAACGTATTTAGGTTCAGTCATGAAAAGCTTAGTGGGAACTCCATTGATCTCCGCTCCGTCAATGCTTTTAATGATTGTTTAGAAGATCTTGATGTAAATGATCAGCACTGGTCGGGTTCCAATTTTACTTGGCAGAATAAAGAATGGGCCATGACCGCATTGCGTGCAAGCTTGACCAAACCCTTGTTACTGAAGCTTGGCTCACCTCTTTCCCCAACTCCCATGCTTTCTTCTCCCTCCCTAGCATCTCAGACCACAACAGCTGTCTTTTCCTAATGTAACCTTACATCTCCTTCGGCCCCAAACCATTTAAATATTTTGGCATGTGGTCTTCCCACCCTCGGTTCCTCTCTATCGTTCGAGATACCTGGAACATCCCCATTCACTACCATTTTTCCCCAGCTTCAGAATATCAAGAGGGCTCTCAAGCCCTGGAATTCTTCTTCTTTCAGTAACATCTTATCTCTCGTCTCCTCCTGTCGGTCTAACCTGTCAACTGTCCAATCTCTCCTTCAAGCTGATATCTCCAACCCTGTGGCGGAAGAAAAAGCACTCATCTCAGAGCTCTCTCCTCTTTCGTCTCAAGAAGAGAATTTCCTCCGCCAAAAGTCCATAATCAAATGTTTAGAGCTTGGAGACTCCAACTCTACTTACTTTCGCAAGTCTCTAAAAGCCCGTACCAACTCCAACTCTATCTCCATGCTGCTTTCCAATGATGGGTTCCCCCTTCTCTCTGCCCAGGACATAAAGGCGAAAGTTGTCTCCTTCTCCAACCTCCTTCATCCCCCTCCTCCCTCTCTTTGATGGGCTCCTCAATAAATTCGTCCCTAGACACCTCTATAACCCACTCCAAACCATCCCCTCTGATATTGAAATCCAATCGGTTGTCCTCTCCAACAAACCCAATTCAGCCCCAAGTCATGATGGGTTCAGTATGGGTTTCTTCTCCTCTTGCTGGGATATCATAAAAGAGGACCTCACCTTGGCCCTCAAGAGCTTCTTCCTCAACCCCTCCCAAATCAAAGATATACGGGTACAGAGGTAGAATTGTCATTAGGGGTATTTAAGTCTTGTACACATTCTAGATTGTTCTCCTTCGTATTATAAAAATAGCTGGTCTGTGTCCCATTCAACATAAGTCATATTCATCAAACCAACATGGTATCAGAGCAAAAATTCTGATTTGAAACCCTAACCTTAGCTCTTCTTCTCTCTTTCTCGATTTCGCGACTCCACCACCCACAGTCGAATCTCCCTCTCATATTGGTTTGCATCTCCCACCACACCACTCTCCTAACATCTCTCGGTGGGTCTCCCCTAGTCCACCGAGAGCCTTTTCTCTCTCTTTTGGCGATGCCTCTCAAGACATAAACACTCACGGGATTTTTTCCCATGATTTGAGAGGTTTTATTGATTTTTCCTTCCACAGGCTTTCCTGTGCTTTTTCCGATCTACAGGGCCAACCTTGCATGTCGATTTTTCAAGGCCAATCCCTACTTCTACATTGGTGAGTCTCAGGGCCAATCCCTGCTTTTCCTTCTTTAAGGCTGAATATCAGTTTTTCTGTTACCGATTTTTTCCAGGGACAGCCCTGCCTTTCATTTTTTGTTTCTAGATGCCTCCACGTCTTTGGTTTATCACAAGACCATCACTGGTTGTCGTCTCCACTCAAGACCAACCTTACTTTATCGATTTTACAGGGTCCATACCCCAGAAATCGACTTTTTTGTCTACTGATTTTTCCTATGGCTCTCTCTTGCGCCTTACACCATGCCTGGATCCTCGATAATTCTATTGCCTCCATTGGGACTGAAGGATTGATTCAGGGGAATTTTCCTTCTTTCCCACCTTGTTCGATCAAGCTTGACGGTACCAATTATCTGATGTGGTCGTGTTCTTGCTCCATCTCTATTAATTCCCATGGTTATTACAGGTACCATACTGGCGAGAATACTCAGCCTGCTACTGCAGGTTCTGCTGTTGATAAATGTGAATGTGAAAATTCCTTTGTTATGGCATTTCTTATCAATTCTATGCAGCCCCAGTGCTCGTGGTCACCTGTTGTTGAACTCTGCTACTAAAATTTGGAAGGCTGCCCAGGATACTAATTCCCAGGTTGGGAATGATGCCCAAGTTTTTTATCAACCACATGCCCTCTTGGGTCCTTGGCTTCCACTCTCCTCTGGATGTTCACCAGGGCTCTGTTGCGTTTCTGGTTCCTCCAAAAAATTTCGGTTGTCTGTGTTATGCTCGGGATCATTATTCCCATGGCATATTTGACCCTCGTGGCCTTCGGTGTATTTTTTTAGGTTACTCAGCCACTCAGAAGGGCTACTAGTTTTATCACCCTCCATCCAGACGTTGGTTTACAACTATGGATGTCATTTTTCATGAGTTTGCTGCCTACTATCTTGCGACACCTCTTCAAGGGGAGCCTTCTTCAGTTGAAGATGTGTCACTTCTTACACTGGATACTCTGCAACCTTGGGTTCCTGTTCAGGGGGAGATTGAGATTGACACTACTACCCCGGTTCAGCAGCCCATACCAGAGACATGTGTCTATGTTCGCAAACGACAGCAGAATCAGACCACTACTGCACCCACTCTACCGTGTCAGTTGCCACCTCTTGATCCTGATCAAGCTCCTACGGATTCTAGTAATGGTCCTCCCATTTCTAATGTTGATTCTCTTGTTGATCCCTCCCTTGATCTACCTATTGCAGTTTACAAAGGTGTTAGTTCATGTAAATTACATCATATTGCTAAGGCTGTTTCTTATGACTCACTTTCTCCCTCCTATTTTAGTTTTGGCTACGTTTGGTAAATGTCTGAACAAAGAACGCCCGTTTTTTGTTCTGAACGTTCTTTTACGTTCTTTGTTTAAAACGGCGTTCTGAGACCAAAAATGACTGTTTAGCAACGGTCTCAAGAACGCCGTTCAGAACGAAAATGGTGTTTGGTAAAACCTGTTCTGAACGGTGTTTTATATTAATTACAATAATGCCATCCACACAAGGAAATGAAATAAAATTTGTCTTGCATAACAAACCTAAATTAAAAATATTTTATAAAAACATATTAAAATAATTTAAAATATAAAATCCTAAACCAACCTTACCATAAATTAAAATATGGTATGTTATATAGTTAATTAAAACAATTATTACAACTTTAACACCTTTAAAGTTGTATTAATCTTCTTCTTTCTTCAGGTCTAGCTCGGTAAGACCTTCAAGGATGTCTTTGAACATCTTGGCTTGATTCTCTGCCGATGTAATTGCACTCTTGCAATAACCTTTCAGAAATTCCAATGAAGGCGTAGCAGATACAGCTGTTGACCCTGATGGACAAACCCTTGAGACATTAGTTTGTTGACTAGATGATGAGGTCGTGTCTTTTTCTATCCATTTGAAATACCCACATCCTCGATTATCAATCTGTGAATTCATAATAGAATATTTCACATCTAATTACCATATGAATATTTCAAATCCTCAAGTAGCATTCGCTACTATTCTTGGTGTTCAGTTCAAACAGAGGGGTTGGAAATAGAAAATAAAGAGAGGAACAGTGCTATTCTTGGTATTTAGTTCGAACTGCACATCTTTCTTCTTCTCCTTCTCAATCTCAGTTTCCGGTTGCTAATACAGAGTGGAACAGGACTATTCTTCAACTTATAAACAAAACAGAAATAAGAAACTAGAATGTGAAGAAAGGGTAAACAACAGAAAACTGAGATCGACAAGGAGCAGCAGAAGAAGAAGAAAGATAGCAGGAAAGGTTATGGACTAGGCCTCTTAACTGGAACTTGACTAGCCACCAGTCCATCTTGGCATCCAGAGGCTGCTGTTGCATCTCAATAAAGCACCTACATCTAACAGAAAATTACAAGTACAGAGCTAAGGGTTTATCAAAATCATGGAGGGCTAGACCCTCACTCTTTTATCTATAACTTGGAGAAAACAACATGATAGAAGATGGTTCTGATATATGCAAATCAGTACCCACAGAACAGAATATAAAACAGAGAAAATTTCCAGAATTGAGGGAAAAGTCACCGAGAAAAATCCAGAATTTAGATAGACTGATAATCCTAGTCGGTTCCTTCTCTTAATGCATAGAACAGTTGTTGAGAATATCAGCCAGATCCAGAATACAGATCCAAATTCTGGATCTGATTATATGAGATGGGTGTCTAATAGCAGATTTTCTGAGTCATATGTTGCCAAGATCAGACACAAATTTGAATAGAAACACAATCAAAATTGCATTTGAAGCAGGGGATTTGCAAACAGATTTTTTACCTAAAATAATGATCAAACGATATCGTCTTCGCACCAAAAGCTAGATTCGAGTTTAAATTGATAAAACACATCTATCCCAAAAGTTTCGGTCAATTCACACCAAGGGAAAAATGGAGTAAACAACCCATTACGAAGACAGAGATAGTTCATCCAGGAAAAAAAAAAAACCCGAGTTAAACAACCATTACGAAGACAGATCAGAGAACTACAGATCTACTACCTTCACAAACCAGAATCCCCAAAATCCCTAACATCCATCCAGACCTAAAAATCAAATATTTCAACAGATCCAAAATCATACCTTTCGGCGAGTACTTCTAATTTTACGGTTGTAGATCCAAAACCTGAGATTCCTGAGACACAAATGGGAGGAAAAAATTCAGTCCTTCTCAAAATCACAATCTAACAACGATCGATAGAGAGAGACAGAGAGAGAGAGCGTGAGGGAAAGAACGAGCAAAGAGAGACAGAGATAGCGAGATAGAGAGTGAGAGAGGGAGAGAGCGAGCGAGACAGAGAGAGAAAGAGAGGATGAGAGAGGAAGATACACAGAGAAAGGAAGAGAGAGCGTGAAGGAGAGAGTGAGAGAGAGAAACCATTGTACCTGCAGGTGGTTCGAGCATTTCCCTTCTCTTCCTTCCCCTCCTCTTCTCGCAGTTGCGTTTCTTTCGATTGTGAAGTCACGGGTTTTGCTCGATAGCCTTCTCGATTTTGTTCTTTGTTCTTTTACTTCAAAAATGCCCGGTTCGGTCTTTAAAGAATTAAAAAAGGAACCGGTAAGCCAAACACAAAATGGCGTTTTTTTGTTCCCAAAGAACGGAAAAACAGTTCTAAACGCTGTTCAGACATTTACCAAACATAGCCTTTGTGTCCTCCTAGTCCTCTGCTTCTATTCCTAAGAACTGGCAGGAAGCTATTCCAGACTCACAATGGCATGCAGCTATGGTTGAAGAGATGCAGGCAATGAGGAAAAATGACACATGGGATCTGTTTCGTCTTCCTCCACAAAAGAAGACAGTTGGTTGCAAGTGGGTATTCACAGTCAAGCAGAAGGCTGATGGTAAAGTGGATCGTTATAAATCTAGGTTGGTTGCCAAGGGCTTTACCCAACCCTATGGGATTGATTACCAGGAGATGTTAGCTCCAGTGGCCAAGATGAACACCATTCGTGTTATATTATCCTGTGCAGCTAATCTAGGCTGGGACTTACAACAATTGGATGTGAAGAATGCGTTCCTTCATGGGGAACTTGAGGAGGTGTACATGGACATTCCTCCTGGTTTTACTTACTCAAAAACACATGGAAAGGTGTGCAAGTTGAAGTGTGCTTTATATGGGCTGAAGCAGTCAACTCGTGGCTGGTTTGGGCGTTTCCACAAAGCTATGGTCACTACAAGTTACTCTCAAAGCAATGCTGACCATACTTTGTTCATCAAGCGGTCTGGTAAAAAGATTGCAGTTTTGATTGTATACGTTGATGATATTGTCATCACTGGTGATGACATTGAAGAAATTTCTTGCCTCAAGCAATATCTGGGCAAGCAATATGAGATTATGGATCTTGGACAGCTTCATTACTTCCTTAGAATTGAAGTTGCCAAGTCGTCCCGTGGCATCTACCTGTCTCAGCGGAAGTATGTGCTTGATCTTCTAGCAGAGACTAGTATATTAGGATGCAAGTCAATTGATACTCTTATTGATGCTAACGATCACCTAGTTTGCAAGGAAGGTGATCCTGTTGATAAGGGATGTTACCAGAGATTAGTTAGGCGATTGATTTACCTCTTACGTACTCGTCTTGACATGCTTATGCAGTCAATTTGGTCACCTAGTACATGCATAATCCTTACTCTACTCACATGAAAGCAGTGTTGTGCATCCTCCGTTACTTGAAGTCTGCCCTAGGTTGTGGCATCCTTTTTTCTCCTCATGATCATCTCCAAGTTGAGGCCTTCACGGATGCTAACTGGGCTGGTTCTCCCGATGATCGGAGGTCTACTACAGGTTATGGTACCTTCGATGGTGGCAATCTTGTCACTTGGAAGAGTAAGAAGCAAGCTGTTGTGGCTCAATCTAGTGCTGAAGCAGAGTTCCATGTAATGGCTCACAACATCTATGAACTTTTGTGGCTTTAGGGTCTTCCCACCGATTTAGCTGTCCCTGTTACACTTTCTATGAAGCTTTATTGTGACTGCAAATCTGCTATCACCATTGCTAACAACCCTGTCCAACATGATCGGACTAAACATGTGGAGATAGATTGTCACTTCATTAAAGAGAAACTAGACTCGGGTCTTATTTGTGTGCCTATCGTTTCTAGTAGTTAACAATTGGCTGATATCTTTACTAAAGGTTTTAGTGGAAAACTTTTTCATCCTATTGTTTGCAAGTTGGGCATGTGTGATATATATGCACCAACTTGAGGGGGAGTGTTGTAATATGGGTACAGGGGTAGAATTGTCATTAGGGGTTTTAAGTCCTGTACACATTCTAGATTGGTCTCCCCCGTATTACAAATAAAGCTGGCATGTGTCCCATTCGACACAAGTCATATTTATCAAACCAACAGTCTCTCCACCCAATCCTTCCTCATCCACAGACAGATCCCCGTCCCCCCCTTAGTTGCGCCCTTTGTTGGAACTATATAGAGGACACAAAGCACCTCTTCTTCTCCTACCCCTTTTCAACCTCCATTTGGAAGCAAGCCCTAGAATCTTGCTAGCCCCATCCTATAAGATGTCTCCCCTTCTCTAGGGAGTGGCTCTGGATTGACATAACTTTCTCTGGGAGATCTCCTTGTGATATTGCTGGGAAGTTTATTTTTGGTATTAATATCTCTCACCTCTGAATGGAGCGAAATCTTCGGAGATGGACCTCCAACTTTCAGTCTCTTGACATGATTTGGAAAGCCATCTTTGATGTCAGCTCCAAAGTCCAAACTGCACTTGTTACCCCCTTATCCTGTGCTTGACACCCTAAGAAACATGCGTATTGTTGTGTCCTGGGGTTTATATATTACTTTCTCTCAGTCTTCGGGTCCTCCTCCTTCGAGCTTGATTCTTGTATTCGCCCCCTCCCTTTTTTTTCTCTTTCCCTTGTATATTCCCCCCCCCCCCCGAGTTTTGGAATTTTGGTAATGAAATTTATTCATCCAAAAAAAAATGGTTAACTATTCTATTACTTTCTATCCTTCGCATTATGTTTTTCAGGACCTTCAGACAAGGAGGACAATTGGTGGAGGGCTTGAGCAAGCTGGTCTCTACTACTTGGATGGCATTGGACCTTCTATCGCTGCTGCTACGACTACTAGTGAGCCATCCCCGTTTCAATGGCATGTCCGTCTGGGTCATTTCTCAGTAAAATAGGTCCTCCAAACCTCCGAGCCGAAAGGTGCCATGTTTAGCATTTTTGCCAGCCAGCTCTTTCCCAGTAACCATTATGAAAGGAGTGTAGGACTAATAAGAACCGAAAATGAACTTTGTTTATTAATGCATCAGAACAAGAAGGCAATAATGGACTACTGTAAGACTGATGGCTTGCTTCACCCTGCAGGTGAGGGGATTGACACGGCAATGGTCGCTCATGCCTGAGGGCTTCTGAAAGGGGTTTCCAGGTGCCCTCCCTCCGAAAGGATGCAGGGCAAGTGAGCTTGTCATACCTAAAAACGGCATTGGCTCCAATCCTGGGAATTAAAGGGGTGTTTGATTCTGGCTAGTGTCCTTAACCAAGCTTCAACACATGGTTCCCAGTTGCAAGTCTGTATCTCGTCTTCAGTGTAAAGCTTGTGAGTTGGGTAAGCATCACCAGGTCATCTTTTCCCACTCGTAGTCTATCTAGGAGTCCATCCTCATTTTCATTGGTTCATTCTGATAAATGGGGTCCATGTCATGTTAAAAATAGGTTAGGTTTCTCTTATTTCTTTACTTCTGTGGACGATTATTCTTGTATGACTTGGGTTTACTTGTCAACAGATCGCTCTGAATTTTTGTGTATCTTTAAGATTTTTTATAATGAAATAAAGATCAAGTTTGGTACTTCTATCAAGCTTTTCCAATCTGATAATGCTCAAGTACATACAGGGTGAGATTTCTAGTTTTTGCTTAGATAATGATATGATACATCAAACGAGCTGTTCATACATTCCCCAACAAAATGGAGTGGCTGAATGCAAAAACCGACTTTTATTGGACATTGCTCGTTCTCTTAGGTTTCATATGCATGTTCTAAAGCATTTTTGTTGTGATGTTGTTCTTACTGCATGTTTTCTCATTAATCGGATATTCGGATTTCTTCTTCTGTTTTATCAAATTAGACTCCTTTTTCTATCTTGTTTCCTAATACCTCTTTATTTTTCGTTGCACCTAAGGTTTTTGGCTGGGTTTGCTATGTTCACATTTTGCAACCTCATGTTCATAAACTATCTCCCTGTGTTCTCAAGTGTAGTTTTTTTAGGTTATTCTCGTACGCAGAAGGGCTACAAGTGTTATGATCCTATTTCCCATCTGCAGTATGTCAGTGTTGAGGTAACTTTTTTCTAGAATACTTCCTTTTATTCTCTTATCACTCCTGCACATGCTCCTGTTATAGCGACCAATCATAATACGCCTATCCCTGTTGTTGTTCCTTTCATTGACCCTCCTTTACAGCGTACGAAGACAGTGTTGTCTACCTCCACTCTGGTTCCTGCTCTGCCCTCTATACAGTCTGATCCTACTGAGGTTCCTGCTACTGACTTACCGGTCGCACTCTGCAAAGGTACTCGTACTTGCACTCAAATATCGAGGACTGTCTATCCTATAGAAAATTATGTTTCTATCTCTCACCTTCCATCTCCACTACATAATTTTGCCTTATACGTGACGTATGAAGATGATACCGTCTACTTCCACTCCAGTTCCTGCTCTGCTCTCTACACAGTTTGATCCTACTGCGGTTCTTGCTACTGACTTACCGGCATAGTTATCAAGGTGGGAAGGCGACCATGGCGTTTTCATGGTTCGAGAACTCGCGAGATCTCGCTAAGTTTCTCGGTTTTTCAAAATCTCAAGACGAGATCACATACGCATTCTAAAAGTGCAGTTTCTCGACGAGATCTCGGTATCGTCTCGGTCTAGCCAAATGATTCAAACTTTGAATTTATTTTCCAGTTTTTTTAAGTTATAAAAATTCAATATCTCGCCGAGATCTCATCTCGGTATCGGGTTAGAACCATGGTTTTTTACCCATTTTAATGCCCATTTGACCCATGTGCCCCTTTTACCCATTTTAATGCCATACATGCCTCAAACTCAATATGACAGGACAGTGGATCTTACACCTCATACCAATAGCCTCCCATGTACCCTAAGATAGGGAGATTGGTATATGTTAATGAGAAGACTTATATGGAGGCTGTGTCACACTATGTGCAACACTTCAGCAATTCCATGACATGGGAATTCTTTGTGCAACAATATGGGGATGAATTTTTTGCTCGATCACATTTTATGTAACAAATTCAGTGAACATTAATGTAATGTACTTTGTATGTGAATGTTTTGATTGATATGTACTAATTAGAATGTTTTGATTGCTAATTTGCTATGTTTTACTAAATTATGTGTAGAGTAGGTTGTTTTAGTACGACTCGTCGCCTATCAATCTATGGTCCAAAGTGAAACTCATATTTGGACTTGTTTTTTGGGAAATCTAGGTATGCCATTGTGTTTAAATGGCCTGAAATAGGCTGAATACCAAGTTTCAGACCCAAAATATGTGTAAAACCCATCGAGTTGGGGGTCCGAGTCCAAAAAAAATAAAATTGCAGTAACTCGCCGAGATCTTGGCTAGATCTCGGCTCGACTCGGTTTCTGGCTGGGCCAAGAGGCCACCGAGACCCGAGTTTTAGAACCTTGGGCCTTTTAGAGGGTAAAAAATCAAGGCAGCACCGCCATGGCGGCAAGGCACCCGCCATGGCAACGCCTTGATAACTATGCTTACCAGTCGCATTCTGCAAAGGTATTCGTACTTGCACTCAAAATCGATGACTGCCTATCCTATAGAAAATTATGTTTGTATCTCTTCCAAAAAATTATCACGAGGACTTGTCTCAATCTATGTGGAAAGTGGCTATGGATACGGAAACAGATGCTTTATAATCCCATAAGACATGGACACTTGTAAATTTGCTTCAAGGTAAGGATCTCGTGCAATGTCGTTGGGTGTAGACCGTCAAGTATAATCTAGATGGCTCCGTTGAACGACTCAAGGCCCAGCTGGTTGCCAAGGGGTATACTCAGACATATGGTGTAGACTACTTTGAGACCTTCTCCCCTGTTACTAGCATAGTTGTCACGGCATCTAGGCGACCCAAGGCGTTAGAGGGAGCTTGGACGCAAGGCAACACCATCAAGGCAACCAAAATGCCCACCTAGGCGACCAAGGCGACACTAGTTGTAAGGTGCTTGGATGAGGCGACTAGGCACTATCTTGACGACTACTTGCTCGTTTAAATTCTGTTTGTGTGCCCATTTCTATTGCTGTAAATTTGGACTGGCCTCTCTATCAAATGGAAATTAAAAAATGCCTTTCCTTATGGTGATCTTGATGAGGTGTACGTAGAATAACCTCCAGGGTATGTTGCTCAGGAAGAGAATTTTGCCAAAGTTTGCAAACTACATAAGGCTATCTATGGTTTAAAGTAGTTGCCTAGAGCCTGGTTGGACAAATTCAGCTCTATAGTTACTCATTGTGGGTTCTCACAATGCTATTCTGATCATTCTATGTGTGTACAATGCCAGAGAGGTAAGGTGGTTGCAATGGTTGCTTATATTGATAACATCATAATATCTGCAAGTGATGCATCCGGAATTGCACATTTATTGGTGATAATCTAGTTACATGGCATAGCAAGAAGCAAACATTGTGGCTAGGTCTAGTGTTGAGGCTGAATACAGAGCTATGGCTCATACTGCAGTTGGGCTGATGTGGTTAAAGTCTCTACTTCAAGAATTGGCTTTTCCAATCACCCAACCTATGAAGATGTTCTGTGACAACCAAGCTGCTATCTACATCGGCAGCAACCCTGTGTTTCATGAGAGGACGAAACACATCGAGGTTGATTGTCAATTTATGCGAAGCGCCATCATGAAGCCTCTGCTTGGGCCTACTTTTCGTAAGAACTATTCCAAGCTGGCCATGGGTGATCTATATGCTCCAGCTTGAGGGGGAGTGTTAAATATGTCACCGATATATGTTGTGAGGGGGTATATAACCCATATGTACTGTGGAGGCACATATGGGTTATGTACACTGCTGGCGGTAGCTTGCTATTGTCCTTCTCTATTTATTCTTCTAGATAGATTCTTCTTGTTAGATTTTGTTTCTAATTCAATGACTATCTTAGTTTCCTATTGTAACTAGGATTGGAAGCTTCTAGCTTCTCTTTGGTTGTAAGTTTACATTATATAAGTTGACAAGGGGTGAGGAACAACTCTCACCGATTCTGCTTTTCTTTTACAGCAGAGTTTTCTTCTCTCCATCGATCTCTCTCATCTTCCTCTTTATGATATTACTGGTTTATTTAGCTTAAATACTGTTACAAACTTCATCAAGTTACATTTAGTGTCATCTAGTCAGAATCGAGCCCTAACAATCCAGATCTAAGAGCCCGAAGAAAGTCTACTAGGATTTTGAGTTCCACCACTTCTGCAAACCATATTCATCTTTTGTCTTTGTTTTAGTAGTTTTCCAATTAAAGGTTTTTACTTCTTGTGGCCTTTGAGTGTTTTTCAAAGTCCAATTAGGTGCATTAGGTTTTAGTTGAAATACGATTTTACATAATCAAGTCTATAAATAGGACCCAAAACAGTGCCTATGGGTCATACATGAGTTTACAGAAATAAAATCATTTCGCATTCATTCTTTTGACCTCTTATTCTTATCGCTTCTCCTGGTTTTCAAAGTTAGAAACCTTGACCTTAATTACTTCCTACATTACTGTTGCAGGCAGCCCCACGGACCTTTTTTATTATTAATTTGGGTTATTTTCATTTTGGGTTTATTTTGTAACAGGCTTTATTTTGGGTATGAGTTTAGTGATGGGCTTGGACAAAGCATTTTGGGCGTGTCTCAGTTATCTAAGTCTGATATGTTAGTAATAACAGTGGGAATTAGAAGTTTCTAATTTCAGTAGTTGAGTTAGATTAAGAAAGTTAAAAAAGAGTCTACAAATAACTCCGCCAGCATTTGCTGCTGGTCCCAAGCCCAGATAAAGGAGGGTTGGTCCGTCAGGTTGGCAGCCAGCACCGGAAAAAACCCTAACCATTTTTCATGGATTCTAGAAACTTTATTACCAACATTATGATAGGGCAATCCCCGCCACAATAAGCAACGTGCTACACTATGACCCAGGTGTAGTGAAAAGTGAGCAATGACGCTTCACATCGACACCGCAAGTAGGCAAGGGTTCTCACACAGTGGACGAGAGTGGGTAAAGAAGCTAGTCTAACAGAGTAGGATTAGGTTAATGTATTGGAACATTGGATCTTTAACAGGCAAGAGTCTAGAATTGATAGACGTTATGAAGAGAAGAAGAATTAACATAGCCTATATTCAAAGGACTAAATGGAAGGGTAAGTTGGACGACTTTAAACTTTAGTATACGGGGGATAAAGTAATAGAAGTGGAGTGGGTATAGTAGTGGATAAAGATTTAAAGAACGTTGTGGTGGATATTAAAAAATTGGAGATAGGATTATATCCATCAAGCTTGTGCTGGAGAAAGAGGTTGTCAATATAATTAGCACTTACACACCCCAAATAGGATTGGATAAAAGTAGTAAGTTACAATTTTGAGAACACATGGATGGATTAGTGCAAGGTTTTATTCAAGATGAAAAGATTATTATAGGAGTGATCTGAATGGACATGTTGGGAGAGATCGTAGAGGCTATGAAGGTGTACATAGAGGATATGGTTTTGGAGAGAGGAGGAATGAGGAGTGGATCTCAGTTTTAAATTCTGTTGTGGCGTATGATTTATCTATTGTAAACACTTACTTTGAAAAGAGAGATGAGCATTTAGTTACCTTCAAAAGTGGCATTATAGTAGCCAAATAGATTTCTTCCTATCTAGAAGGTCTGATAGATTGCTATGTAAAGACTGTAAGGTTACACTAGGGGAGAACCTAACTACACAACATAGATAGGTCATGGATATGTGCCTCACTACGCAGAATCGCAAGAAATGTGAGCTTATTTACCCTAGGATAAGGTGGTGGAGCTTAAAAGGAAATACCTTGAAATCATCTGATAAAGTGATCAAACAAGGAAAGTGGGACTTTGGGGGAGACACCAATAGGATGTGGCTCGAGATGTTTGTATAAAAAATGTTGTTAAAGATGTCCGGGGCAAATAAAAAGGAAAACATCATTCCTCTAGGGAGACTTGATGGTGGGATGATGAGGCTCAAGCAGCCATTAAGAATAAGAAAGTTAGTTTTAAGACATGGCAAAGTACTAAGGATGTAGAAGATCTAAAAAGGTATGAAGTTGCAAAAAATGAAGCTAAGAAGATTGTGGGAAAAGCAAAGGCGAAGAAATATGAAGATCTTTATAGCAATCTAAGCACTAATGAAGGGGAAATAAGGTAGTCCTAGATAGGAGAAATCCCACTAGGAACCAGGGGAATAAGGTAATGTAATAGGGTCAGCCTAATGGGCAGATTTGGTTAATTAGGGCAAAAGTTAGGGTTAGGGTTAGGGTTTCGAACTAGGGTTTATTTGGTAAAGATGTGCAGGTTTTTAGGAGTCTAATGGTGTAGGTTTGGATGGATTTGGATGAAATTGAAAATCTAGGGTTTCGGGTAGGAGGCCTTACGAAAATGGACTATTTGTAAAATCTAGAGTTTAGGGGCAGATTTTAGGAAAGGGGCTTATAGGGTTTTAATATGCAAGTTTAGGAGATCCTAATGATGTAAAGAGATTAGGGTTTGAAGGGGTTGTAAAATTCTGCTGTTGGGGGCAGAATCGGTTGCAAGTTTTAGGGTTTAATGGAGTGAGGGAATGGAGGGGTTAGAAGAAGAAATTGGGTGTCAAACTTACTGGAGATTCCACTGGTAGCAGCTTGAACAGATGTGAAGGATAGAGCCACCTTCGTATTGAAGAAGATCCTCCCAGCCATCACGACGTAAGGAGTCAACCGGATTCCACCAGTCCCTTTCCACCTTGATAGAACCACAAGGATGCACACTCGCAAGGAGCAACACTCAACAGAGCAGGACAGCAACAATGGTAGCAAACAAAAGCTTTTCATTAATCAAATTCGTGTTCAACGCTGGCCTCCCTTACAAACTTATATAGAAGACTCAAGAATAGACTTAGACACTAAAAAGAAATGGCCTAATCCTATCCCTAACCTATTAGGTAATTTAACTAAAATACTAAAAGAAATAGACTCAAAACATGGCTGGACTTATAGAGTCCTAATCCAGCCCAATAGTTGTCACATGACCACTTAACCAAGTCACATGATCACTTAAATTGAACCAATTGGATGCAACCAATTTGAACCGGTTCAATTAAAAAACATAAAAATAAACTAAGTATTGGGCTAATCCCGTATGCAACCTATGTACCCCTAGTTTAGGCTCATTAAAGTGGCCTATTACATAGAAAACCCTTGGGAACAAAGGCCCAACATGTATATAACCAAACCCTAGACTTATTCCTAATAAGAGAAGCCCAGTTTGGTGATAAATCTGCATCAGGAAAAGGCTATCTATAATATAGTTAAAACAAGAGAAAGGAGGAGTAGAGACCTCGACCATGTTAGATGTATTAAAAGTGAAGATGGTAAAATAATAAAAATGAATAAGGACATTATGGAGAGAGGGAAAGATTATTTCTACAGCATATTAATTGAAGACATTTCAGTGTCTCGAAAGACTGCATTACCCATCTGAAAGACACCATATGTTGTAGATATATACGAAAAATTAGGGTGTTTGAAGTAAAAGAAGCTTTAAGAAGGATGAAAGTAGGCAAAGCATCAGGCCCAGGATGAGGCCCCAATAGAAATGTGAAAGAGCTTTAAAATCAGTGGTTTATCTTGGCTAACCAAGTTGCTTAATAAGATTATGAGCACAAGGAAAATGCCAAATGAATGGAGGAGATGCATTGTGGTTCTGATTTACAAAAATAAAGGTGTTATTCAGAGCTACAATAGGTATAAAACTAATGAGTCATACCTATGAAATTATGGGAGATGGCTATTTAACCCACTTGAGACAAGAAACTACAACTATGGAGAACCAATTTGGTTTTATGCCAGGAAGATTCACAACAGAAACTAATTACTTATTTAGGAGACTCTGGGAAAGATTTAGAGATTGCAAGAAGGATCTCCATATGGCCTTTATTGACCTAGAAAAAGCTTACCCTAGAGAGTTAATCTATAAAAGTAATCGAGAAGAGAAGTGTTTCAAGTAAATATGTGGACATAATTACAGATATGTATGAAGGTGTAGTGACTAGTATAAGAATTGGCGGGGGGGGGGGGGGGGTTCAAGGTGGTAGATTCTCAATTACAATTGGGTTACATCAAGGATCAACTTTAAGCCCTTATTCATTTGCGCTTATCAAGGATGATTTAACCAAAGACATTCAAGATGAGGTTCCTTGGTGTATGCTTTTTGCTGATGATATTGTTTTGGTGGATGAGACAAAAGCAGGGATTAACACCAAATTAGAGTTATGGAGATCAACCTTGAAATCAAAAAGTTTTATGATAAGTAGAAGTGTAGAACAAAGACGAAGTATATGGTGTGTAACTTTGGTTACACTAGGATGGATAATGAGGTGGTGAAACTTGATGAGAGGGAAATTCAGCAAAATGATTATTTTAGATATCTTGGCTCAATCATAAATAAAGAAGGTGATATAAAGGATGATGTTTCACAGAGAATTAAAATAGGATGGATGAAGTGAAGAGGTGCGTCCGGAGTGTTGTGTGATCAGCTTATTCCTTTAAAACTTAGAGGAAAATTTTATAAGACAGTTATACAACCGACTATGATGCATGGTGTAGAATGTTAGGCAGTTAAAAAGCATCATATAGATAAACTCAGTGTAGTGGAGATGAGGATGTTGAAATGGATGAGTGGCAAAATTAAGAAGGATAAAGTGAGGAATTATCATATTAGAGATGATTTGGGAGTAGCTCCAATGCATGATAAGGTACGAGAAAGTCGTTTGAGGTGGCATGGCCATGTTCAACGGACGCCTTTGGATGCTCCAGTACGGAGGAGTGATTTGATTCAGATCGAAGGAATTAAAAGAGCTAGGGGCATACCTAAAATGAACCTAGGAGAAATGGTGAGGAAAGACTATGCATAGTTTAGGGCTTGTATCAAGTATGACCTCGAATAGAACTGAATGGAGAGCGCAAGGATCCATGTAGCCAACAACATTTAGTTGGGATAAGGCTGAGTAGTTGTTGTAAAACAGAGTCAACAATTATTACATGAATAGAAATGGGAAGGTTATGATTTTATGGTAATAAAGGAAAGGGATTTCCTTGTTCATGGTTGATGAGAACCCATTGTCTCACTCTCTTTCTGATATCTTCTAGTTGGATTTCTTAATTCTCAATCTGCAGATCTTGTTCAGAGAATGATTTTGTTAAAAGAAGTGGGGATGGCTAGGGCGAGGAAATATGAGGAGCTCTATATTAGTATTAACACAAAGGAAGGGGGAAAAACTATTTATAAAATAGCTAAAATGAGAGAAAGGAAGAGTAGAGATTTTGACCAGGTGAGATGTATAAAAGGGGAGGATGGAAGGGTATTAATAAGAGATGAGGACATTATAAGGAGATGGGATGAGTATATTTGCAAACTTCTAAATGGAGATAGTTCGATAATGACTGAATCGGTTAACAATTTTATTCATCATAACGCCACACATCATAGATATGTACGAAGGGATTGGTGTGGCGGAAGTTAAAGAAGCCTTAAGAAAGATGAAAGTAAGCAAGACACCAGGACCGGATGAGATCCCAATAGAAGTGTGGAAGGCCCTAGGAGTTTGTGGGGTATGTTGGTTAACCAAGTTATTTAACAAGATTTTGATCACAAAGAGAATGCCTGATGATTGGAGGAGAAGCATTGTAGTTCTGGTCTACAAAAATAAGGGTGATGTCCAGAGCTGCAATAACCATAGAAGCATAAAACTGATGAGTCATACTATGAAACTTGGGGAGAAGATTATTGAAGCCCGTCTGAGAAGGGAGACTCATATCTCAAAGAATCAATTTGGTTTTATGCCTGGTAGATCCACGACAGAAGCTATCTATCTATTGAGGAGGCCCATGGAAAGATGTAGAGCTAGCAGGATGAATCTCCATATGGTCTTTATAGACTTGGAGAAAGCCTATAACAAAGTACCTAGAGATTTAATCTGGCATGTTCTTGCGACGAGAGGGGTGTCGAGTAAGTATATAGAGGTAATTAAAGATATGTATGAGGGTGTGGTCACTAGTGTGAAGTCTGTGGGGGGCCAGGGCAAGGAATTCCCAATAACGGTTGGGTTACATCAAGCCCTAAGCCCTTATTTGTTTGCGCTTGTCATGGATGAATTAACCAAGAACATCCAAGACGAGGTACCCTGGTATATGCTCTTTGCCGACGATATCGTTTTGGTGGATGAGACAAAAGCAAGGATTAACGCTAAGTTAAAGTTGTGAAGATCGACCTTGGAAACAAGAGACTTTAAGATTAGTAGATCAAAGACGGAATATGTGATGTGTAACTTTAGTCACACTATGATGGATGATGACATGGTGAAAATTGAGGAGCGAGAGATACCGCCAAGTGACTATTTCAGATATTTGGGGTCTATCATAAACAAAGAAGGTGACATAGATGACGATGTCTCACAAAGAATTAAAGTAGGATGGATGAAGTGGAGAGGTGCGACCGGAGTTCTGTGTGACCGACACATTCCTTTAAAGCATAAGGGAAAGTTATATAGGACTGTTGTCCGACCGGCTATGATCTATGGGGCAGAATGTTGGGCAGTTAAAAAGTGTCATATAGAGAAGCTATGGGTTGCAAAGATGAGGATGTTAAGATGGATGTGTGGCAAAACTAGGAAGGATAAAGTGAGGAACGAACGTATTAGAATGGATGAGGGAGTCGCCCCGATCAGCGACAAGCTCTGAGAATGTCGCCTGAGGTGGTTTGGCAATGTACAATGGAGGCCTAGGGATGCCCCAGAAAGGAGAAGTGATCTGATGCCCTTTGAAGGAGCCAAAAGAGCTAAGGGCAGGCCTAAAATGACCATAGGTGAGGTTGTAAAGAATGACATGCATAGCCTGGGTCTTGAACCAAGTATGACCTCGGATAGAGCCTATTGGAGGGCAAGGATCCACATTATCGACACCATGTAGCTGAGATTTTCCTGAATTCTTCCTCTTACTTTCATCTTTCATTTTGCATTACTTACCTTTCTTATCCAATTTCTTTTAAGTTTTTCTTACTTTCCTTTGTTTTTGAAAGGATCCATGTAGCCGACCCCATTTAGTTGGGATAAGCCTGTGGTGGTGGTGGTGTTGTATTCTGTTAGAAGAAAAGTGATAAGCCATCTGAATCTCAGGTTCTGTTTCAATCAAGCAGCCATTATAATCCATCTTTCCTCTCAATTTCATACCTTGGCTGATTTTTTAAGAATCAGCTGAACAAAGCATTTGTCTAGGACTACACTATGAAGCCAAACATCAGTTTTGATTTGGAAAATCATATACTCCGCTGCACTGTTACCTGCAGCATGCTGACATATTTTCTAGCATAGTTGGCAAGGCGACTAGGTGAACAAGGCGTTGGAGGGATGGCTAGGCATGCAATGTAAGTAGTATTAAAAAATTTAAAAAAAAAAGAGGGTATACCCAGTGCACGAGGCTCCCGCCACTGCTGGGTCTGGGACTCTGGGGAGGGTCATAATGTACGCAGCATTACCCCTGCTTTCGCAGAGAGGCTGTTTCCAGACTCGAATCCATGACCACTTGGTCACAGTGGAGCAACCTTTACTGCCTCACCAAGGCCTGCCCTCAGTATATGTAATATTACAATTGTAATTTTATATAATTATGCTTCTAAGAGACATAAAAGTCATATCAATGCAATAAGAATATATGATACAATTATGTTAGTAATGACCTAATATAAAAAAACCAACATATAATAAACAAAGCATATTCATCAGGCGTGTCATCACAAGACCACAAGGCAATGCCTAGGCATCATCCAAAGCAGTCACCGTTCTTGCATCAAACAAGCGTGCTGTCACCTTAGGACCTAAGAAGGCACCTGGACGCCTAGGCGACACCTTGATAACTATGAATTTGAGATTCTAGGTTTCATTTGTTGAGTTAGTTGGTTTGAAGCCTGCTAGTCATTTACTGAAGATCACACATTCTAAATCAAGAAAGAAATGAAATCTTTTGTTATGGTTAGGTTCCTGAATATGCATCCACTGTATCAGTCCAATACATGAAAACTTTTCATGTATCATAATGGTATGTATCTACCTGTTCAGTTTGATATGGCTCAATACTTAATATATACTACTGATATGTATCTTTGCGAAAGAACTCCCTTCTAACTTGAGAAATGGAAGCTCTAACTCTTCAAACTCCACTCCTTTGGCCCAAATATGATGAGAGATCACATCTAAGGGTTAAAACAATTTAAGGAGAGGCAAATTAGAGGACCAAAACACCCCTAATCGCATTTTTTTTGGGTGAATAAAAAGTCATTACCAAAGAGAAAGAATACAAGGAGCCCCCAGAATTCAGGGGGAGAAGCGAACATCCTACAATACATAGGCCTAACCGACCCCCATGGGGAAAGGGGAGAGAAGAGAAGAAGGGAAACCCCAAGAAACAACAATGAGCCTGTTCCTTGGGGAATTAACACAAGAGGAAGAAGGGGAAGGAGAGGAGGATTTGGAGCTGACATCGAAGAAGATGGAATCCCAAATCTGCCTAAAAGACCTAGAGTTGGAAGTCCATCTCCTAATGTACGCTTCATTCAAATATGCGAGATTGTAGCCCCAAAAGCCAACAAACCAATTCTATCACAAATCGAATTGCGTCCAATAGCTTGGATGATCCACTTTCACTCTCTCTGAAGGCGCAGAATCCTTCTTCTCCTAGGACAGCATTTGATGAGGATTCCGGACCAAATAGAAGCCGAAAAAGGGCATTCAAAGAATAGATGATCAACTGTTTCGGAACCGTTCCAACAGAGGCAGCAAGCAGGAGAGACACTAAGATGCCGTCGAATGAGGAAAGCCTGAGTTGGAAGACAATTTGAAAGCGTGCGCCAAACACAAAAGCTATGTCTTGGGATATGGCCTTTGAACCAAGCAACCTTGTACCAATCAATAAAGGGGCCTGTAGATCTTAAGTGATTCCAAGCCGATTTGGAGCTGAAGGTACCTGAGGCTGAAGGAGTCCAAAAAATCAGATCTCTAGAATTTGAATTCCTTTCGATCAGAGAAGGGAGAGAGTTCCAAATAAAAGCAAGCTACGGGGGAGGGGGACCCAAGTTCCGGAGGAGATGATGTCTGCAACTGTTGAAAGTCTGTGGAGACCAGCCCTGTAAATGTTCCTGGAGCTCACTAAGGGAAGAAGAATGCCCAAGGGATGCCAATGATCAAGCCAGAGTCTTGTGGTGGAGCCATTTGCAATCTTGGTACTAGTCGCTCCAAGGGCTAAGTTTCTCCATTTGAGAATGTTTTTCCAAACCCAAGAAGGATCTGGAGAGCTGCTGACAGTCCAGATAGAATCACTTTGAAGGAACCCTGAATAGATCCAATCCACCCAAATATTGTTGTGCTTGGCTGCAAACTTCCAAATGAGCTTAAGAATTCCAGCCTTGTTGACCTCTTTAATTCTTTTCAATCCAAGACCCCCTTCTTTCTTAAGCAGACAAACAGAGGACCAACTGAAAGGATGGAGAAATCTAGAAGATTCGATGTCTTTCCAGAGATAGCCACACATGAGAGCTTCAATAGCTTTGATAATGAACAAAACTACCGGACCAATAGATGTAAGATGCTTGCATGACTGATCTGATCAGTTCGAGGCGACCAGCATAGGAGAGAAGCTTTCCTTTCCAAAGCTGGAGCTCTTTCCGAAGAAGCTCAAGGATAGGAGTGCAGTGATGGACCGAGAGCCTGTCAGAAATAAGGGGGAGACTCAAGTATTTCACAGGAAGCTGGCCAAGAGGAAACCCAGTTTTTTCTTGCAAAAGGAGCTTTAGCTGATCATTAATTCCAGCCACAAACAGCAAGGATTTTGAGGGTTAATCTTGAGGCCCGACAAGTTTTCGAAATGGGATACGCAGCCCATAATGGTCTCAATCGAACCCAAATCTGCCTTGGAGAAAATCATGAGACCATCGGCGAAGGCAAGGTGAGATATCTTGAGCCGCTTGCAATTGGACATAGGGAGAATGAGATGTTGATCAGTTTTGCATTGAATCTCTCTTGAAAGGACTTCCAAAGCAAGAGTGAAAATGAATGGGGACAGTGGGCACCCCTAATCTCATTAATTTCCCAAGAATGGACCATTAAACAAAATCGAGATAAAAAATCAAACCCATGGTTTAGATATGTTTCTCCAATCTCGGTTTTTCCTCATAGATATTAGGTTTTTTTCCCAGTTTGGATTAGTAAACACTTGAATATAGGTCTTGAACTTTGCATTTCTATACCTGAGATTGCATGCTGCCTTGGGCACAACTCTCTTTCTTAGTTTCACACTGGCCAAATGAAAGTCAGTCTTTTAGTAAGCATAAATAAGCAACTGTTTATTTATTAAGCAATTTCTTAGTGGCTGCACCGAAAGACCACAATTACAAGGACATATTGATTTTCTCTATGTAGTTGAAATCTAATGGGCTGAAAAATTAGTATGCGTTTGTGTTGCACGCATCCATGATCCTTCATGGATTTCCCAAATTTTTGAATTTTTTTTAATTTAATAATTTCGGGATATTAAAAACAATAAAATTACAGTTTCTTTTTCTATTTCAAATGATGAGTAAACATGTAGATTAAGCCTGCATATTTGCAGCTTGAATAGTTGTTATTGTAATGTTGAGAAAATAAAAGGTTGGTAAAATTAGGGGTTCTTTTTGGGGGTTTTATTCTCAAATGATATAAAGTATTGTTCAATAATCATGTAACAGGTAGATTGCCATGCAAATGCTTGCATCTTGAAACTTCAAATAGATATAAATGTTATAATTTATATTTCTTGAGTTTTATGTTGTTAAATTTGTATAATAACCATGTAAAAATTTAAATAGGTACATAGGGATTAAATATCACTACAATTGGATTACATCAAGGGTCAGCTTTAAGCCCATGTTTGTTTGCGCTTATCTTAGACAAGCTGACTAGAGACATTCAAGATCAGATCCATTGATGTATGCTTTTGCTGATGAAATTGTTTTGGTCGATGAAACAACAGTAAAGATAAATACAAAGTTGAAATTATGGAGATCAAATTTGGAACCAAAGGTTTTGAAATAAGTACACTAAAAAATAGACTATATAGTGTGTAATTTTAGTAACAGTGGGATTGAAAGTGAGATGTGAAAATTAATGATAGGGAGATAATGTAAAGTGAAATTTTAGGTAACTAGGTTCAATCATAAATAAAGGAGAAATAGAGGATGATATTGCACAAAGAATTAGAATATAGCGGATGAAGTGGAGGGGTGCGTTCGGCGTGTTGTGTAATTGACATTACTTTGAAACTTAAGGAAAATTTTATAAGAGAGTAATACGACAAGCAATGATGTATGGAGCTGAGGGTTGGGCAGTGAAGAAACAACATATAAACCAACTTAGTGCAGCTGAAATGAGGATGTTGATATGAGTGGTAAAACTAGAAAAGATAAAATAAGGAAGAATAAATCAGGCTAATTTAGGAGTGGCTCAGATACATCATAAGTTGCGAGAAAGTTGTTTGAGGTGGCATGGACATGTGCAACAGAGGCCTGAATACTCTAGTTTCAGATTGAAGGAGCTAAAAAAGACAGGGGTAGACCTAAAATGACTCTAGGAGAAGTGGTGAGGAAAGACATGCATAGCTTAGGACTAGTAACTTGTATGGCTTTGAATAGAGCTGAATGCAGAAAAAGATCCATGTAGTCGACCCCATTTAGTCGGGATAAGGCTCGGTAAGTTGACTTGGATTAAATATCAATACTCTCCGTTTATTTATAGAGTTATGCTTTAAAAAAAAACAGTAATTTTGCATGTACCATAATATTATCCATATGAATACAAGAGTAACTTAATTTTCACACTATATCCATGCGTGTCCACGATGTGTTTCCAATATATATCTTAAAATCATCTTTTAACACCACTGAATTTTTGGATTGTATGGGTAAAACTAAAAAGAATTAAAACACACACAAACATACAGCAGTTTCTCTTTTTATCTTGTTTTACCATGACCAAGGTAGGGATGAATCTTTGGTTGCAGAAATTCTCTGATTTTCTCCTCATTTCCCCTCTTTTCCTTCCTCTCTTCCCCATTTCCTCTCCCCTTTTCCTCATTCTTTTCTTTCTTTTCCCCATACTATATGTTTAAACCTAGAACAATATGGCGTCACCTGGGCATTCAAGAACTGCCCGCCTAGGCGATGCTGACTACTACGAATTTTATCCATTAAAACTAATTGGGATGTTCAAATATTGCTGCTTTCATTATTTTAAAATTCGATAATCAATCGGCCAATTTGACTGGGAATCAACTGATACCAATTCCAATTACCCTTCTATGCCTACCAAGTCCAACTGAGTTGGCCTGAGTCTGGCCAAGTCCAGCCGATTCTGGGATGATTCGGAACGGAATGGATTCGGAATCAATGGAGACCAATCACACCCGATGCTGAGTTTTTAAACCTTGGCTGCAGTAAAGACTAATAATTGCATAAAACAGTTGAACGGAAATTTTGGAATATCCAAAAATTTCATTTTGGTAGACAAACCTAACTGATTACAACTAAGATTTCAGAACACTTGTTTGAACACAGCGGCCATCAACGATCAAAAGAATGATCAGAATTAACCTAAGAATTCCAGAATGACCCAATCTAGCAGAAAGTGCCAGTTCATCTTTCTGACCAACTAATTGTTACACCATTGCAGCAATGGGTGCTTGATGCTCATAGGCATAGAATTTGATTCAAATATATAAAATAGAAACAAACAAAAGAGCAAAATAGTAAAGTACATGTACCCAACTATATGGCAAAAGTGACAAAAAAAAAACTAACACAAGGCCCTTTAACATGTAATTTGAAAGTCATCCGTGGGGATGTGAGCCCATGTAAAGACTTGGGAGTGTAACTAACCTGTAGAGAAGCTCTTGCAGCAGAAACTTCTTGTCTGAGGCGTTGGACATCCTCCAAAATTCTCTCCTCAGTCTTGGTAAGCCTCACCTTGTCTTCCCTCAACTTTAAAATGGAAAACACCAAACTCTTTCTTAGCCCAACAATTTTTTGGCAAGCTTTTGCTTCATTTGCAGAACAAATGGCAAGTTCCCTGAGCCTTGCTACCCTCTCTTCTTCCTGAGACAGGAAGTCATCAATTTCCTTCTTTTTGATGGATAAAACTCCACATGATGACTCCATTCTGGAAAGGGCAGACTTCAAGTTATCATACTTCATATCAATGCTCAACTGTACATCATGAAACCCCGACACGGCATCAGCAATTCTTTTCTCAACTGCATGGATATTAGAATCATTTTGTACAATCTCAGCTTCCTTGTGTCTTACTAAAGTAAGTAATTCCTCCAATTCCTTTGTAAGCTTCTGCCGTTTCTCACAAAGAAGTTCCTTTTGTCTCCTATCATCCTTGATCAAGTGGTCGATGGAATCATTGAATCCCAAACGTGCATCATTCATTAAGAGCGATTCAGTCTCCAATTCCCATTTTTTCTCCTCTAAGGCTTCCATTGATGATATCCACTCATCCATTTCTTTTGATGATAGTGATTCCGCAGTCTTCAAAACTAAATCCGCACTAGTAGCAGTGTCCTGGGAATGAAAGTAAATCTTAGAAAGTCCCAGCTCTGATAACCAATCTAAAAACACTTTAGTTGATCATTGGATTTGACAAGGAAAAAAAATTTCTGCCTTTATTGTTTTTTTTGGGGGGGGGAGCAGGAAGGAATTTACATTATTAATGGCCATCATTGGTGTGCTGGTAAAAGCTCGGCCTGACAGTATGAACATGCGGGTTCAAACCTGAGGGTGGACATTTTGTGTGCAAAATACCAAACCCAATCTACCCCCTCCCGGGACCCAGTGCAAGCAGGACTTCCACCAGGTTGCAGCTCTTTAAGGAGCTAAATGATAATACTTTCACAGTTAAAAGGGTGTAAAAAAAGGCACTTTTTTCTAGGGCTGAACAATGCACGCGGGCTAAATGAAAACTCATTGATACACATCTAACAGTCAGTGCATATAAGTTGTCATATCAGCCATTTGACTAACTGCACATAATAGGATGATACAAATAATTTGCATGCATCATTATATATCTGATAGGCAACATGAAACGACATGCATATCATACTGTTAATAAATGGAATATATTAAATAGGTTGACCAGACTTAGAAGAGGAAAGTGATGACAACCAAAATGAAGAATTAGGACAGTCAAAAGGGGAAAACCAAAAAGTTTGAAATTTGGAATTAAGAAAAACTGAAAGCAAAAAACTTGAGGATCTGGAGATGTCACTTTCTTTAAAATGCTTATGTTCATTCTTTCTCTCTTTCTTTCCTCTTTTCCCCTACTGTGACCCAAATGGATCCTTCATTTTCTCATATCTTCTTTATTTCACATGGTTAACAATTAAAAAAGAAAAAAGAGGTCAAATTTACGCCATCCAACAAGTAAATAACTCTTTTACACATTCCAGCAAATTTACATGTAAGAAATATTATTGCTGCTAGAAATGCGAAACTTCAGTTTTGCATTTAAATAAGTCACATGAGTGAAATCGAGGCCACCACAATTTGTTGAGCCAATGCACAGGCAACAGTTTCATAACCTAAGTGCATTGACAAGAACAGTTCAGTGTGAAACTACATGAAATAATAGTGACGAAATACTCCCTCGATCTGAAGGCGAAACAGCAATGAAAAAAAAGGATTTTTTGTGAAATACTAATAACCCCATTTCTGGATGGGTAATGCTTGCAGGATGGGACATTCAACCGGAACCATAATGACATATATAGGAATAACATAAACAATACCCAAAAAAAAAACTACTACTAAAACCAGAGCCCCAGACTCTTAAGATAAAAACTGTGATAAAAATACATCCACCATGTACATGAAGCAGACATGATGGAAAACCAACCCACTGTTCTCATCCAATACATTCACATGCACTGATCCTTTGTGAGTACTTCCCACTAGAAACTACTCGCTACTCCAATCCTTTCCAGCTCCCTAATCACAGACGCAAGTGCCCTAGATACAAGGTAATCTTGCAAGTTAACAGCATGCTGACAACTTAATTCCTGAATGCCTAGCATACTTGGTGTTTGCAAGTTCCAGTAAGATGTTCTACACCAATGAGAAGCTGGTATGAACAAATGAACAAAAATGATTTCCATGAATCAAGAACCTCAAAGGTATATGTTGTATGTATGTTTTAAGTGTTTAGCAAGTAACCTTTGAGAATTGCTCCAGCAATGATACACTTTCTTCCTCAGCTGCAATTTGCAACCCCAAGACCTCTTGCATCTTCGATTCAATAGAATCACAGTCTGCGTCTGCACCCTTCAATAAATTAATAAGACCTTGCTTCTCGGTTTCTGCTGCCGCAATGCTCTCGCTAACCCTTTCCGCACTCTCAAAATCTTCAGCATCACAGGCTTCCTCTAGCTCCCTCTCCAGTTCCCTGTGTTTGAAGGAGGCTAAATTTACTCTATCGATGGCTTCTCTTCTCCTCCTCGCAAACTCCTTCCTATTTTTGGAAATTGAAGCTGCCAATTCCCGAATATGCTCAAGCTTCTCCGATATCCGAGCTCTAATCTGCTCCAGCTTCTCCTCCGCTGAATGGCCAAGACACAAAGGAGAGAGCTCATGTACACAGCCGGGTGACACTAAATCAACATCACACAAACCGTCGTTAACCATCGAAGATAAAGTTCCATCTTCCGAATCGGGATCTAAGGTTGCAGCACTGAGAATGCCTGCCGTAGGAAGATTTGAATCTTCCGAGCCACAACAAGCAACAGGACTGTCCCTAAGAGAATTAGCATCAGAATAGAGATTAGAGGACTCTTCCAATTCCAAAGAAACGTTGATATCTCGAAGGAATACACCTTCATCAGAAACATTGATATCGACAGTGGGCCGCGACGGCGGAGGATCGGTTTCGGTAGAGGGAAGGGAAAATTTTTCAGCACGGGAATTGGAATCAGAAAGAGGAACTGAAGACTGATGGTCATGGTCAGCAGGTGAGGCATCTCTACCGTATCCAACCCTGATGCCTCCTTTCTTTTTCCTTCTAGAAACTTGCCGAGCGATGGAAGGAATTGCCGTTTCTGATGCTGATGTTGTTGTGGCCGCCGTGGGGCAGGGACCGGACTGTAATTGTAAGACTAAATGTTCGTTGGGAGTGACGAGAGTGAGATCAGAAAACAGGTTCTCGTCCAGAGGGCGCGATAGCGACGATGAAGTCGGAGGGGAAGGAGGAAGAGGCGAGGCTGGCGGAAGAGACTGGTGATGACGATCATCACCATCGACATCATCGTCTTGAGATATATGGGAAGGGCGGAAAAGGACCATACCTTCGAAGAGAGAACCCATGCCGTCTCCCTGATCAGCTAGCGCCATGCTCCCAGACATCAAAACGAATTCCAGTGTCCTTACACCTCCAGGTGATTTTCCGCCCCCGAGAAAACCAAGACGACGATCCGATCGGCTCTTACCGTTGGAAACCACTCTAGAATTTAGGTCTGGTCCAATGTGGGTTTTTTTTTTTTTTAATATGTGGGATACACAACGTTTTTTTTTGTAGAAAGATCCTAGAAGGATACTTGGTTCGAAAATACCTCGCATATGAAATGTCATAAATAGTTGGGAAAATTACATGATTAGTCACTTTTGAGTTTTTCTTTACAAAACTATCTAGTGTATCTTTTACTTTACAAAATTGTTCAACATTGAGTTTAGGTTTACAAAATTAGCCACTTTAGTCTCTCTCCCTCAACTAAGGACCCTTTTTTACGCTTATACCCCCACCTTCCCTTCTCTCATAACTGGCGATTCATCGGCTTCCCTACCCGTATTAGCTCCCTGTGACTTCTTGACGGGCGGGAAGACGACCCTTTTGCTATCATATCTGAACTACCGTGGTAAGGTAGGCTCCCACAATGTAGAAGTGAGAGGGAGAGTTAAGAGAGTGAGAGAAAGTGAAGGGAGTCGGTGCGAGGAAGATGATGATGGAGCCATTGATTTATTCAGAGACCTTGCATAGTTCTCCTGGCCAAAACATGATCGCTGGATCTTTGATCTCCGCCATGAATTTTCCCCAAGGACGTTGTCATATCCTGTACATGCTTCCCCTTCGATGGTGCCGCAACTGGAGCTACCATCGAAATCGATTTATGCGGTTGCACTATCAAGACAGAAGTCAATGTCGATGAAGCCGAAGCCTATTCCAGCTCGATTTTTTCAGATCCACTGCTTACCTAAGCATGCCTCAAGTTTCCAAACAAACTATTCTATTCAGTTATAGATGGATCCATGGGCATTGATGTGGGGACGGTTCCTAATGATTTTAGGCATTCAAAGCAGAAATTCCTGTTCTAAGTTGTTCTTTGTTTCTAATTCAGTATTTCTTTTATCTAATTTTTTTCTTGAGGACTTTCAAAGCAAGCTGAAAGTAGGCACTCGATGACATTTATCAGCTGTATTTTCTATAAGAATATCAAGATTCCTTTTGATTGCCATCAATTTCATAATTTTTTAGGGATATTGGGATCAAAGGTGATTGGGAAGTTAAAATCCTAGGCAATTCAATGCTGTAACAGAGTGCTTGAGAATTTTGTTGGAGCTAGTGCTCCCGTTTTGAATGGAATAGTTCCGTGGAAAGACAATCGAAGGCGAACTCTTCCCTTTTCTCTCCTTTTAAATCATCAAAAACACCTCCGCTCTAATACGCGAGTTGGTCTAGATAAAGGGAGGAGGAATGTGGAAAGAAACAGAGAGGAGCGACGAGGAATCTTTTCTCCACTTTTGAGGTTGTGGTGGGATTGGGGGTTAATTCCACAGTGGGAACAAAGGGGTGCAGGGGCCTCCGTGGAAGTTCAGGTGCTGACAAGAGGTGGGTTTGCAACTGGAGGTAGAGGTGGAGGTTCAAGTGCCGGTGCTCGAAGGAAGGCGGGTGATGGGTCATGTAGGGGACGAGAGAATACGAGATGGGGTTATAGCAGAGGGAGAGGCAAGAAAGTAGGGGTAAGGCAAGGGGTAAAAATGTCAAACAAAATAGGTAAGGGAAGGAGAGATATCGTAGTGGCTAATTTTGTAAACCTAAACCCAATGTTGAACAATTTTGTTAAGTAAAAGATGCAATGGATAGTTTTGTAAAGAGAATCTCAAAAGTGGCTAATCATGTAATTTTCCCTAAATAGTTCCTTCTCGACAGAGGTTTGGGGATAGGTCTTACGACTAAATGGCTTTAGTAGAGGTCCCTTGGGTAATTGGGGGAGGAAGTCAGTTGTTTGGTGGAGCATTTCATCAGTTGTTCTTTTGCGCATCACTTTAGAGAAGTTAATAGCTGTGCTGATTTCTTGGCATCCTTGGTGGACTCTCCCTTGGAGATTTCCTTGTGTATTCACTCTCTTCCTTTAGCTCTTTCTACTTTTATTGAGAATGATGCTAGAGGGAAGAAGTATCTAATAATGTAATCTGGTTATCCTCTTAATATAATATTAGCTCCTTGGTTTAAAAAAAAATAAAAATTTGTCATAAATAGTTGAGGAAATTACTTGGACAGCCCTGTACTATGGCCATTTTGTTTACAATTACTAACGTTTGAAATAATTACTTGACACCCCCCAAAACTTGACGGTGTTAGTCTGCTGCTAGTGTTTAAATGGAAATATCTATTTTACCCTTATGAGTTATTTAACTTAAACTTATAAGTTAAATGACCAACTTACCCTCCTTTTTGCAAGTACAATTCAACTGCAAAGGGAGGACCAAACCTCACCACTGTCACCATCAACGCATGATGGGTACATCGGGAGGGATTCTCAGTTTCTCGCCCTCTCTGTTCTTCTTCTTCTTCTTCTCTGAATTTTTTTTTCCGAATCAGTGGAACCCTAGAGGGAGTAGGGGTGGAGTAATAATCTCAGTTCATCTCACAGCAATAATTCACTTATGCAGCAATAATCTTAGGCCATTTGTAGAGGTCAAAATTTTCAATCGGTGGAACCCAACAGTCCATTTGTAAAGGTCAATCGATGTACACCATTGCAGCAATTATCTCAGAATGGACAAAATCAAACTGCCATACTATCTTCAGCATGTGAACGGAAGGCTGGTTCCAAGATCTGTAAAGCTGTCATTGCCCAAGTGGTAGAGGACATATCTCTAAAGGCTGACTCTATTTGCCATATGTTGGTGCATAAGGAAGTAAGGGAAAATGAATGATTTTCACAACCAGATTCAAGGGTATTTGGGCGTTTCAGCTTGGTTCCATTCTCTCTCAAGTTGAGGAGGGGGGAGGGGGAAGATTAAGACACCAGGTCAAAATGGACAATTAAATAAGGAAGCAAAGTATTTCCATCACAAACCCATAATTGACCATAACATGCTCAAAGAATATGTTCCCTTGTTGCAGATACCATCAATAAGAGACAACAAAGAAGAGGAAGATTTAGGGAAAGGGTTTGGATCGAATCAAAATTGTTATGGCAGATCGTTGGTCCAGCCATCTTCAGTCGTGTCTCCTCCTACTCCATGAATGTCATCACCCAAGCTTTCACTAGCCATATTGGTGATCTCGAGCTCGTTTCCCTCTCCATCACCAATAATGTCATTGTTGGCTTCAATTACGGTCTCTTGGTACTTAATCTTCTCTAATCTGCTACACTTTTTAATGTTTTAAGTGAATGTTCATAACAATCTCTGTTCTGGGTTTTGTTTGTTTTTTTGTGGATTTATTAGTTAGGAATGGCTAGTGCATTGGAGACACTATGTGGTCAGGCATTTGGAGCCAAGAAATTCCATAAGTTGGGAATCTATTTGCAGAGATCATGGATTGTTCTGTTTCTTTTCTCTGTTCTACTACTGCCCATGTACGTATTTGCTACTTCTATTCTGAAATGGATGGGGCAACCGGAGGATGTGGCAGAGCAGTCGGGTATGGTGGCGCTCTGCCTCAAATTTTTATTTTTTTTTCTGTACTTGGATCAGCCATGAAAGAGATTTATTAGGTTTTAAATCTGAAATCGACTAAGGGTTTTGGGCTATTTTGATTTGAAATTTGTTTAAGAAAAGAGATTATTTTCCTAAAATCGATTAGGTTTTGAATATGAAATTGGGTTGTAGGAAGGAGGATGAGGAAGAGGGTAAAAGGGTCACTTCACTATCCTTTAAGGTAGTTTAGGCATTATAAAAAATTTAACCGATGACATCATCACCAAACTAATGGACAGGACTTGAAGGAAATGGTAAACTATAGGGAGGTTCAAGTAATTGTTTCAAACATTAGGGAGACTAAGTAATTAAGCTATAGTACAAGGGGTGTCCAAGTAATTTTCTCTAAATATTAGAGTAATTTACATGTAGTGTGGTCTAATTATAAGCAACCCCCATTGTTTGAACAATTACATGCACCTCCGCTGAACTATGGTTGGGCTTACCAAAAAACTGCTAGAAGCCAAGCCAAAAATTCATAAATGGCCATATTTCCCTTTATTAGTGTAACCTCCATATGGCCTGAAAAAAAGCCTATAATCGAGTTCCTAGAGGTTTAATCCGGCATGTCTTAGTGAAGAGAGGGGTATGGAGTTAACATGTGGATATAATTAAAGATATGTATGAGGGAATGGTGACTAGTGTGAGATCTGTAGGAAGTCAAGGCAAGGAATTCTCAATTACTATTGGGTTATATTAGGGATTAGCCTTAAGCCCTTATCTATTTGTGTGAAACCCACCTTTAAATTGAGCCTAATTCAAATGTTGACCATTTGGTACAAATCTTCTCCAGTTATTAAAGACAAATTCTTATCATTTGTAATCCGAGCCGATCGATCGTGCTTGCCGAACTGCCACTATAGACTAGTCGTGCCGGCCTGATATCCAATTTTACCTTGCAGGCCCCACATGTTCTAATTTCATTTAAACCTTGTGTTGTATGTCGATCCCAATAATACCTGGGACCTTACATTTTGATTCTGGTATCGGAATCCACTTTTGGGCCAAAATCATTTTCCAAGAACCCATTCTTTTTTTAATCTTAGCCAAACATGCCCTAAGGGCTTAGATATATAAACAATGCCCTAAGGGTTACCCTACGGGTTAGAATCAGTTTTAGAAGAAGAATCTAGGAGTGAATTGCTTGGAAATCTGCTTGTTGGAGTTGTACCTACCAATTTCCTTCGAGAACTATGTCAATCCTTCAATAGGTAAACCTCAAATCTCCTTTATGACTTTCAATTCTGCTTTCAAGCACCATTCAAATTCTGTTTTAGTGTTCTTGAGTTGCTACAACTCATTTCTTCAATTTCCTCTTCAATTCATTTAATTTCTTACTTAAATTTGTAATTGCATGTATGATCCCTTGATCATACATGCATTGGTGCTAATTAACCCCTCTGGACTATTGAGGTAAGCATACATACCTCTGCAGCCCTTCCTTCTTTCTTCTGTTGCTGAAATTCTGTTATTTCAAGCTAATTGCTAAGATTTTAGCTTAAAATTTAATTGATCTTATATTATAGTTTTTAATTAATTGAGCATGCATGCAATGGTATTAAAATGACCCCATTGTGGTGCTCTCATCTTCTCTCTCTTCATTACGATCCATTGATCAACTCTTGGGAGCTAGAACATGGAAAACCCCCCAAAAATCCTAAGCTGTTTTGGGGGGCAGATGTCTGGCTTTGGTTGGGCTTGAGGATCTAGCTCTCACTGTTGAGTGTGTTTTTGCTCAGTTTAGGCTGGTTTTGGATTCAGACCTTGTGTAGCTTTCCCTAACCCTCTGTAATGATATTTTAGGGCCTTTATACTTTTGGGCTTCCTCTCTTGATGCTTGGAGAACTCTCCTCTTTAATTGACTCTTTCCAAGCTTAAGGTGAGTTGGGGTTTTGGTTGTTTTCTATATGTTGGAATGCTATTTGTATATACTTTTATTGCATGCACAATGAATGGTATAAATTTTGATTTCATATTTTAGAAATTATTAACCTGTTACTAGTTCTATGCATCATGTGTGTTAATTACATCTTGTTAGAATTATTCATGTAATAACACTTTGGATTCATTTACTTTAGAATGTTGTTTTCTTATGGATTGTTCTGTTATGAACGATTGGATATGGATTCTTATATCGTGATTAATTGTTGTACTTGGTTTATGCATTGGTGTATGCCAATGAGACCATGTGTCCTTGAGTGGACGTATATATGGAACACGTTGCACTCTTTGATACATCATGTCATCATTTAGAATACATGGTTAGGTTGGAAACCCCAAGCTGCAACCCTTACCAATAGGGGTTTAGGTGTTGGGTAATCAAGCACTAGATGGTTGGAGTCGGGAGGTACTACCAGGATCGGGTGTGCTGATTATCGGGGTCTGCCCGAAGGTTTGGTACAAGGTGTCAAGCGTGGAGGTGGGCTCCTTATGGTATTGGCTGAGGGAATATGGTTGCGATAAAAATAAATTACCCAAGACGCTTCCCGAGTCAGTACTGTAGCTTGAACCTAGTGATTTAGTCTATTTGCTAGGTTGATAAATTGTAGTGGGAATGTCACATGCATCATATAAATGAATAGTTCCAATACTTGAATATTACATGCATCATTTGTATGTTGTGTGTTCCCCTCTCATTGGGCTCAGTGGAGCTCATACTCGTGAAAAACTCCTTAAAGATGATTGTGCAGGTGATGAACTACCTGCGTGCACGTATGTGGGTGACGGTGGCCAGGACTTCACAAAGCAAGAGCCCGAGGAACATGATGGGTCTTGCATCTCTGATCTGTGTGCCTTCTCATAGGCGGGCCTGATGGTTTAGGCCGTTTCTTTTGGTATTACTCTTTTTGTGTACATGATACTTCAAATATGTAAATATTAACTTTTGGATAACTGTAAATATGGGAACTTGGGGTTAACAGCAAACGCTTTATATATATAAGTTACCACTCAGTCCTTACCGGATTCCTTTTGTATATATACTTATAGTTCTTATAATTTTCCACTGCTTTATTTCTCTGTGGTGTGTGCTTGGTAATTGTGCTGCATTGAGATTCTGGCTAGATTGGGTGCAAGATTGCATCGCTTCATACCATTCCTGGGCTACTCAAAGTAGGGTGGGCTACTCAAAGTAGGGTGTGACAATTTAAGCTCATCATGGATGACCTAACCAAGAGCATCCAAGATGAGGTCCCGCGGTGTATGCTCTTCGCCGATGATACCATTTTGGTGGATGAGACAAAAGTAGGGATTAATGCTAAACTAGAGCTTTGGAGATCAACCTTGGAACAATAGGCTTTAAGATTAGTAGAATGGATGGAGTATTTGAAGTGTAATTTTAGTCACACTGTGATGGATACTGACATGGTGCGAATTGAGGAAAGAGAGATACCACAAAGTGACTATTTTAGATATTTGTGATCAACCATTAATATGGAAGGTGACATAGAAGATGATGTCTCACGAAGAATTAAAGTGGGATGGTTAAAGTGGAGAGATGCATCCAGAGTGCCATGTAATCGACGTATTCCTTTAAAGCTTAAAGGAAAGTTCTATAGGACTATTGTAAGTCCGACTATGATATATGGGGCAGAATGTTAGGCAGTTAAGAAGTGTCATATTGATAATTTTTGCATAGCAAAGATGAGGATGTTAAGATGGATGTGCGGAAAAAGCAAAGAAGTATAAAATAAGAAATGGTCGTATTAGAGTTGACTTGGGAGTTGCTCTGAAAGAGTCGTTTGAGGTGGTATGGTCATGTTTAAAAGAGGCCTAGAGACAGCCCAATAAGGGGGAGTGATATGATTCCGATTGAAGGAGCTAAGAGAGTTAGGGGCAAGCCTAAAATGACCATAGGACAAGTTGTGAGGGAGGACATGCATGATCTACGTCTTGTACCAAGTATCATCTCGAATAGAGTGTATCGGAAGGCAAGGATCCACATAGCAAACCCTATTTAACTGAGATTCTCCTAACTTGCTGGGTCGTGCCTCTCTCCTCTTACTTTTATTATGTATTTTTTATCTTTCATCGTTCACTTTTCTTTTTATTTTCTACATCTCATTTGTCAATTCTTCATCCCTCTTTTTTTTTATTGAACCTCAGTTTTCCCTACTTTGTTTTGTTTGGATCCATGTAGCCGATCTCATTAAGTTGGGATAAGGTTGAGTTTTTTGTTGTTGTTATGTAATTTTATCATTTTACCCTTACATTACAAAACCCAAACCCATCTCTTCAACCATCCATCGGTAAATACGATAAGCCTCTCTCTTTCGCAAGCTGACCAGAGCCCATCTGTGATGTTGCGAAGCCCGGTTAGAGTTACTTTGCTCTCCTTATCCTTAATATTCTTCTTCTTCAACACCCAACTGACTCCACATCGATTATTGTAGTCGTGCCAGTTATCGCTCTTGTTGTTGGTGTGGAGCTTCTGTTGCCGGTTTTTGGCTTTGGCGACTTTGCCTTCTTCCATGACATAGTTGAGGTAATAGGATGTGACAAGGTTACTGTAGCGCTAGTGGAAAGTGAGTTTGTAGTAGCACTTCTCGTCCGAGGTTTGGTCGAAAGAGGATGAAGGAATTCAAGAGACGATCTTGTTGGACAACAACCAAAGCTTGGTGCCTTAGAACTCATTGGTGACCTGCTCATCACTCCTACGCACTATCTCTGTTCTTCACCGCCCTGTCCCTGCCATAGCACCCACTATGGCTCAACACCTCCCTACAATACTCCCGTCTTCTTCTTCTTTACCTACCATCGCCCACCTCTAGCCTACTTATTCATCTTCTTCCCCTGCAACTCGTCCCTGCCATCACTCGCCCCCTATCGAACCACATTTGAAGACGCCTTACTGCCCTTCCTTCCCTCCACAGTTTTAATGGTTTTATAAGGTCGTAGGTCAATTCGTTTATTGCAGAGGAATTATTTTCCCCAAGAATAAATCTATATGACGTTAGATGGACGGAAGGAAATGATTCTATTGTCTGGTATGGTCGGTATCTTCGAAATACAAATATATGTAACCCTGGATTGCAACAGTATGTCTATTCTCCATCTCCTACTATCTCCGTAAGTACCTCTCTCTCTCCTTCCCTGGTTGACTATGTATCTACTTAAGTTATGCTTCTCTTGTTTAGATATGAATTTTTTAACATTGTATCACATACCAAAGTAAATTTCGCTTGATTTACTCATCATCTGACTGATCTGAACTTCTAAAATTTAGAGATGACTACTTGCGTTGTTATGCCTTTTCGTGGGCTTGTTTGGAACAACATTTGTACCCAGAGGCCAGAGCTAGCTTGTGCCTTGGCTAGGTGAGGTCCAACCCTCTGCAACAAGCACTCAAAGGTTAGCTTTGTTGTGAAGGACTTGCTTGATTCAACAACGTCAAGATCTGTTTCTCTCTTATAATTGTTGGGTCAATAGGCTCTTCACAGTTTGCTTTGTTGTCAAGGACTTGCTTGTCCTTTTAAACATAATGTGTTGCTTGATTTATGACATTTCTGATTGAGATATGAGCTTTGTATCTACTTAGTTGGAGTTTAATAATGGTGGAACAAGCAGTAGAGGGTGAGGGCGGGGAGGAAAATTATCTCCTCCAATTCCTTGCCCCGCCCAGTTCCCCGGTCCCTCTAATAAGGAGGGGTGAACCCCACCCGAGCAGTGTGGTCATTACGCCCCCCCTGTTAGGGGGATTGGGGAACTGGGCTGGCCAGGGAACTGGAGGGGATAAAGATTCAGGGCGGGGAAGGGAGGCGGGACTAGTAGCAGGGGTGGGGGCAGAGTTGCAGGAAAAAGGTTGGAGGAGGACGAAGAAGAAGAAGAAGAAGAAGAAGAAGACGACGACAAAGAGGAAAAAGGGTATTTTTGGAGGGTGATGTTTTAGTGCAAGAGTAAAAGAGTCTTTTGCAAACTATAATCAACATCATGCTAAGATCTTTAACCCCTCCAGTTCCTTGCCCAACTTAGTTCTCTAGTCCCCCCTAATAAGGGGCGCAATGACCACTCTACCCCTGCCTGGGTGGGGTTGACCCAATGACCCCCTCTTATTAGAGGGACTGGGGAACTTATTTGCTCCATTTCCTACCTGACCCATTTCCCCAAGTTCCTCTAATAGGGTTTGGGTGGTCAATTCCATCCCCGCTATTAGAGGAACTTGGGGAAATGGAGCAGATAATGATCCTAGGGGAATTGGGCCGGGTTGGGAACTAGAGGAGATAATTTTTCGCTAACACTGTCAGCTAGAGGGGATAAGGGATCTTTATCTGCTCCATTTCTTGGGCAGGTCCACTTCCCCAAGTTCCTCTAATAGAGGGGGCGGAAATGACCACCCTTGCCCGAAGACACTGCCTAGGTGAGGTCCACCCGGATTTTTTTCCTCTAAGGTTCCCTCACCATACGGTTCGTGAGGTTCTCCTTAAGGATGCTCGACACGTGTCAAAGTTGCATCCAACGGTTGGCTTCATTTGCAGACAACCAAGGACTCTCTCTCTCTCCTCTCTCCACTCTTTCCTCAAAACCACTCTCTTCTCTCTCCACTCTATCCTCAAAACCAGCCTTGTCTCTCTCCTCTCTCCTCTCTCCATGTTCCCAATGAAACAGCAAAGTGTGCAGACGTCTCCTCCCTCACGTCTAGCCTTGGAGAAACTCCGGTGGTCACCTCTGCAAACTCCGGCGGTTTGTGACGAAGGCATTGCAACCTTCACTCTCGACCATTTTCTTATTTAAGTAGGCTGTTTTCTCCTCTTTGTTGCTTTAAAGAGAAGATTATCCCAATCTCTTGCCTTAGTAATGGGTAATCTGAAGCTAAAGCTTCTTTAATTAATTGTTAAAGAGTATTCTCAAATGCTTGTTGGATATTAGAACCTTAAAATAAATGAGATTAGCAGCTAAAACAGGGCGCTTTGTAGGTTCCATCAGGAGCAGGTAAAGACTTTCTTTATTACAAATGCTACTAAAAAAAGCTAATGCAAACCATGAAATTTACATAAATGAAAGCAACAAGCAAGAACCCTAAGATAAGAACACAGATCAAGTGATCAATACACACTATATACCCATTTCATTATAGAGAAAAGAGTTGTTACTCCTCCATATTTACAATCCTAAACAGCAACCAGAGCCCTCTCTGCAGTTTGCAATCACAACCTTGCGAGAAAGTCACTTTCCAATGGATAAAGAAGCAGGTTGTGAGGAGCAAATGAGAAGAGAAGACTCTCTACTTCATGGCTGCAATAACTGTTGGGCCTTCCATTTGAGTTATACACAAAGCAGGGGATGGAAACATGGCCCCCCCCCCCCCCCAAAAAAAAAAAATCATCCTAAATCTACAAGTTAATTGTTACAGTACCATGTATTTGGCTCCCCATATCTCCTCGTCGGCGGCAGGAACGACAATGATTTTGTTCTTAGGGTGCTCGTAGCTTCTTAGCCCACCAGTTGCGGTGGAGAAGAAACACCCTGTAATTGAAACGACAAGAATAAAATAGAGATTAAGGAGAGGTAAGGGCTATAACGTCGGGGGTTGATCCTTTCTTGGGAGGTTTATGGAGGGCTGAGAGTGAACGGTTGTA
Source organism: Telopea speciosissima (assembly GCF_018873765.1). Lineage (NCBI taxonomy): Eukaryota > Viridiplantae > Streptophyta > Magnoliopsida > Proteales > Proteaceae > Telopea > Telopea speciosissima. The sequence goes on from NC_057920.1 coordinate 2,663,765, forward strand.
GACGCTTGGCTCACGAGGTTACAACGCCTTCGTCGGAGTGGAGAACTGAAAGAGTGAAGATCGGTTTATGGAGGGCCGAGAATGAAGGTTGCAACGCCTTCGTCGCAAACCGTCGGAGTTTGCAGAGGTGAACACCGGAGTTTCTCCAAGGCTCTTCATTTTTTCTTTGGAAATAGTATAGAGAGAGGAGACGTGAGGGAGGAGACGTCTGCGCACTTTGCTATTTCATTGGGAGCGTGGAGAGAGGAGAGAGGAGAGAGACAGGACTGGTTTTGAGGATAGAGTGGAGAGAGGAGAGAGAAGAGAGTGGTTTCAAGGAAAGACTGGACAGAGGATAGAGGGAGTCCCTGGTTATCTGCAAATGAAGCCAACTGTTGGATGCAGCTTTGACACGTGTCGAGCATCCCTAAGGAGAACCGCATGAGCCGTATGATGAGGGAACCTTAGAGGAAAAAAATCCAAGTCCACCTCCTCTATTAGAGGAACTTGAGGAATAGGAACGGCCAGAAAATGGAGCAGATAAAAATACGGAATAAGAGTGTATAATCGAAAATAGAGGGGAGAGAATGTGCTGGTTATCTTTTGGTGGATAGAGGCGACAACGAATTTTTATCTCCTACAATTCTGACACCCCTTATCCATTTTCTACCATATTTCCGACTTTCAAACACAGCAGACTGCACTGTTTGCTGCTCGTTACTAGCCGATCACCTCCTCCTTCCTTTGATGTATTTGTTGATTTGTTCTGTTATTATTGGTTCCCTGTTGCGTGCTCTTCACCCAGCAGGTCTTACCCTCCCTTTAAAATCTAAGAACGGCTGTGTAATGCCAGCATGAGTGTAGCCGTGTGCTGCTGCTGTTCCATCGTTAAGTGCCCAATTTTCAGCCTACCTAGTTGTTCGCGCGCTTCTACGGCTTTGGATTCTTTCCGTTTGGAATCGTCATCCCCTAACAAACAGCGGCAAACTTACCCTTCTTTGCTTATGATCAGGTTTTTAGATCATAGTCTCTTTCATAATTTTCCATATTGCCGTACAAAAGCAGTTGTGGATTTCCGTCATCATCATCTGGCGTGCCTGCCCGAAACGGTTGAAGGCAACAAACCAACGCACGACGACAATGATGGAGACGATGAGGTGAGGGGCCAGAAACCTCAACTGGTTGCCAGGACACTCCAAATGATTCTGCCCAGAAGAATTGCGTCGGTGGTAAAAGAAGTCATTCCCCAAGAAAATTTGGCGATTCTTACAGCCTGTGTCGTTGGTCTCTTCACTGGCCTCGCCGTTGTGCTATTCAACAACACAGTGCGTCTCAGTTCGACTTCTGTTTCTTTTATAGTCTTCTTTTTTGGCGATTAATACTTTGATAATGATTTATCCTTGCGAAACAAAATAAAAAAGAAGAATTCACAAGCATTTTTTGTCAGTTCATGAGCTGGCAATGGCATACTACGAGTTCTTGGTGACTATAAGCAACATATAATTATTTGCACTCTTATTTAGTATTTTTTTAGTGGATGGGAGAAGATCTGAAAAGCACCTGCATCTTGTTTAATATGTACGTTCTATATTAGTAGTTGCTTTAATCCTGCACTGCGACTCATCATCAGTCCATCAAATGTTTCTCAAAACCATGCTTCTCTGCTTGATCCTGCATCATAAACCCGAGCGGAAGTGGAGTCAAATCTGATTATTCACCTGTGGCGATTGGTACAAATCTGGCATTTATCCTTAGAGCAAGATTATTAACAGTTTTTTTTTTTTTTTTTTTTTTTGTGTCTCTCATAAATCCTGATCACGCTCAAGCAGTAAACCCGCTGATGTTCTCCAAAACATCGGAGTATCATCCTATAATTTTTGGTGAGTCCCCATCGACCCTATCCCTAAACGCTAAAGCTCAATTGGATTGAGGTACCACATGAAGTTTCTGTAGCCATGTTCATGCAAATCTTGACTGAAGTGAATTGGACTCTTGCATATTCAACAGAATAATTCTGGATGACCTAATAGTCAATTTGCCATTCTTGGTGGACTTAGTTCAATCACAATTGTTCATCAAACTGAGTTCTATCTGTTGGATAGATTGAACAGAGGTTTTATGAAACAGAGTTACAGAGATACTTAGGCTGTGTTTGGTATGCATTCTTGTAATGAGTTTCTAGGTCGATTTCGCATTCTCGGACAATAAAAACAACTATTTTTATCATTCGAGAATGCAAAATCGACTTGGAATGCATTCCAAGAATGCATACCAAACACTGCCTTTGTAATGCATGTTCCATCTATTTGAGGAACCCACAAGTCGGCCAACATTATTGAATTGGTCAGTTTTTTTTCCCCCATCCATAATATGAGGTTTACATATGGCACAGAAGGCAACAATGGGCCTTTACAAGTTTCTCCATTACCAACCTTCCAAGAAAATATAGCCCTGTTTTATTATGCCCAAGCCTTCAGTAGCCTAGCCTATATTCTACAGTTCACTGGAATAAAATGGACTTTACTTGGTACATTCCACTTCCAGATCATCTTGTATGGCTACTCGGAACTGTCAACATGCTGAATATGGACTTAACAATAAGTACCCCATCCTTTTCTTTACGTCCAACAGTCCAACTTCTCCAATCAGATTTTGAACCATCAATAAACAGATTTTGCAGCAAGGATAGCAGTTCACAAAGTAGTTGCACATTTTTTTTTTTTTGGTGAATAAAATAATTCATTACCAAAGAAGAAAAGTACAAGGGACCCCTAAAGAAGGGGGAAGGAGAACTAGTAGTACAACTTACAAGACCCTGCCTTTACAAGGGGAAAGGCAAGGGACTAAAAAGAGATGGGGAAAGACCCCAAACATTAATATTTAATAATCAATCTATTCCTAGGGGTGTTGTCAGCACGTTGAGCAGTAGCGGCAACAAGCTTGGACTTGACATCAAGGAGAATAGAATTCCATATCTGATGAAGGGATGTGGACTTAAAGGTCCATATTATGAGGTTACTAATGCAGAAGTCGATCTCAAACCACTGAGAAACCAGTGAGAGATCGATTGCAGCCAGAATCAACACGATAAGGATCTATTAATGCTGTGCAACAACAACAAACCTTGAAGATGATTGGGAATTGAATTTGGTCTTCAAAGGGTATCTTCACAGTAGTTTATTGCAGTCACAGAAACAACACAACAGTCTATATCGAATAGGGAAGGGAGGAGAAGAGAACATAGAAGAAGAAGGGGGTAGGGGGATGGGCTATCTCAGCCCTGGGTCTCTCACCCACAGCTATCCCAACTGTTGAATAGGGGTTTTACTCCCATAATTGAGTGCAAGAATGCCTCAAAACTTCATTCATTAAATCTGTGTCTATCAATTACAATAGCTGCCTTTATATAGACTGAGGCTAGGCTACAAAAATAGAAAGTAAAACTTAGCACCTGTTTGGAAAATAGAAACTAATGAACATAGTTACTAATGGAAATAGAAACTGAATGAAATTAGAAACTACTAAAGGCTTTATAACTTAGCCATCTAAACATGAGAAGATAACCAAATTAGAAACTACCTAAGGTAAACTGAAAAATAGAAACTAAACTATGGCAGCATTAGGATAGAATCTTTCTTCACTTGATGGGCCCACAAGATCTTCTAAAAATCAATCCCAAACAAGACAATTTTTGGCTGACACTGTTCACATGAACAGTGACGTGGGTCGTGAACAACGTTTTAGTCTTCAACTTGGGGTCTTCTTGAAGGATTCCCATCAAAGCAATATGGGCTGTGACACTGTTCACGTGAGCAGTACCACGTGAACAATAATTCCTGACTCTTCTCTTATTCATGCTTTGATCAACATCAGTTACGCTCAAACGAGATCTGGTAAATGGTAGCACCGAATGCGAGCTTACCACTGAGTTACAACAAGACTTACCAGCGAAGGACATGTCCACCCAGATTCATTCTCTCTCAAAGCGTAGAATCCTTCTTATACGGGGCCAACATTTAGCTATAAGACCGTTCAAAAGCAAGGAGGAGAACGGGCAGACAAAAAAGAGATGATCCACATCTTCAGATGCATTCCAACAAAGTTAGCTAAGAGGAGAGACCAGCATCTGTCTCTGAAGAAGGAATGTCTGAGTAGGGAGGCATTGGGAAAACACTGTCCAAACTGTGAAACTACGGAGGGGGATATGTCACTTAAACCAGACCAAATTGCTCTTAGCTTTAACCGAACCACGAGCCCTAATGAGATATCAAGCTGACTTGGCACTGAAGAGACCCGTCGAAGAAGCAGACCAAATGATGACGTCACCACTACCACTCGCCCTTCTGGGGATACTCGAAAGAGCATTCCAGATGGTAGTCAATAATGAAGAGGAGGGGGGGGGGGAGGCCATCCGACGTACTGAATGGTATTTGAGATCATGTCCATCCTGCCAAATCCAGAGCTTTAAATGACTCTATCACCAATGAGTGAAGAAGAACTCCTTTTGGGTGCCAATTATCTAGCTAGAATCTAGTGGAGGCAACATCATCGAATATGGATATGGTAACTCCATAAACAAGAGGGCTTAGCTTCAAGATCTTTCTCTAGACGTAGGAGGCATAAAAAATGTCGGGAACAGTCCAAATGGAGTCATTGCAAAGAAGACGAAAATAGACCCAATCAACCCAAATACGCTTCCTTAGGCCACTAGCTTTCAATTAAATTTGAGGATTCCTGCATAATTAACATCTTTAAATCTTCTCAAACCAAGGCCCTCCTCGTCTTTGGGGAGATAGACAAAGGTCCAACTGATAGGGTGCACGAATTTGGTGGCATCACAACCCTTCTAGAGAAAAGGCACCCATGAGAGATTCCATCTTCGAAATGATGGATTGGAGCAGCCCAAAGATACCGGACTAGTAGATATAGGAGGATTAAAGAACAGATTTGATCAGCTCTAGGCGGCCGGCATAAGAGAGGAGCTTTCCTTTCCAAAGCAGGATCCTCTTGTGTAAGAGATCCAATATGGGGGAACATTGATGAGCAGTAAACCGGGACAGGAGACAAACCTAATTATTTGATCGGAAGACAGCCCAAGGAGCACTAAGACAAATCAATCCAAGAGGACTTGACATCATCAAAGATCCCATCCAAGAACAAGATGGATTTGGAGTGGTTAACACGGAGGCATGATATATCCTCAAAGTGTCGCAAACAGGACATAATGGCCTCTAGGGAAGAGATATCGGCTTTGGAGAAGATCATAACATCATTAGCAGATGTAAAATCACAGAGCGATGACGAAGTCTCTCTTCTTCCCTTCTTTTGGCGAAGCTACCCTCTGCACTCTGTTACTTCTGCCCTTGCGCCTGTAATATGTCGGCTCTGTCCCCTTCTCCTCCCCCATCTCCACCTCCCTCCCCCCCCTTAGACCCTCCTGATCTCTTGCCTTCTACTTGGTCTGGACTCTTCTCACCTGCGGTTGGCCCTTCTTCCGATGGACTTCCTTTGCATTTTGTTGCCCCTGCAACTTCCGGCTCTTAAAAAATTGCTCTCTGTTCTTCGGACTTCCTGGATGCTGAAGCCCAGCTCTGGGAGAACTGCCTAGTTGGGCATTTTCTCGGCTCCAAACCCCGCTTCCATACTGTCAAAGCTTCTCTTACCAAACAATGGCGAGCCAGGGGTAACTTGGAAACCTTTCTCTTGGACAACGGTTTCTTCATGTTCAAATTCTCCTGCGACGCTGATAAATCCCGTGCTCTGGAGGGTGACCCATGGCTCATTGGCAAGAAACCCATCTTGCGACAATGGCATCGTCATCTTCAGCTCCGGCGAGTGGACCCTTCTTCCATTCCTCTTTGGGCCACCCTCCCTGGGTTGCCGCTTCACTTTTGGTGCACTGAGGGTCTCAGCTCTGTTGGGTCGGTTATTGGCACTCCTCTCTTCTCTGATGTGAGAACTAGGCGAAAGGACAGATTGGCGTATGCTAGAATCTGCTTCGAAGTCTCAGCGCATGACTCTCTCCCATCGTTTATAACGGTGAAGGATGGCGATGATTACTCTTTTGAGCAGGAGATCCACTACGAGTGGAAGCCTCCCCACTGTGAAGTCTATTGGACTTTCGGCCATGGGTCTTCTCTTTGCACTCCAAAACCGATAGTCCTGCCTTCTGCTCCTCCTACTGAGGACATTGGTGGCTTTGAGAACCACAGTCAGGCTGGAGATTTTCGCCATGTCTCTCGGGGTAGGCTTCGTTCCAGAATCCGGCACCGGAATCACCTTCGGCAAGTCAAAGAGCCTTCTCTGCTGCCGGAAAAGCAGCCCCTTGCCTGTGACCCTAACAGCTTCGTTGGCTGATGAGGCTGACGAAGACTCTGATCTTGGTTCGTGCCCCGAAAAACTCCAGTTTGATGCTTTACCTTGTAGTAGATCCAGGATGTCAGAGATAACCCTTGTCGAGACTCCCATACTAGTCTCTCCTGACGCTGCGTCTGGCGCTGCTCCTCTGTTGCTGCCGAACTGCTTTGATGCCACCAACTCTTTGCCTGTTGGCGCTGCTCCTCTGTTGCCTCCGAACTGCGCTGCTCCCCTGGTGCCCTCGACTCTCCAGGTCGCGCCCTCTTCGGTCGCTGTTTTGAATGTACCTGTCTGCGAAGACTTGGTTTTGAGCTCTCTTTGTCCTTCAGGTGTGGGCCCTACCAACTCTCCCCATGACGTGGCTCCCGCTGGCCCTCTTTTCTCGCCTGGCCTGGTTTCCTTTGAACCTGGGCTGGACCCTCCTCCTCTTAAGTCCTCAACTTTAAATCCTCTGTTTCGGGCATCGGGTCTTCGGGTCTCAAACCTATTTCCTTCTTTTTACCCGAATGATAACCCTCCTTCACCCCTTCACCCGTTTCTGCTTCTGTTCGGTCTCCTTCCAAATTGGTCCACCTGGCCACCTCCCCCTTTGGCTGCTCTTACCGCAGAAGTTATCGTAGTGAAACGCGCTCCAGGTCTGTCTTGTCCAGACTCACTGAGCCTTTGCTGCCCCTTCCTCCTCTCTTTCAATGATCCAAGGCTTCTTGTTGAACACCAGGGGTCTGAACTCCCCTTCAAAACAGGCTGCTGTGCGCTCTCGGCTTAAGTCCTCCCAAGCCAATTTTTGCTGTCTCTTAGAAACCCATATAAAAGAGCCTAATTCTGGCATTATTCTAAACTCCATAGCCCCTGGTTGGTCCTTTCTCTCAAACTACCTTCACCACCCAAATGGCTGAATTTGGCTGCTTTGGGACCCCTGCAAATTATCCATCTCTCTATGTTCCTCATCTTCCCAATTCCTCCATCTCTCTTTTTCTGATTGCCTGGGCCACTTTTCTTTCTTCTTTACTGTGGTTTATGCTCTCAATTCCCCCTCTCAAAGGCTCCCTCTTTGGACTGATCTTCGTTCTATTGCTGCCCAGTTGGGTCCTCATCCTTGGGGTTTGGGTGGTGACTTTAATGTCATCAGGTACAGTTATGAAAAGCAAGGAGGTGACCATTTGGATTTGGATGCAATCAATTCTTTCAATGATTGCATTGAAGACATTGGTGTAAATGACCTAAGGTGGTCTGGTTTTCCCCTTACCTGGAGCAACAGAAGGGCTGGTAATCATTGAATTTCCTGCAAATTGGATCAAGTGTTGATTAATGAGGAATGGCTTTCAGCTTTCCCCTCTTCCCATGCTTCTTTCGACAACCCTGATATTTCAGACCATTCCCCCATTTCCCTTGCTATTCAGCCTCTCACCTCTTTCGGTCCCAAGCCCTTCAAATTTTTTGATATGTGGATACCTCACCCTTCCTTCTTACCCACTGTCCAAGAAGCTTGGAACAAACCTGTTTTTGATTTTACCAATCCCCTAATTGCTTTTTACAAGAAGCTCAGAAATGTCAAAGCTGCCCTTAAAGATTGGAATACCAACACCTTTGGTAACATTCCCCAGCAGGTTAAAGATTGCAAGGCAAAGTTGGCTCTCACTCAGTCTCGGTTGCAGGCTGATCACTTCAACACTGCCTCAACACTGCCTTAGCTATTGAGGAAAAGGAGCTTTCAGCTGATCTCTCTTCCTTGCTTTCTAGTGAAGAAAGCTTCCTCAAACAGAAGTCCAGAACCAAATGGCTAGACCTGGGAAACTCTAATACTGCTTATTTCCATCGCTCTTTGAAAGCCAGGGTCAACTACAACTCAATCGTTAAACTCACAGCTCAAGACAGTTCTACTGCTACAACAGTCCAGCATATAAAGTAATTGGCTGTTCAGCATTTTAAGGACTTATTTAGCAGCCCTCAGTTGGTCTCTACTCCTATCCCGATTGACTTGCTCAACAAGTTCATTCCCTTGGCAACTTTTGATTCATTGAGCTCCATTCCCAAAGAAGATGAAATTGTGGCAGCCATTCATTCCCTTAAAGTGTTGGGTGCTCCGGGGCCAGATGGGTTTAGTATTGGCTTTTTCTTAGCTACTTGGGACATCATCAAGCTTGACCTCATTGCAGCTATTGTAAGCTTCTTCTTCAACCCTAATCAGGTCAAAGGGATAAATCATACTTTTCTTTGCCTTATCCCCAAAAAGGAGGGAGCAGCCACTATTAATGATTTTAGGCCCATTGCTCTTTACAATCTGCTCTACAAGTTCATCGCCAAGATTCTTGCTTGGAGGCTTAAGAGTGTTGTGGACCTTCTTGTTAGTGACAATCAATCTGCTTTCATCCCTGGTAGAAACATCTCGGACAATATTCTTCTTTGCCACGACATTGTCGGAGGTTTTGACAGGAAAAATCACTCTCCTGCTATTCTTCTGAAGATTGATATCCACAAGGCCTTTGACTCTCTTAGGTGGAATTTCATCCGGCAAGTTATGACTTTAATGGGTTTCCCGGCTATCTTTGTCAACTGGATTCAGGCTTGCATCTCCTCCACAAGGTTCTCAGTCTTAGTCAATGGCACCCCGGCGGGGTATTTTGATGCTTCAGTGGGGATTCGCCAAGGATGCCCCCTCTCCCCTTATTTGTTTACCTTGGCTGTGGAAGTCCTTTCCAGAAAAATTCAAATTAGCACTGATCAGCACTTCATTTCTCCTTTGCCCAAGTGTAAAGCCCTAAAGCTTACACACTTTGCTTTTGCTGACGACCTGATGATCTTCTCAAAGGCTTCCATTTCTTCTCTGGATTCGGCTTTGCTCTGTCTTCAGCAGTTCCATGACCTTTCAGGCCTCTGCATTAACCCTGCAAAGTCTTTATTATTCTTTGCTGGGGTCTCTGAGTTGGAAAAGGTGGCTTTTATTAACAGATCTGGGTTCAAAGAGGGACATCTGCCTGTCAAATATCTGGGCCTTCCCTTGATTCCTGCTCGGCTCTCAGCTCATCACTGTTCCCCAATGCTTGATATCATCCGCAAAAGGCTTCAGCTGTGGAAAGGAAGACTCCTCTCTTTTGCAAGCAGATTGGTCCTTATTAAATCAGTCTTGGAATCTTCTTATATGTACTGGTCTGGCTGTTTTGGTCTTCCCAAAGCTACTATCAAGTCATTGGAAACTCTTTTGGCTTCCTTTCTCTAGAAGGGTAATGATTCCTCTAGATTCTTGCATCCTATTAGCTAGTCAGCTGTGTGTCTTCCAAAGAAGGAGGGCGGCTTGGGCATAAGAAGGATCAAAGATGTGAATCTGGCTGGTATCATCAAGCTCATTTGGAAGATAGCCTCAAAGCAGAAAAGCATCTGGGTTGACTGGATGTACTCGGGCCCCCTGCGGCGGGACTCCATCTGGACGGCTTCTTCTTCCTCTGGTTCTTCCTGGGTCTGGCGCAAGATCATGGACCTCCGACACCTAGTTCTTCACAATATTCACTCTCAGATTGGTGATGGTTTGTCGTCCTATCTTTGGCTTGATCATTGGCACCCGCGGGGGATTCTCTCTCACCTGATTACTCCGAGAACCATTTATGCCTCTGGCCTTCATAAGCTCTCCTTGGTTGCAGATATCCTCGGTCATCACGGTGGTTAGTCCCCTCCTGACCTTTTGCTCCTCTGGAATGAGCTCCCCTCTATTTCCAGGAGACTTTTGGGCCGAGGCGATTGTGTTACTTGGTCGGCAAACAATTTAAGCTCCTTCTTCTCTAGATCAGCTTGGGACCTTATCCGCCATAAAGGCCAATTAGCTCCTTGGAGAAAGCTTCTATGGTTCAAGCATCATATCCCTCGGCACTACTTCACAGCTTGGAGGATCTTTTCCAAATGCCTTCCAACCCTTGCTTTCCTGCGCCATTGTCATATCCCAGTTTCTACCTCTTGTTGCCTTTGCTGGAATAGTGTGGAAGACTCGGATCATCTTTTTTTTGAGTGCCCTACCACAACAGCTATTTGGAAAGGCATCTTGGCAAAATGCTGGCCGGCCCCTAGAAGAATTCTGCCCTTCTCTCGCGAGTGGATTTGGATCGACATGACTTTTGCAGGATCCTCTATTTGTGACACGGTTGGAAAGCTTGCTTTTTGTGCTACGCTAAATCATATTTGGATGGAGCGAAATTTCAGAAAATGGACAACCAAATCTAGGTCTTACCAGGTGATTTGGGATTCCATTTCCTTTGAAATTAAGGCGAAATTATCATCTGTCCCTCCTTCCACTTGTCTTGATACCCCAAGGAACAGACTCATTGTTGTCTCCTGGGGCCTTCCTTCCATCTCTCTTGTTGGTTCCAGCTCTACCCTGTAAGGGATAGGTTCCCCTTTTTTTTGTTTTGTTGCTCCCCCAATGGGGCCCTGTATTTTTTTTCCTCTTTGGTAATGAATTTCTTATTCACCCAAAAAAAAAAAAAAACATCATCAGCAAAGGCTAGATGGGAGATTTTTAGAGTCTAACATTTTGACATGGGGGAAATGAGATGTTGGTCCATACAAGATTGGATGCTTTTGGAAAGCATTCCGAGGGCAAGGGTGAAAAGGTATGGGAGAGGGGGAGCTTTAGCTAATGCCAATAAAGGAGGCAAAAAACCCCCACGAGACTATCGTTAATAAGCACCGAGAAGCGGGGGGAAGAAATACAATGATAGATCTAGTTAACAAAAGCAGGAGGGAAGGAAATCTTATGCAAGACATTGATAATGGTCCCAAGACAAGGAGTTGAAAGCTTTATGAATGTCAACTTTCAGAAGGGCAGCTAGAGAGATTTTTATGGTAGAAGCCTCTAATGAGATCATTGCAAAGAAGAATGTTGTCAAAGATGCTTCTACCAGGGATGAAAGCTGATTGATTGTTCCTGACAAGATGGTCAACCACAAGCTTGAGCCGATTGGCGAGGACTTTTGCAACGAACTTGTACAATAAGTTAAAAAGGGAGATGGGAAGAAAACCAGTCAAAGAGGAGGCTCCTTATTTTTGGGGATGTGGCTACGAAAGGTTTTGTTGATCCCTTTCACTTGGCTGTACACTTTGCATGGCCTTGATGAAGTCTGATTGATGATATCCTAAAAGGAGGGGAAAAAACCCATACCAAAACCATCCATACCAGGGGCTCTATTGGCCTTATAAGAGAGGACAACAAAGAGGATTTCCTCTTCAGAAGGGATGACATGAAGGGGATGAAGAAGGGAAGAGGGAATGAATTTGTTGAGGAGACCATCGGGGATAGCAGTGGGAAGGGTAGAGGAAGAGGGCCTGAAAATCTGGTTGAAGAAGTCAACAGTCTCAGACTTGATATCTTCAACAGAGAAGAGGAAGGAGCCATCTCTGGCCAAAAGCTTAGTAATAGAGTTAATATTTGTTCTAGCTTTCAAGGACCTGTGGAAAAACTCAATGGTAGAGTCACCAAGCTCCAACCACATGATTCTAGATTTTTGGTGAAGGAAGCTCTCCTATTGGGTCAAGGAAGAAAGTTCATAGGAGATAGATTTTTCATCATTAGAAACGGAGGCATTATGGATGTGAGACTCCGTCAGATTGGAGTCTCAACTGGATATCAAGGAGTCTAGCATGGTAGTCTGAAACCAAGGGAGAGATATTCCCAAAAGATGAGGAGTTCCAGGTTTTAAGGGCACATTTGGCATTTCAAAGCTTTCTGGAAAAGGAAATGAGGGGGGAAGAATGGGCGTTAACCGGCTTGGCCCAGACATCTTTAACAAAGGAGAGAAAGTTGGGGTGGGGGGACCCCATATTAAAGAATTTAAAAAGTTTGGGGCAAAAGGAAGTGTAAGGCTGGATGGAAACAGTGGTGAAGCTATGGTTAGAAATGCAGGCATGGGAGGAGGTGAAATAGGTAAGCTACACATCATTGAAAACTGGAATTTGAAATAGTTCTAATACTCAGACAAGGTGCCAGTCCATAGTCTCAAACATTTACTCCGCCATTATTAATTTTCAACGCTTTTCTGAAAGCTTTCTACCTTTCCTATGCCCTTCCAAATGCTTGTGCCATAGGATTCATGATAACAACCATTTACTTAGGAGAGCTTGATTCATCTTCCGCAATGGCCTTGTACCCAAATCCCATTCCCGTAGGTGGAGTGACCTGCTCCCGCTGATAAATGTTAGAGACAATTTCCTAGATCTACGAGATAAGAAAAATAATTACAAAACAGGTAGGTTTACAAGATCAAGTAGTGTAAAACTAAGTCAAACCCACTTGTGTTGTAATTAATTTTCTTATTTGTAGATCACTAGATCTAAGAAATTGTCCCCTTCAATGTAATTCTGGCTGAATTCCCTTTTTAATTTTTCTAGTTTAGCAGCAACAGAGGCTTGGCTTGGGTAGAATATAAGAGAGAGAATATAAGTGGGTAGGTTCAATAATCTTGAGTGAATCAGAGTAACCTTACCTTTTTTGGTTAAATAATCCATGTTTCCTGAAGCTAGCTTTCTCCTAACCTTTCCAATAATTAGGTTCGATATGATTTTAGTTTCAAACTGATTTCCTATTGTAGCTCGTATCTCTATCTAACAATATGAGGATAGAGCTTGTCTCTTATATTTCTTTATTGTTGATTCGGCAACAGGCCTTTTTTCACGCCATGCCATTTAACACACGATGTTTACGGCTCTCCAAATCCATCAAACATGATTCATCTTCTACCAAGCATGTGTACTTCATCCCAAGATCTTGTAGTGAGCTTCTCATGCAAGGCCCATACGCACTTCAGAGAATCTATGAAAGACCATCATCCATGATTTGGCACACCGTAGACACTGAAAAACCACCAAAATAGAATCAGTGACATCTGATAAATCAGTGTCCAAAAAAGACCTACTGCACACACTACTACACCGTCAGTTGGAATTTAAGATCATGCCTCCCCATTGGTCTGTAATGCTTATACCCTCCATCATTTGGTACTTAGATTCCTGTGACAGTAGTGGGTTCGCTTTGTGAAGTCTCCATTATTCTTTTATGAGCCTTCATTTCTGAGGGGTAATCAGCCCTTGCATTCCAGCACAGGCATTTAAATGTTATTAAATACTAACAGATACCCTGGAGATTCTACCACTTCTGCTCCCGTTTTAACTTGCACCCATCAATGGACCTTGAAGCCCACAATGTTTGTTACTCCATTTCCTTCCTTGGTCTCTTGTTTGCTCATGGTATTACCCTCTGTACTTGCGTCTGAGTTTCATCTAGTTTTTTTTGGGTGAAAAAATATTCTTTACCAAAGAAGAGAAAATACAGGGAAACACCCAATAGGGGGCAAGAGAAAAAGGAACAAATTGCAATACAAGGCCCAAACTACACCCCTCAAGGGGGGGGGGGGAGGATGGGGGTGAAAAGCAAGGAGGAGGGAAAGCCCCAGAAGACAATAATATGTTTGTTCCTCTGGGAGCTAACACAACAAAGGGATACCCCTGAAACTTTGCTTTTGACTTCAAAAAAGATGAAGTCCAAAATCTGACGGAAAGATCTTGAGTCGGAGGTCCATCTCATGAGATTGTGTTCCATTCAAATATGAGATATGGCCGCTCCAAAGACAAGTTTCCCAATCATATCACATATAGACTTTCCCATAAAGGACATGTCCAGCCAAATCCACTCGCTCTGGAAGGGAAGAATTCTTCTCCTCCTAGGCCAACGTTTATTCAAGACCCCTGACCAAATTGAAGAAGACAAGGGACACTCGAAGAGAAGATGATCAACGCATGTAGAGTCATTCCAACAATGGCAGCATGTAGGGGAGACTGAGATCTGCCTCTGGATGAGAAAAGACTGCGTTGGGAGGCAGTTAGTGAGGGCTCTCCAGACACAGAAGCTGTGATGAGGGATATGGCCCTTGAACCAAACTAGCTTATGCCAAGGGGAAATGGGCACTCAGATCTGATGAGGTCCCAGGCCGACTTTGAACTGAAAAGACCCGTAGAAGATGGAGCCCAAATAGTGATATCACCTGAACCTGGAGGCCTTCTTGGGATGGACGGATACTCCAAATTGCAGTCAATTGAGAGGAAGGGAGTTGGGGGGTGGGGCAATTGTCATGATGGATAATATTAATGTCTGTCATTACGGAGAGTCTGTGAAGGACCTCACTGTAAATCACTCTGGAGCCAACTAAAGGAGGACGCCCAAAGGATGCCAATGGTCGAGTCAGAGTCTAGTGGAGGCACCCTCCTCAATCTTAGCAGTAACGATCCCAACAACTAATGTAGAAGAGGTTTAAGTAAGAACCACTCTACAGAAGGATCGATGATAAGTGGTTACAGCAGCAAAGGACCTCCAATAACCCTAGCCGATGGCACAGACTATTGGCTTTTGTACCAGCAGAGCACAAATAAGGCTAACAGAATACTCGACTGTAGACCTTTGGGGGGGGGGGATGGATTGAGTCTCAAAACAGCATCACAATAGGTCTCAGATTGTTGAGAAGGAGAGACACAAAACTGCAGCTCTGAAATTAGAAGGTGATCTATCCGCAGACCTGCAAGACTTTCATAATCAGCAAGGGAAACCTCCAGTAGCAGTTTGGATTGTTGGGGGCTTGCAGCAGTCTCAGACTCAACAAGGATGGCCACGGTTGCAGAGATTCAGACAGAGAAACATAATAGAAGTAGAGAGAGGAAGGGGAGTCGATTGAAGAAGAGATAAGAAGGATAGATGGATAGGGGGATAGGGTTCCGGCTCTCTCAGCCAGGCTCTCACCAGCCTTTCAGCCTCTCACCAGGATGATGTTTGCACAAAAGCAATCTCAATTCAACTTCATTAATCATGTGATTGACTTCTAAAAGCCTTACATATAAATAGGGAGTAATATCTTGCTCCTTAAGTTGAAATTTAGAATCTTAAGTTGACAATGTTCTAAAATTAGAAACTAAAAAATAGAAACTAGGACTCATAAATTTAGAAAGTGTCTAGAATAGAAATTCTAACTCAGCTAGGATTCTAAAATAGAAACTAGGTCCTATAGAAAATATAAACTAATTGGAGTCCCAAATCTTTTAGAAGTCTTTAAAGATGCTGCAGCTGATTCCTTGTGGACCCCACTTCTTAAGTGACTTGAGTGCTGCTGCTGGCTCTCTGTACTTGTGGTCCCCATCTTTTAAAATAGCTCCATTGTCCCAGCATATAGGCTTTAAAAGACTTAAGACAAAACACAATTATGCCCCACTTAAAAGACTTGTAATAATAGACAATTATGCCCCCTTGCATAGACAAAATTGACTCCTCTAATAGAGCCTTCATGTAATCTGGTCTTGGGCCCCGCAGGATCTCCTAGTAATATTCCCACCAAGGCAAATATGGGGCTGTACACTGTTCACGTGAACAGTGTTTTGGTATTTTCTTCTTCACGTTTTGACCTACATCAACAACGGTACCAAGAAGCATTTAGGAACAACAGTCCAAATAGAGTCATTTTGAAGTAGCCCTGCATATATCCAATCCACCCAAATACTTTTTTACTTGGCCACTAATTTACAGATCAATTTGAGGATGCCGGTCATGTTGACCTCTTTGATTCTTCTCAAGCCCAAACCTCTTTCTCAAGGGAGACACACCAAAGCCCAACTGATAGGGTGGAGGAATGTAGTAGCTTCTGAGCCTTTCCAAAGAAAGAACACATAAGAGATTCCAGCTCCTTGATAGTAGACTGGAGCAACCCAAAGATACCTGACCAGTAAATGTAAGACGATTGAAGGACTGATCTAACCAATTCCAGATGCTCGTCATAAAATAGAAGCTTGCTCTTCCAAAGTTGGAGTCTCTTGCGCATGAGATCCAAAATGGGAGTGCAGTGGTGAGCAGTCAGCTTAGCAAGGATAAGAGGTAAGACGAAGTATTTGACGGGAAGGCTAATGTAAGACTAGAATACTAGTCCCAAAAACCCACAGAAATTTGAAATAAGAACAAACTCAAAATTAGAAAGTTAGGGTTTCTAGCCAAACCAGGCAAGTGATGATCACCCAACTTGGATCGAGTGTAGATGATGTTAAGGGGAACCTTGACTCCAAATTTGGTTCAGTTCTGATGGCCTGATTTGGAGATATCAGTGAAACACCTAAATAGAAGGTTATGATAAACCCTCTAAAACAGTGCTGTTCTAGGACTCCAACAGTAGCCGAGTGTTGGACTCAGTGACTGAAGCTTGGTCTGCAATTTTGGGTCAATTCTGATGGTTAAAAGTGGAGATGGAAGGAGAATGAAAATAGAAAGTAAGTGGAATTTGGAGGTTTCAGGCTGCGGAATGAGGTGGAAGTGAAAATCGAGTGGAGGGAATGGTAGGGAGAAACTGTGTTTCAAAACCCAGCAGGGTTGGTGAAGGTTTGGGGGTGTTATGGAATTAGAAAGTTACAGCCAGAGGAGTTGCAGAGGTGCAGCAGCAGCTTCAATCGATGATACACTCAACAGCAGCAACCACAATGAGAAACAGCTTGCTCCAGCCTGGAGTGATGATCTCCAGCAACAGCAGCAGCAACAACACCCGAATGGTCTTCTCAATGGTTGGAGCAGTTGCAATGTTACAGCAGCACTCAGGAATTGATGTTGGACAAAGAAGATGGAGAAGATAGAAATTAAAAGGTTGGGATAGATGGATTTGGCTCTCCCAGCCAGGCTCCTTCAGCCCTTCAAGTCAAACATACTTGAGAAGCAATCATACTTGCAGCAAGCAAATTTTTATTCAATCTATGTTAATCGTGGGGGAGGCATTAACAGCCATTACAATATAAAGAGGGCTATACTTGTACCTCAAGTAAGAAGAAATAGAAACTTAAGATACGCTAGTAACATAAAAATAGAAACTACTCTAAATAGCTGGGACTGAAATAAAATAGCAACATAATAAAATCTTCACTCCTCCAAGGTGATAGCCAAAAATCTTAATGTGGTCCCCGCCAAGGATAATATTGGGCAGCACTTGAAGTCTCAAAATCTGTCAATAAAAATTGACAATAATGCCCTTCACTTAGAGACTTGAAGTAGCTAATAATTAAAGACTGATCTGCCCCACGATTCTTCTAGGAATATTCTCACCAAGCCAAATCAAGGGGCTGTGACACTGTTCACGTGGACAGTGTTTTGGCCTCTTTTTCTTCATGTTTTGTCCTACATCAAAGGCGACCAAGGGGGAAGGAGATTTTCTCTTGGATGGAACACATGTCAGCATCAGATAGGCCTGCCAAAAACAATGGAGATTTCCGAGGATTTATTCGGAGACCAGACCACCTTTCGAATTGAATTAAACATGCCATAATAGTCTTAATCGAGAGGGGGTTATCCTCGGAGAAGATCATGAGATCGTTAACGAATCGGAGATCTTGAGATTCTTAAACTTGGGCATGGTAGAGATGAGCTGCTGGTCCATCTTACATTGAAGCTTTCTAGAAAGTACTTCCATGGCAAGGGTGAAAATGAGAGGAGACAGGGGGCAGCCTTGTCTTTTACCAACCGAAGAGGAGAAAAAACCAGCCGGACTACCATTAACAAACAGCGTGAACTGAGGGGTGGAGATGCAATGATAAATCTAGTTGACAAACATAGAAGGGATGCCCATCCTATTCATGGCACCGACAATGTAGTCCCATCTCAAGGAATCTAAGGCTTTGTGGAGGTCTATTTTAATGACGGCAGCGGAAAAATGCCCTTTTTTGTCAAAACCATGAACTAGCTCATTGCGGAAGAATGTTGTCTGATATACTTCTACCAGAGATGAAGGCTGATTGATTATCACTGTCTAGGGAGTCCACCACCAACTTGATCCGGTTGGCAAGCACTCTGGCAATGAACTTGTATAGGATTTTGCACAGGGAGATGTGTCTAAAGTCTGACATGGAGGAGACACCTTGCTTCTTAAGGATAAGGTAGAGGAAGTTTTGGTTGATACCTTTGATTTGGCTGGGATTGAAGTAGAAACTGTGTAGGGCTTTGGTGAGGTCCACTTTGATAATATCCCAGCAGGAGGAGAAGAATCTGTATTAAACCCATCAAGACCAGGGGCTTTGTTAGACTTATGAGATAGAATAGCTGCAAGAATCTCTTCTTCTGATGGAATTGTCTGAAGGGAGCTGGGAATGAATTTGTTGAGCATGCCCTCAGGGAATGGATCCATAGGAGCAATCATAGAAAGGCAAAACAACTGTTTAATGTATCTAACTGCTTCTTTGATACCATTGACCGAGGTAAGGAGGGAACCATCAGGAGTGAAGAACAAGAGGATTGAGTTGATGTTGGTTCTAGTTTTCATGGATATGTGAAAGTAAGAAGTATTGGCATCTCCAAGCTCCGATAAATTGACCCTAAATTTTTGCCTTAAGAAGCTCTCCTCTTGATTATCAAGGGAGCAAATAGTGGAACAGGTAAGCTTCTCTTCTTCAGTCAAAGGGGCATTGAGAGTGTCTGATTGGAGCCTTATCTGAATGTCAAATAGCTTGGACCTGCAATCAGCAACCAATAAGGTAATATTTCCAAAGGAATCAGAGTTCCAAGTTTTAAGTGCAATCTTAACATTGCATAGCTTCCTGGCAAAGGATGGGATGGAGTGAGCATGAACCGGTTTGGCCCATGCAGCTTAACATTGCACAGCTTGGACTTTAGACTTTCATCTATTACTCTAAAGTATTCGAGAAAGATAAATTGATTTTCAACACTATTACAATGACCACAATTAAAAGCTGGTTTGACATGATTTGGATGTAGTTGTTGCATGGGGCCTTGCCTAACTTGTCTTACTGTTTTCCTTCCTCTCATAATACCCTCCATCCTCCAAATTTGATGTTTCACCATTGATTAGTACCTTCAATTTCTTCTCTTGATGCTTGCCAACATTTTGTGTTGTTGATAAATTCTGTGTTCTTTCAAAACAAGTTATGAGGTGATTTTTTTTTGGGGTGGATTATGAGCTGATTGTTGTTTTCTCAATTGATCAGAGATTCTATTGGGTTAGGGTTTCTAGCATAAATCTCCCTCGATTGTTCATCACTTGGATCACCCTTATGATCTTGATGTTGAAGATTTTATAGTGGACCTCCAGAAAGCCCAATTAGCCCAGCAGTCCAACAAACACGTTCTATATTTCCCTTTTCCATTTATATTTGATGTAGGATCTTTATACCAACCTAAGCATTGAAGAAGGGGAAAAAACTATATTTAAGATAGCTAAGATGAGAGAAAGGAAGATTAGAGATTTCGATTAGGTGAGGTGCATCAAGAGTGAGGATGGATGAGTGTTGGTAAGGGATGAGGACATAGTGAAGAGATGGGATGAGTATGTCTGTGACCTTCTAAATGGAGATAGGTTGAGTAGAAATGATCCAGACATTTACATCTCTCCTCAAGACATCACACGACATATATATGTAAGAAAGATTAGTGTGACGAAAGTTAAAGAAGCCTTAAGAAAGATGAAAACAGACAAGACTCCAGCTCCAGGCCCAGATGAAATTCCGATAGACGTGTGGAAAACCCTTGGAAGTTGTGGGGTTTATTGGTTAACCAATCTATTTAACAGGATTATGAACACAAGGAAGATGCCAAATGAATAGAGGAGAAGCATTGTAGTACCGATCTACAAGAATAAATGTGATATCCAAAGCTGCAATAACTATAGAAGCATTAAGCTTATGAGCCACACTATGAAACTTTGGGAGAAGGTTATTGAAGCTTGTTTGAGAAGAGACCCATATCTCGGTGGACCCATTTGGCTTCATGCCTGGCACATCCGTGACTAAAGCTATCTACTTATTGAGGAGGCTCATGGAAAGATATAGAGATAGCAAGAAGGATTCCAATTGGGAATTCCTTGCCCTGACCCTGTTGGAGGTTAGAGCAAGGAATTCCCAATTACGATTGGGTTCCATTAGGGATCAGCCTTAAGACCTTATCTTTTTGCGCTTGTAATGGACGACCCAACCAAGAGCATTCAAGACAAGGTCCTATGGTGTATGCTCTTTGCCAATGATATCGTTTTGGTGGAATGAGACAAAAGCAGGGATTAACGCTAAATTAGAGCTAAGATCAACCCTGGAAACAAGAGGTTTTAAGATTAGTAGAACAAAGACAGAGTATTTGATGTGTAATTTCAGTCACACTATGATGGATACTGACATCGTGCGAATTGAGGAAAGAGAGATACCACAAAGTGACTTTTAGATATTTCGGGTCAATCATTAATAAGGAAGGTGGCACAGAAGATGATGTCTCATAGATAATTAAAGTGGGATGGTTGAAGTGGAGAGGTGCGTCTGGAGTGATATGTGATCGACGTATTCCTTTAAAGCTTAAAGGAAAGTTCTATAGGACCGTTGTTTGACTGGCTATGATGTATGGGGTAGAATGCTAGGCAGTTAAGAAGTGTCATATTGAGAAGCTTTGTGTGGCAGAGATGAGGATGTTAAGATGGATGTGTGGAAAAATAAGGAAGGATAAAGTACAAAATGAACATATAAGAGCGGACTTGGGAGTTACCTTGATCAGTGACAAGCTCCGAGAGAGTCGTTTAATGTGGTATGGTCATATTCAATGGAGGCCTAGGGATGCCCCACTAAGGAGTGATATGATTCCGATTGAAGGAGCTAAAAGAGCTAGGGGCAAACCTAAAATGACCATAGGAGAAGTGGTGAGGAAGGACATGCATAGTCTAGGTCTTGTATCAAGTATGACCTCGGACAGAGCCTATTGGAGGGTAAGGATCCATGTTGCAGACCGCATGTAGTTGAGAATCTCCTGACGTGCTGGGCTTTTCTTCATTTCTAACCTCTTTCCCATCCCTCCTTTCCATATTTTCTTCCCCTTTTAGGTTCGAACTCTGTTTTCCCTATTTTGTTTTGTTGGGATCCATGTAACCGACCCCATTAAGTTGGGATAAGGTTGAGTTGTTGTTGTTGTATTAATTTCTTACCTTGTGCCCAGGACCCTGGACTGATCTTGGGTAAAGAAAAGTATCAGGGTTCAGGGTGATGATAGATATGAGGAGGCCAATTGAATATGGTGCCTAATTAGCATGTTGTTTGACTTGCAGACTATGTATTTTGGACTTTTACAAGCTCACCACTGCCTTTGAACTCACAAAATTTCATTCATTACTGTAGGTGCATAACATACGGGACTTTTTCTGGGATGGGATTCCTTCTCATGGTGCTTCATGGTTGAGGGAGGAGCCTATTGAAAAAATTTGGAAACCAGTAATATTGGTACCTGTTTGTGGAGGTGTGATTGTAAGCTTGTTGAACAATATAGTAGAAGCTCTTGACATCCCTTCAGAAGAAATTCTGTCGAGTCATTTGAAGGCTGTGTTGAGACCATTTTTGAAAGCTGTGGCGGCTTCTGCCACCCTTGGGACAGGGAATTCATTGGGACCAGAAGGTCCCAGTGTTGAAATTGGTGCATCTATAGGCAAGGGGGTCAGTAATTTGTTTGAGAGCAGTAGTGAAAGAAGGCTTTCTCTTGTGGCTGCGGGTTCAGCAGCTGGAATCTCATCAGGTTGTCAATTTATTACTGCAGTTATGTATTTCATAGATAAATACATTTCTCCATTGTAAATTATGTATCCATACATCTTGGTGCACCATAAGTCATTCTTAAGTCTACTGCAAATCATCTATTAATCATTTTCACTTTATTCCAAACGACACAACACATTACATTTTTAGGCTTGTCAGTATCTTTTGAAATGGGTGCAAGTGTCAGAGTACTTGCTGCAGTTCCATTTTCTATAGATACCCTCTTTCTACTTGTATTTTCCTTTGGTTGTCACCATTTCCAGTTTTTCATGTCTGTTGTCTCAGCTGATATGATCAAGTTACGAAGAAAGGATTAATATATGCCAGTAGGTTTTTATAAAAATCTGGAAACAGCCTCTCTGCGAAGCTGGGGTAAGGCTGTGTACATTATGACCCTCCCCAGACCCTGCAGTGGCAGGAGCCTCGTGCAATGGGTACGCCCTTTTTTTATAAAAATCTTAATATTTTGTATTTATATGTCATGTTCAAAAGCCATTTTTAATATTCGTATTTTTATGTCGTGTTCAATAGCTCCGCATCACGTATGGTGCTTGTAAGCATGAAGAAATTTGGATAAAGTAAGACAGACCATTTTCTTGGTTTGGGGAAGTGTTTCCTATGGGGGAGCATGGCTCTTGCATGCGCATGGGGGCCAATGGGACCGCGTACGGAAAGAAGTATGGGGGCGGTATTTCAGATTTCATGGGGGCAGGGTGGTCATTTCGCCCCCTTCTGTGTCTGGGCGCATTGCGCACGTTCCCCCACAGAGTTCTTTTTCCCTATTGGTTTATATTTTGTTAGATAGATGATTCTAGAAGCCTTTTTTCTGTTCACAGCTATAGGCATTTCAAATTGGTCGCAGCTGTAGCAATTTCAATCTTAGAAGAATTTCTATTTTTAAATATGGAACTTTCCTTTGTTTTTTTTTTAAAATCTCTTCAAGTCTTCAATTTATTAGGAATTTTGAAAGTTTGTAGCTTCTAGTTTTGGAATAAGTTCTGAAATAAAGCCTTGAGTACTAGTAATGGTATTATACTGCAGGGGGTACTTTTGTAATTTTATCTTCTTATTTTAGACTTGTGTAAATACACTTAAAGTTGTGGGTGTTTCTTGTACATACAAATATTATTTCTTTCTAAATAAGAAGTATTGATACTAATGGGGATTGGACTCTTTCCTTCCTATCCGATAGCCTTTCTCATGACATAATCAAGACTAAAAACCGTAGTGTATATGTTTTGAGTGTATTCAAGGAACACCTTTTTTTTTTGGTCAATAAAAATTGTATTACCAAAGCCCGAGGGGGGCGAGATGGAGAGAAGGGGGGAAGGGGGGGAGAGAGGCCCCAGACCCAACTAAAGGGGGGGGGGGGGGAATGGGGACTGCAAAAGAGCACTATCTAAACCCCAGGATACAACAATATGCCTGTTCCTTGGGGAATCCAAAAAAGCCTGATGAGGCAGAAAACTAAGCTTAGAGGAGACATCCCAAAAGATGGCTTTCCAAATCAAGTCAAAGGGGTGAGAGTTGGAGGTCCATCTCCTAAGGTTCCTCTCCACCCGAATGTGGTAAAGAGTTGCGCCAAACACAAGCTTGCCTATAGTGTCGCAGATAGTGCAGCCAGGGAAAGTCATGATCAGCCAGAGCCACTCTCGAGCGAAGGGTAGGTGTCTCTTGCTGCGAGACCAGATAAACGAAAGGGCTTTTTTCCAGATGGTCAAGGAAAAGGGGCGAGCGAAAAAAAGGTGGTCAATGTCTTCGATACCATTCCAACAGAAAATACAAGAAGGGGGACATGGATTCTTCGGTGAGAGAGGAAGGCTTGGGTTGGGAGGCAAAGGTTAAGGGTTCTCCAGGCAAGGAAGAAGGAACATATCTTGATATTTGCAATTACTGAATCCTTATCTATGAATCACACCGGTGGATCATGATCAAAATTTGCAGAGTTGTCTATCCCATACACTCTCACCTTCGACCAGGTTACTAGTTAGATCAAACTTTTCAATAGTCTGATCTAGTTTTTCTCCCTGCCGTTGGTATTTTTCTTCTCTGCAATGGGTTGTTTTCTATGGTATGAACTAGTATAATCTGTGATGGGTTGTTATCTGCAGTTGGTATGTTTCTTTTTCCTATGGCATAGGGATACTTCTGCAGTTCGTATGATCTGTTACTCAGTTTCTATGTTATCAGTAATCCCATTCCAAATATGAAATTGCTGTATCTTGTATTCCATCCATTGGATTGACCTACAACTTTGATAACAGTTTTTTTTGTTGGGTGGATGGAAAATTTGTTAAGAGAAAAAGAAAAAAAAACAGATACAACCATCAAGCCACAAGGGCTAGTCAAGGGAAAAACCCCCAACTAAAGGAGCCAAGAACAGCCATCAAAAGGGGGATACAACAAAAACCAGGAGGGAGACAAAAATACAGCCAACTAAAGAGGGGTTACAAGAAAACAAGAGGGGGATGGGGACGAAAATACATCCAAATAAAGAGGGAGATACAAGAAAACAAGCTGGAGGGGGGGGGGGGAAGAAACAAAGAACAAAAGATGATACAACAAAACTAAGGGGGAGAAATAAGCGGAAGATCCCAAGAATAGGCAAGATGCCTATTTCTGATAGAATCAAGGCACACTGTACAATTGGGGAGAGTTTTGTTTCTAACCTCAAAAGTAATGGCGTCCCAAATCTACTCAATAGAACACAAAGGGAATGTCCATCTTTTTTAATATGATCTTCTATCCTTTTAATCAAGTGATCAACCAAGGCCTTTTTTAGATCTGATCAGTTGACGTTATCTTACTAGATGTTTAGATAAAAATCTGTTTCCTTATCACCTGCGGTGTCTGTATTGTGCTTGTTATTGTTGGTGATTGCCTTTTTTTTTTTAACATATCTTTCAATATATTGGTGCTGGTTCAGAAGTTCTTCTCCCTTTACTCTGTTGTGGCAATTATATCTCTACCATGGGTGATTCAAAACCTCCAGGTGACATTGCTGGTTCAGAAGTTTCTCTTCATATGTTTATTCAAGAAGAAGAAGAGGAGAGCTAATGTTGGGGATAAAAGGAGAGCCCACGGGTAGACTTTTTGTTCTAACCGTATGATGTAGATCGACGCATGAAGCAGAAAAGGATAAAACTTGAATTCATTAAAATTTACTGTTCACGATTTACTGTTCACGTGAGAGAATGTAGGGGAGAAAAGGAGAGCCCAAGGTTAGACTTTATGTTCTAACCATATGATGTAGATCGACACATGAAGCAGAAAAGGACCAAACTTGAATTCAGTAAAATTTACTGTTCAAGTGGACAGTCCATGAGTTACTGTTCACATGAGCAGTTTTGTGGGCAGCTTAGATTATGTGTAGAGATTTTGTTACTTACGGAAGAAAACTTCTAGAACATTTTGTGGGACCCAGGGACTAACAGCTGGCATGCAAAGGAGAATAGAAGCTGATTTACTTTCTATTTCCATGTAATAGCTAGTTAACTAGATATAGTTTCTAATTTCAATTTTCCATATTTAGAAAGTAGGATTGTCTCTGTTAACAGGAATAAAACTAGAGTAAAGCTTGGAAGCTTGGATTATTAATGATCACCCCAAGCTCCTAATTTATATTAATGAGAATAGAGGACAAAATTACAAGTAAACAATGTGGGACTAAACCCACATAGGAATAAAACAGTAACATAAGAATAAAACAGTATAAAAGGTCCAGAATACCCCCCACGGTATTCTGGCCCATATAATCCAACACTCCCCCTCAAGTTGGAGCATATATGTCGTGCATGCCCAACTTGACTAATATAGGAAGAAACACTTTGCCACTTAGTCCCTTGGTGAACACATCGGCCTATTGATCAGCATACTTCACAAAGAGAACACAGATGAGTCCGGCTTCTATCCCTAGAAAATATTTTAGAGTCCCCAAATCCTTTACTTCAAACTCACGGCCAAGGAAGTGCTTCAATTTCTTGATAGCATCACCATCATTATCAGTGACCACAATATCATCCACATAGACTATGAGAATAGTTACTTTGTCACCAACTCGTCTGATGAACAAAGTGCGATCAGCATTGCATTGCTTATGTCCTGCTGAAATCTTAGCCTTGTGAAACCTGCCAAACCAGGCTCTAGGTGACTGCTTCAAACCATAAAGAGCACACTTCAATTTGCAGACCTTGCTCCTGGTCATGTCATCAAAGAAACCTGGTGGAACATCCATGTATACCTCTTCCTCAAGCTCCCCATGGAGGAAGGCATTCTTTATATCCAACTGCTGAAGATCCCACCCAAGATTTGCAACATAAGATAATAACACCCTTGCAGTGTTGAGTTTCGCCACTGGTGCAAATGTCTCCCGATAGTCAACTCCATGAGTTTGAGTGAACCCCTTTGCAACCAGTCGTGCCTTATATCGATCCACTGTCCCATCTGCCTTCTGTTTGACTACAAAGACCCATTTACATCCAACTGGTTTTTTCCCTGGAGGAAGAGCCACAAGATCCCTCGTATTATTTTTGTGTAGTACTCTCATTTCTTCCAACATTTCTGCCTTCCACTTTCCATTTGTAGATGTTTCCTGCCAATTTTTAGGAATGGAAATAGAAGAAAGAGAAGATACAAATGCACGAAAAAAAGGAGAAAGAGAACTATAAGAAACAAAACGAGATATGGGATGCAGAGTGCAAGTCCTAGTACCTTTGCGATGAGCAATAGGTAGGTTAGAGGAAGAGGGCTTACCAGGAGAGGAAGAATCTGGATCTTGAGCCGGCAACTGGATAGGTATTGGTGCTACAGTGGATTTAAGTTGCCCCCTTTTGGTGCTTCCCCTTTTATAGGCATTGTTCGAGAACTCGTTTCGTTTCGGTATTTCGGGCTGACCGAAATATCCGAAATATTCAAAATTTTGGATATTTCGGTCGAAATATTGTATTTTTCTGGTATGTTTTGGTAGGTCATTTCGGTGGGTTTTAGGCCAAGTTAAGGCCTGAAGCTTCATGGAAACCCTATTTTAGGCTATATAAACACATTTAAATGTTCAAATTGGAAAAATAGTCACCCAAAATGGTGTTTTGGAAAAATAGTCACCCAAAATGGTGTTTTCAACACCGTGAAGTTGTAGATCGGCTTCCGGTGTCTAACATATATTTATTTCATCACAAACAAACATATTGATCATGCATTTCCCTAAAAAAAATCAATTTTGAGAATATGGTTTTACCTGGAATAGTGGAAAGGCTTCACAGATGTGCTAAGAAGTTTGAATCTTGTGTTTTCCAAGTGGTTCCGGTGTAGATGTGGCAAGGATTCAAATGGGAAGTGGAAGAATGGAGAAGAAATGAGCAAAAACCAAGCAAAAACCAAAAAACCAGAGCTGTTTTGGAGTCTTGTTTCGACTGAGACTGACGAAATGTGGTCTTTTATATAAGGGGTTTGACGAAAAATTCGAAATCTCCAAAATCTCGAGATGTCACGAAATTTTGAGAATTTCGTTCGAGATATTGTATTTTTTCGATTCGAAGTAGCATTTCGTTTCGAGCAGCTCAAAATATCCGAAATCTCGATCGAGATTTCGCGAGATTTTGAACTATGTTTATAGGTGATCATATTGGAGTTGTCAATCTTCTTCTGAAACTCACCAATAGTTCTCTGGACAGGAGTCAGCTCCCCCTGAATAGGAACATCAACAATACTCTTTCCCATGGTCTCCCCCTGTAAAGGACTCCCTTTGGATGAGGGGGAAACAGCCAGAGGGGGCTGGGCAGCAGTCAAGGGAGATTGGGCAGCAGTTAAAGGAGGCTGGGCAATAGCCGTAAGAGGCTGGACAGCAGCCTCAAGTGGCTGGACAGCAGTCGTAGGAGGCTGGACAACAGCCTCAAGAGGAGGAACCTCAAAGGACAACACATCTTCACTAGAACTCTCCCCCCTGAAGAGGTGGTGAAGAATAATTGAAAACAGTCTCACGAAAAGTAACATCCATACTGACCATAGTACGGCGGGAATGGGGGTGATAGCACTTGTAACCCTTCTGGGTTTGAGAATAACCCAAGAAAATACAATGTAACCCCCTAGGTTCAAGTTTGCCTGGAGACTTAGTATCTCTAGCATAACATACAAGACCAAACACCTTGGGCGTAACAATAAATGAGCAATTTCCCGATAAAACCTCAGTTGGACTACAAGAGTCAAGGACCCGGGAAGTTAGCCTTTTGAAGGATCGTTCCGAGTTTTTATCTGTATTTAAAGAATTTTATAATGAAATAAAAACTCAGTTTGGCATGTCTATTAAAATTTTTCGTTATGACAATGCATTAAAGTATGTTCAAAATGACATTTCTTCTTTTTGTGTTGACCGTGGCATGATTCATCAGACTAGCTGTTCCTATACCCCACAAAAAAATGGGGGTGGCCGAACGCAAAAATAGGCACCTTCTAGAGGTAGCTCGCACTACATGTTTCATATGCATGTCCCGAAGCACTTTCGGTGTGAAGGCGTATTGACTGCTTGTTATTTGATTAACCGCATGCCTTCACCTATTCTTGCTCATAAATCCCCTTTTTCTGTTGTTTTTCCGGGCGCACTTGTGTTCGCCTTACCGGCGCGTATTTTTTTTGGGGGGGAGGGGTGTGTGTTTTATTCATAATTTACGTGGCTCCACTGACAAGTTTGCCCCTCGGTCTACCAAGTGTGTTTTTCTAGGATATTCTCGTACCCAGAAAGGGTACAAGTGTTATGACCCTGTCTCTCACAAGTATTTTGTGAGTGCAGATGTCAACTTTTTTGAGGACAGTCCTTACTTTCCTCCGTCTTCCTTGCCGTCTGAGGATGAATTGCAGAGTGTTGTGCCACCTCCTGTTCCTGTCTTGGTTCCATTTTCACCCCCTTACAAGTATATCAGCGACGGGACAAGTCCGCAGCCCCAAGTGCGATTCGTACTGGTCTGACGATTTCACCTCCTCCTCTTGCCTCCTCTGGTGAAGATCTCCCTACTGACTTGCCAGTCGCCCTGCGCAAAGGTACACCCTCCTGCACTCAGAAATCTAATGTAGTGTATTCTATTGACAAGTTTGTTTCCTTATTCCATTTACCTCCTAATGAGCACATTTATGTGTGAAATCTTAGGGCATAAAGCATACATTTTACCACATTGGACAGAGTTACTCGGTGCTTTCTTATGCTTTTCAGGTTTTAGGTGAATTCTTGTGAAAATGGAGGAGAAGATGCTCGGGAAATGTTTTTAAGCTGTTTAGAGGTGTTAATGGCTTGGATGCGTAGCCCATCGAGTCAGCTTCGCAACGGTTCAAACGGCACATGATTCCGAGTTGAAACGAAGAAGTTACGATCGTTTCCGTAACGAAGCACGAAAATGGTCTGTAGGGGTTTACTTATAATTATTGATAGTCGGCCGGAGACAAAGTGAAGCAAAAGTTCGGATTCCTGGGGCCTTAATGAAATAACCAGAAGTTATATTTCCTGTACCCGAAAGATTCCATTTGAAGGGCTCTGGACAGTCCAACTTCAACTTGAGATATCTTGGGCTCCCGAACTCCAAATTGGACAAAACTTGGGTCTATTTTGGGTGATTTTTCGCAAGGAACACAATGGTGAGGCCTATATAAGTACCCCATGCTCCACGTTTTCTGAAGGACAGAATGGGTATTTTATTTATTCTTGAAGGAATCCTAGTCATCACCCTTACTCTCTCTCTCCTCCAACTTCTCAAGGGCACTTCTGAAATTCTACTTGGGATAGATTTATTTTGAAAGATATTCTCTCACCTATGGAAAGTTGAAAAATCAAAGATGCTTTGATTTTATTGCTTGGAGAAGATATCTACAAAGAAAATGAAGCACTTGTTATAATTGGAAGTTTACTTTTCTAGAAATAGAAAGTCTATGTAAACAATCTTCTCTTCTTCTTCTTTCTATTTTTTTCCTTTTTTCTTAGGATTCAAGGCATTGTAAAAGAGGAAGGAGAAGAGAATATCCTCTTTTCTTAGGGAATATTTCTCCTACACTTCCCTCTTCTCTCTTCTCCTCTCTTCCCCCTATAAATACCCCTTGCCCTCTGGGTTGTAGGAAGTTAGTTTTTTAGTTCAGTTTTTAGATAGTTTCTAGTTCAATTTTAATTCAGTTTTTAGTGTAATTTTTAGTTCATTCACTTAGTAAAATTTCTTTTCTTCTTCTCCTTCTAAGTTGTGATTTTTGGTTTTTATAAGTTCTAGTTTGCTTTTTGATTTTCATTTAATGGTTGTAATAGGTTTAGTTTATGCTTTAATTTCAATTTAAGTCTTCAATTGGGTTGTAATTTCTTAATTCTAGTTTAGGTTTTAAGCCTTCTAGTCTAAGTTCTTAAGTTGATGACAAGACTTGAAGATTTAGAAGAGGAGGCCATGGTAAGTTTATGCAAGTATTCAAGCTTTTCAACTACATTCATGCATGCACATCTAGGTTTTACTATCTAAACTCTCAATCTCATTCTCCCTTTCCTCTCTCTCTCTCTCTCTCTCTATCTTCTTCTTCTTCTCTCTTTATTTCTTTTATTTTTTTTATATGGTTGTGGTTTGTGGATGCAGTTTTATTCCCTTATTCCTTTTTATGTGGTTATTATGTGTGGCTACATTTTTATTTCTTTCAATTTGCGTTAGTCTGAAAGGTTAGATGCTCATGTGTTAGGACGTCAATTTAATCCCTTAATTTTGTTAGATGCTTATGAGTTAGGATGAATTAATTTTCATTAGTTTAATTAGTTTAATTTAACACTTTAATTTGGTTCACTTTGCATTACTTTTAAGTTAATTAAATAGAGTGGCGTATATCTCCTTGTGTTCGACCCGTAGCTACGATTGACCCGTACGCTTGCGGTATTATTTTAACTCAAACAAGTTTTTGGCGCCGTTGCCGGGGAGATTATTGACCACTTTATTTTTTTGATTTTTAAGTAATTCGAAGTGCTTTAGTTTCTTCTCTTTCTCCTCTTTCTTTAAAAAAAATAAAAAAATAAAAAGTTTTTGAAAACCTCTTCTTGTTTCTCTTCTGTTTCAAATAGTGTGCGCCTAATCTAAAGTCATTCATATGCCCAAACCCAACCAATCTTGGTGCCCCTTGATTCGTTGGGTGGTTTGGATTGGCATGTGACTTATCTTTGGAGATGACCACTCTTGATAACAGGAAAGCGCCATAGTGAGAGCGTTGGAAACATAAACGTATAGTAGTCCTCCACCCTATATCAGAATCCATTTGGAGTCGCCCGTAGGTGGCTCGTGAAGACTATACGGGTTCCCTTGCTGTCAACCTATATGGCAACCTTACAGCTTTGGAACCATTGTTTCTACCTTGGGCTCCCTCTTGTTTTTAGTATTTTTTTTTTCTTGAAACTTTTTTTTATGGGAGACCTCAATTTGGGATAGGTGGTTAATTTAGAATAATGAGAGATACACTTCCTTATAAGACTTTGGGGGAAAGATGGACCTATGCTAAGGCAACCATGATTTTGGAGGAAATGTTTAAATAGGTTAGGGAAGCCAAAAATAGTGAGATAGAGAACAATTTTGCACCACCCCAGTACAATTTTGCTCCCCAACCCAACTATGGGCTTTCGGGAAATTTTGATTGGTCACATCCCCAGACTATCCATTGTTATGGAAGGATGCCCTAATCTTTATGGGGGTAGCAATGGTGATGAGAATGTGAGTCCTCAATTTCAATATAATTCTTTTGGCACGACAATCACGGGTGGAGTGATCATCCCTATTTCTCGTGGGATCAATGGAATAATCAAGTGGACCACCCAATTTCCAATATCATGGTCGTATGGTCCTCCAATGCCCAACCCTCCATTGAATCTCAATGGGCCACCTCTCCTTGAACCATACCACCAACCCCCCGAATTTGAACATGGGTGAGGAGGCGGACTGAATGAACTTGAGAAATATATAGATCTTCTCACAACAAGCCAAAATACCATGGAGAAGCAACTCTCTCAACGACAACCATGGTGCGGGACTCGGGAGGAGGAAATGGGTACAGTCTAGTCACTGAACCTAGTCTATGTTACCAGGTTCTGCTCGAATGAACCACTCCATCCCCAATTTAATGATATTGAAAGTCCACCACCCCAATTTGAGGTTAATGAGAGTCACTCCCAACAAGATGCTTTTCATGACAATTTATTTGTTGAGATTGAGTCTCTTAAAGATATTAGTGAAGCGAGGTTTGATGAGCTACCTGGGGAAGTCTACATTTTGCCTGAAATTTCTGATTTTAGTGAGCCTAGTGAATTTATTGATTTAGAATCAGATTTTCATAATAACATAGAAAGCCAGGAAATTCTCCCTCTTGTTTTTAGTATTTTTTTTTTCTAGTATTTTTTTTTTCTTGAAACTTTTTTTTATGGGAGACCTCAATTTGGGATAGGTGGTTAATTTAGAATAATGAGAGATACACTTCCTTATAAGACTTTGGGGGAAAGATGGACCTATGCTAAGGCAACCATGATTTTGGAGGAAATGTTTAAATAGGTTAGGGAAGCCAAAAATAGTGAGATAGAGAACAATTTTGCACCACCCCAGTACAATTTTGCTCCCCAACCCAACTATGGGCTTTCGGGAAATTTTGATTGGTCACATCCCCAGACTATCCATGTTATGGAAGGATGCCCTAATCTTTATGGGGGTAGCAATGGTGATGAGAATGTGAGTCCTCAATTTCAATATAATTCTTTTGGCACTGACAATCACGGGTGGAGTGATCATCCCTATTTCTCGTGGGATCAATGGAATAATCAAGCTGGACCACCCAATTTCCAATATCATGGTCAGTATGGTCCTCCAATGCCCAACCCTCCATTGAATCTCAATGGGCCACCTCTCCTTGAACCATACCACCAACCCCCTGAATTTCAGAACATGGGTGAGGAGGCCAGACTGAATGAACTTGAGAAATATATAGATCTTCTCACAACAAGCCAAAATACCATGGAGAAGCAACTCTCTCAACTGACAACCATGGTGCAGGACTCAGGAGGAGGAAATGGGTACAGTACCTAGTCAGCCTGAACCTAGTCTATGTTACCAGGTTCCTGTTCAGAATGAACCACTCCATCCCCAATTTAATGATATTGAAAGTCCACCACCCCAATTTGAGGTTAATGAGAGTCACTCCCAACAAGATGCTTTTCATGACAATTTATTTGTTGAGATTGAGTCTCTTAAAGATATTAGTGAAGCGAGGTTTGATGAGCTACCTGGGGAAGTCTACATTTTGCCTGAAATTTCTGATTTTAGTGAGCCTAGTGAATTTATTGATTTAGAATCAGATTTTCATAATAACATAGAAAGCCAGGAAATTCGATCTCCCCCTCTCTCTTTGGAAAACTTAGATAATTGTCATTTTGAGGATTCCATTGTCTCACATGTTGATTTGTCCAAACCTCCTAGGTTTGACGATTTTATTGAGGAGGACAATGTTAGTCATAATGCCTTTCAAGCATATTTCCATGATCCTTATTTGGCAAACCAAGGTATGCAAAGAGCGGATAATTGTATTGCTAGGATTGATTTGAGTAAACCTCCAATTTTTTATGATTATTTAGATGAAGTTATTTATAATCCTTTTTATGCTTATTGTGATCCGTTTTTGATTGGTTTTTCAAAGAATGATAGGTGTTCTACATTGCAAATGGGAGAGAAGGGAATGATTTATGGCCTGAGTTTTAGTGCCTTCATTTTCCACTGTCCCATGATGACTGTTTTTTCTATTGGATATTTCTCAGTTGTGCTTAACTTTTATATTATTTCTCGTTTTACTAAAATTCATGGTCGAGTGTTTTCTGGGTCTGAAGCTATTTCTCCATTTACTGGCCATGGATTGAGATTTCAGTTGCTGCTCCTAATACTTTTTGTAGAGCTCATCACTCTTCATGATTCTCTTTGTTGATTATATCTGGTAAGCCCCTTCATCTCCTCCCTTGTCCTTATTCTTTCTTTTATGCATGCATTGAGGACACTGCATGAATTAAGTGTGGGGGGGATGTTGGGTTTAATTGGTGAATTTTGATTGTGGCAATAGTTTGGTTTTGTGCATATGTCTCTTTGATTGCAAAACGAGAGAGAGAGGGAATTAGGTGTCCTAGCATGCGAAATAATAAAAAATCCATTTTCAATGACGGTAGTTGGTTTGTATCCTGTGATAGGGATTGAGTTTGAAAATATGAGCGTTATTTCATTTGATGGCTAGATTCCTCTATGTGTTTTATGGACCCTTTGATCTTTTGGCTAGTAGTTGAGACCAAGTTGTTTGTGGTAAGGCAAGGCATGAAAGTGAAAAAAAAAAAAAAAAAAAAAAAAAACAAAAACAAGAAACAGAAAAGAAAGTGGAATTCCTTGGGACTAGACAGGGCACTGTGCCTCATGAAGCAGGGTGACTTGATCGAAATTCCTTAGAAGGAAACTCAAAAAACTCTTGCATCAATGTCTCAAAGTCTCTATGGATATAGGCAAAAAGCGAAGCTACCAAGTATTTGGGTGTCTGGTGTATGCTCCACCATGTCATTCAGAGAACAACAGTGGAGTAGAAATAGAGTTTGTGGTTGAGAAAAAAAAAAAGAACTTTTGCCTTAATGCCTGAAAAAAGAAAGAAAGTATGGTCAACAATACTCAATGCCTAAGTCTTTGGTTCCATCGATGCTATGGGAGGGTTTACTTGAAGGTGAGTAGTGTTCAGAAAATATGAGGAGATCCCTTGATCTTGATGCATGCTTGTTACTTGAATTGATGTGGGGTGATAAAATTCAAGTGTGGGGGAACCTTTGGCTCCTTGATCTTTGGTTGAACATTTTTTGGGATTATGTACACTGTCCTACTTATGCCATGATTAAAATTTACAGCATTCATTTACAATTGAATTTTGGGAGTATATTCGCTGCAAACACCCACGAGACACAATTCGTCCACTAGGGGTAACCTAGGGGTTTAAAGGCTTGTTGCACATGCTAAGTACAACCGTGATTCCTACGAAAGTGAGTTAGGATTTTCTGCATTCTAGGTTAGTTTTTGTTTTTGCTTTACTTAAGGACAAGTAACGTTCAAGTGTGGGGGAATCTGATGAGCACATTTATGTGTGAAATCTTAGGGCATAAAGCATACATTTTACCACATTGGACAGAGTTACTCGGTGCTTTCTTGTGCTTTTCAGGTTTTAGGTGAATTCTTGTGAAAATGGAGGAGAAGATGCTAAGAAAATGTTTTTAAGCTGTTTAGAGGTGTTAATGGCTTGGATGCGTAGCCCATCGAGTCAGCTTCGCAACGGTTCAAACGGCACATGATTCCGAGTTGAAACGAAGAAGTTACGATCGTTTCCGTAACGAAGCACGAAAATGGTCTGTAGGGGTTTACTTATAATTATTGATAGTCGGCCGGAGACAAAGTGAAGCAAAAGTTCGGATTCCTGGGGCCTTAATGAAATAACCAGAAGTTATATTTCCTGTACCCGAAAGATTCCATTTGAAGGGCTCTGGACAGTCCAACTTCAACTTGAGATATCTTGGGCTCCCGAACTCCAAATTGGACAAAACTTGGGTCTATTTTGGGTGATTTTTCGCAAGGAACACAATGGTGAGGCCTATATAAGTACCCCATGCTCCACGTTTTCTGAAGGACAGAATGGGTATTTTATTTATTCTTGAAGGAATCCTAGTCATCACCCTTACTCTCTCTCTCCTCCAACTTCTCAAGGGCACTTCTGAAATTCTACTTGGGATAGATTTATTTTGAAAGATATTCTCTCACCTATGGAAAGTTGAAAAATCAAAGATGCTTTGATTTTATTGCTTGAGAAGATATCTACAAAGAAAATGAAGCACTTGTTATAATTGGAAGTTTACTTTTTTAGAAATAGAAAGTCTATGTAAACAATCTTCTCTTCTTCTTCTTTCTATTTTTTTCCTTTTTTCTTAGGATTCAAGGCATTGTAAAAGAGGAAGGAGAAGAGAATATCCTCTTTTCTTAGGGAATATTTCTCCTACACTTCCCTCTTCTCTCTTCTCCTCTCTTCCCCCTATAAATACCCCTTGCCCTCTGGGTTGTAGGAAGTTAGTTTTTTAGTTCAGTTTTTAGATAGTTTCTAGTTCAATTTTAATTCAGTTTTTAGTGTAATTTTTAGTTCATTCACTTAGTAAAATTTCTTTTCTTCTTCTCCTTCTAAGTTGTGATTTTTGGTTTTTATAAGTTCTAGTTTGCTTTTTGATTTTCATTTAATGGTTGTAATAGGTTTAGTTTATGCTTTAATTTCAATTTAAGTCTTCAATTGGGTTGTAATTTCTTAATTCTAGTTTAGGTTTTAAGCCTTCTAGTCTAAGTTCTTAAGTTGATGACAAGACTTGAAGATTTAGAAGATGAGGCCATGGTAAGTTTATGCAAGTATTCAAGCTTTTCAACTACATTCCTGCAATCACATCTAGGTTTTACTATCTAAACTCTCAATCTCATTCTCCCTTTCCTCTATCTCTCTCTATCTTCTTCTTCTTCTCCCTTTATTTCTTTTATTTTTTTTATATGATTGTGGTTTGTGAATGCAGTTTTATTCCCTTATTCCTTTTTATGTGGTTATTATGTGTGGCTGCATTTTTATTCCTTTCAATTTGCGTTAGTCTGATAGGTTAGATGCTCATGTGTTAGGACGTCAATTTAATCCCTTAATTTTGTTAGATGCTTATGAGTTAGGATGCATTAATTTTTATTAATTTAATTAGTTTAATTTAACGCTTTAATTTGGTTCACTTTGCATTACTTTTAAGTTAGTTAAATAGAGTGGCGTATATCTCCTCGTGTTCGACCCGTAGCTACGATTGACCTGTACGCTTGCGGTATTATTTTAACTCAAACACCTCCTTTTGTTCATAATTTTGACGTGTCCCTGTCTGCTACTGTTGTGCCTAAAACCATACTGAGGCACTTCATCTTCCTGGCTGGAAGGCTGCAATGAATGCTGAAATGGATGCCCTCTTGACCCGTAATACCTGGAGTCTTGTTGATCTACCACCTGGTAAGGACCTTGTCAAGAGTTACTGGGTTTACACTATTAAGTATCTTCCTGATGGTTCTGTTGAGCGGTTCAAAGCCCGTCTGGTCGCCAAGGGGTATACCCAAATTTATGGGGTTGACTATTTTGAGACCTTCTCTCCTGTTGTCCGGCTGAATTCGGTACGATTGCTTATTTCCTTGGTAGTGAATTTTGACTGGCCATTATATCAACTTGATATAAAAAATGCTTTTTTGTATGGTGATCTACATGAGGAAGTCTACATGG
Organism: Telopea speciosissima; assembly: GCF_018873765.1. Classification (NCBI taxonomy): domain Eukaryota; kingdom Viridiplantae; phylum Streptophyta; class Magnoliopsida; order Proteales; family Proteaceae; genus Telopea; species Telopea speciosissima. Next base: position 2,700,980 of record NC_057920.1, read on the forward strand.
AGCAACCTCTTGGATCGTACACGGGTTTGTAAGTTACGAAAGACTATCTATGGTCTCAAACAGTCGCCCAGAGCGTGGTTTGAGAAATTCAGTGCTACGGTTGTGTCTTGTGGCTTCTCACAGTGTTATTTTGACCACTCTGTTTTTGTTCGTCGCCGAAGTGGCAAGGTGGTTGTATTAGTTGTCTATGTAGACGATGTTATTATTTTTGGTGACGTAGCAGGCATTGCAACAGTGCAAACATATTAGCAACAACATTTTCAGACCAAGGATCTAGGTAATCTTCACTATTTTCTCAGTATTGAAGTTGTGAGAAGCAGTGAAGGTGTAAGCTTATCTCAGAGGAAGTATGTTCTAGATCTCTTGTCTGACGCTGGCATGCTTGCTTCAAAGCCAGTGGATGTTCCTATGGATCCTCATCAGAAGTTTGGGGTAGATGATGGTGATCTTCTTACAAATGTACACCATTACAGAAGTCTGGTTGGCAAGCTGATCTATCTTACAATTACCAGACCAGATATTTCTTTTGCCGTGGGTGTTCTTAGTTAGTTTATGCAGTCGTCTCGAAAGGCTCATTGGGATGGAGCTGTTCGTGTTTTTTGCTATTTGAAGAGTGCCCCTTGTAAAGGGTTGATTTATCGCCTACATAGACATATGGATCTTGTTGCTTATTCAGATGCTGAGTGGGCTAGGTCAACCAGTGATCGTCACTCAACCACAGATTATTGTACGCTTGTTGGAGGAAATCTTGTTACGTGGCAAAGTAAGAAACAAACTACAATTGCTAGGTCGAGTGCTGAAGCGGAATACAGAGCTATGGCTCATACTACTGTAGAGTTGATGTGGCTTAGGTCTCTTCTTCTTGAAATGGGTTTGTTTGTGCCAATGCCTATGAAGATGTATTGTAACAACCAGGCAGCCATATACATTGCTAGCAATCTTGTCTATCACGAACGGACCAAGCATATTGAAGTGGACTGTCATTTTATTCAAGATGCTGTTTTGAAAAAGCTTGTTAAGACTTCGTTTGTTTCGTCTTCGAATCAGCTAGCAGATGTGTTTACCAAGTCGTTATTTGCTCCTAGTTTTCGTGCCTGTTGTAACAAGTTGAGCATGGGTGACCTATATGCTCCAGCTTGAGGGGGATTGTTGGAAACTAGGGGTATTTTTGGTCTCTTAAGTTTGGATTTTGGGTGTTTTTTGTTATTATTTTATTTTTCTGTCCTTAGTATGTAATTTCTTAAACTCTTATTTATTAAATAGGGAGGCTACTTACGAGAGGAACAATTTAATTCCAATCGCAAGCTGCTCTCCACAAACTTGCAGCAACTCAGTTTTCTCTCCTCACTTCTTTTCTCTTCCTCTCTTTCTCTCGGTTTGATCAATCAGACCCTAGTTTGCTACAAAGATCATAAACCAAACTGCTGCACACTACCCGACCGATGTGGGACTAAACTCCCCTTCCATTTCCTGGCCATGAAGCGCGTTTACTGCATCAACTACCCCTAGCATGGCCCCCGCATGGACGGTGCACAGGAAACCTGTTCTGATACCACTTAATACCTTCCAACCCAAAAGTCCGAGCTTCAGGGTGTAAGGCCCTTCCAAGGTCATAAGCCAAACTGCCACACAGTACCCAACCGATATGGGACTAAACTCCCCTCCCATTCTTGGCCATGGAGCGCATTCACTTGATCACATTCTTGCTGGCACAATGTAGGAATATCGCTATCATAGTGCTTTCATAGGTTTTGCACTTTAAATTAGATCGGAAATTATTATGAGATGGACTGCAAATATTAAATTACCTATGCACTTTACGAGCTGCTACTATTTCCTTGTCCACTTCTCATCTGGAATACTTATTTCTTTTCTATAAACATTAACCTGTTTTCATAGGGTTCAACGCTGCTGTTGGTGGTTGTTTTTTTGCCGTGGAATCAGTACTATGGCCATATCCACCAGGTTCATCCACATCGCTTACAAATACAACTTCTATGGTGATAATCAGTGCAGTTGTAGCTTCTGTAGTGTCAGAAATTGGCCTAGGTTCTGAACCAGCATTCAAGGTCCCAGTATATGATTTTCGTTCTCCAAGTGGTATATCATCACACTCTATTTCTTGGTTGCAAAATGATCACTCTCTGCTGCTTGTAGGTCAAGATGAAGTTAAAAAGCATGATAAAATTGGGAACTTGACTTAATCACCAGCTCATTACTCTTTTCGCATATCCTATTGAGACATATCTACTTTTCACATTTATTATGTTATCTAATTGTTTGAATGTTTGGCTACTTCATCAATTTTTCTGGTTTCTAAGAAAACCCAGGTTCTTGACTCACGTTGCATCTTGTTAGAGATCATCCTATTTAATTCAGAGAATTGCAAGTACTCGACCAAGTTTTTGTAAAGTAGAACAACTTTCTAACTTTTATTTCAACTATGGTATCAATGTGATTCAACACTTCCTCAGAACTTCCACTGTATCTTTTGCTGGGTGTCCTATGTGGATTTGTCTCGTTGACCTTGTCTTGGTGCACATCATACATGCTGACAGCTATTGATCATGTTCACAAGGCCACAGGGATATCTAAGTCCATGTTTCCTATACTGGGTGGTTTTTCTGTTGGCCTGACAGCCTTAATGTACCCTGAGATTCTTTACTGGGGCTTTGAGAATGTCGACATTTTATTAGAATCACGACCATATGTGAAAGGCCTGCCTGCTTACTTATTGCTTCAGTTGGTAGGCATCAAGATAGTAGCAACTTCCTTTTGCCGGGCTTCTGGATTAGTGGGAGGTTATTATGCCCCATCTCTTTTCATTGGTGCAGCAACAGGCATGGCTTATGGGAAATTTGTTAGTTATGCAGTCTCCCTGTTGGATCCGGTATTTCACCTCTCCATCTTAGAAGTGGCATCACCTCAAGCATATGGCCTGGTACAGTTTTTTGGAAACTTATGCTGAGAGGAAAATGTTTAGTATTCTAAAAAATTTTGCATCGTGGGAGAACATTGCTGTGAAAAACTGTATAACCTCAATTCATTGCTTTCTTCTTTTGTGTTATTGTATACTGCTTAAATGATGTCGCTACATTTATGCTTACCTTTCTCACATTGTCAATTATTGTGTCCTTTTTGGAGCTAACAGTTATATGACAGTGTAAATATCGATGAGTTCATCCTACTGTAAAGAGAAGTGTGGGGTTTTGAGGTTCCCTGATTTTCTAGTATACTTTCTAATGTAGTACTGAATTTAAAGATCAAAACAGTAGCCAAACATGATCTTTTCACAGAAATAATTCCAGATTTAGGAAGATTATAAAAAAAAAAGGGCGTACCCAGTGCACAAGGCTCCCGCCACTGCGGGGTTTGAGGAGGGTCATAATGTACACAGCCTTACCCCTGCTTTTGCAGAGAGGCTATTTCCAGACTCGAACCCGTGACCACTTGGCCACAATGGAGCAACATTACCATTGCACCAAGGCCCGCCCTCTAATGTGTACCTCAGAAACCATAACCCAAAATGGTCATGGAAGGTGCTTAAGATTTTTCTTTTAACTTTTTTGAAAAAATTTCAGAATTTTAGTAGGTTAAAAGGACATACCCAGTGGTCAGTGCATGAGGCTCCCACCATTGTGGGGGGGAGGGTCATAATGTATGCAGCCTTACCCCTGCTTTCGTAGAGAGGCTGTTTCCAGACTCGAACCCGTGACCACTTGGTCACAATGGAGCAACCTTTACTGTTGCACCAAGGTCTGTTAGAACTTTAGCAGGTTGTGCTACAAAAACTACTAACATTGTCTTTCTAAGTAACTATTGAAGTTCACTCAAGCTTAACACTTCCACTGCTTCTAATACAACTTGTCGACTGCTTTTTGCAATGACCAAATTAAATGTCATAATAAGGAAATGTAAGTAATGTAGTCCTAGATAGGTAGGAGACCTACTAGGAGCCAAACAACAGGATCAAATAACAAAAGGGGCTGCTGGTTCGAATGGACAGCACTAGGATTTAGGTCAATTCCTAGGGTTTGGGTTGGATATTGGGAAAGGGGTTTATAGGGTATTAATGGGCAGGTCTAGGGGGTCAATATGGTATAAAAAGGTTAGGATTTGGATGAGTTTTGAAATTCTGTAATTTTGGGCAGAATTGAATTTTAGGGTTTTGGGTTTGGGTTTTAATGGAGCAAGGAGATGAAGGGGTTAGAGTGGGAGTTTGGGGCTGAAACTTGGATCGAGTGTCAACAATGATGTAAGGGATGTATGCTGAAAGTTTGGTTTGAAACTGATTGACAGATTTGGAGTTATGGAGGTTTCCTAGTAGAAGTAGGAGAGAAGGGTAAAACTGTAATTTCAGACAATCGGCTGGGTGGATGGTGCTGAAATTTGAATCGAGTCTCTCTTAGGGTTTGAGGAAGACTTGATCAAATTTTTAGCAGATTCTAATGGTTAGATTTGGCTGGGTAGAATTCTCACGAAAATCACCTTGTATGTGACCTTCTAGAAGGAACAAGAATAGTTGCAGAATTTTCTTACTTATTGCAGGTCTTCAATGACAGCAGCTTTGAAGAAACTTGATTGAAGAAGAAGGACCTCCCGATCTACAAGATGCAAGGAGTCGCCGGAGTCCACCAGCCCTAACCCTTGATATGACTCACAAGGGGTCTTGATATGACACACAAGACAGTCTCTGAAGAGAGAAGCAGCAACAATGGCAGCAAGCATAAAGCTAATTTTTATTAATCAAATTCGTATTCAATATATGGCCCCCTTAGAACCTTATATAAAAGACTCAAAATTAGACTTAGACACTAAAAAGGAATGGCCTAACCCAATCCTTAACCTATTAGCTAACTTAAACTGACTATGAAACTGAAATAGACTCAAAATAGAGTCCTAATGACTTAAAAACAACTTAAAATAAAGAAGATTCCCTAGTAGCCAATAGGATATAAGAACCTCTTAGCCAATAGGATCACTTCACTTAAATTAGACCAATTGAACCAATTGGATGCAACCAATTTAAACCGGTTCAATTAAAAACACACCATAAAAACTAAGTATTGGGCTAATCCCGTATGCAACCTATGTACCCCTATTTTAGGCCCAGAAAAGTGGCCTATTACATTAGAAACTCATGGGATCAAAGGCCCAACAGGTATGTAACCCAACCCTAGACTTATTTCTAATGAAACAAGCCCTATTTGGTGATGAATCTGCATCAGTAAGTCCTTCAAGGCAGTGGCTTATATTCTACAGCTGTTTTAATGTCTTCAAAGATCTCAATAACAGACAACTAACTTGCCCATGTAACCACCCCATAACATGAAACATTTGGTTGCATGGAAATAAGAAGCAAACCCACCTGGTCTCAATAAAAATCATTGACCCGCATGATTGATTGCCAATCAGAAAATAATCGAACAACACACATTATATCTCTTCCTCACTACCTGATACTATCATTCTCAACAAAGATCTAACACATGTAACCGACTTGCCAATATGAAAATTGAGAAAACACTAAATTTTATAATAACTCTTCTCCCAACAATTGGTAAGCTATACTCGGGTTGAATGTCAACTGAGAACTTACTTCTACTAAAGGAATCAAATGGAGAATCTACTTGCTAACTCCCACATTGTTGTCTTCATTTTGGACTGATCATCAGTTGTACATTTTCTTTTTTTGGTGAATAAATAATTAATTCATTGCCAAAGTAAAGAAAGGGGGGGGGGGAGAGAGCGTACAAGGGCACAAAGCCACAAACAAATTACAAGGCCCACCTGGTAGGAGGCTAAGCCTGTAAAATCCAAAGCCCACATGGGCAAAACCCAGGTATGACAGCCCAAGAAACACAAGAGTCCACAAGAAAAAAAACAAAAAACAAAAGCCCACAAGAGCTTAGAAGCCCAACAGAAAGAGAAGGACAGCCGAGTCAATTCCTGGTAAGGAACCACAACCCTAAACTAACTATCTCAGCTTGGCTTGGACCAGCCGCCAAGACGTACGGAGCATCACCGGCAAACAAACAGCCGCTGTAGAGGGGCGCTGGCCTTGCGGAGGACCACGGCCAAGCGTAGATGGCAGCCACGTCGAAAAGGCACCGGCCTTGCAGAGGGCAACGGCAAAGCGGCTGTCGGCCAAGCATAGCTTGCAGAGGGCAAACTATGGCAGAAGAACGGCATTAGCCGAGCAAGCCAGGCGGATCAAACAGAAGACTGACCGAGAAGAGCTTGCAGCTAAGCAGCTGCAGTCCAAGAAGGCTGGCAACGAGCGGCAACTGAGAGCTCTGGTGATGAAAGACGTCAGGCGAGAGAGAAAGCGAGCAGGGCTGGAAGCGAAGAGATGAGTCATCAGACCAAGTGAAGGCGGCAACCAGTGAGCCAGTGAGGGGGGGCGACTCAGCAAAGAGAGTAGTTGTTAGAGACGAACGCCCACGGAGCATCACGACCAGGAGAGGCCCCAACGAGCCTGGAAACAGACCTAGCGGGAGGGCAACTTGCATCTCCAAGGCAGCAACCCAGGCAAGACAGATGTTCACGAAACGACAAACCAAGTAGTCTGTCGACAAGCTGGACTGTAGACAAGCAAGGGAGATAACTACAAGCACTGCACAGGTCCAAACGAGGAGACTGTTAATAGGAATAAAACTAGAGTAAAGCTTGGAGGCTTGGATTATTAATGATCGCCCCAAGCTCCTAATTTATATTAATGAGAATAGAGGACAGAATTACAAGTAAACAATGTGGGACTAAACCCACATAAGAATAGAATAGTAACATAAGAATAAAACAGCAGAAAAGGTCCATAATACCCCCCACGGTATTCTGGCCCATATAATCCAACACTCCCCCTTAAGTTGGAGCATATATGTCGTGCATGCCCAACTTGACTAATATAGGAAGAAACACTTTGCCACTTAGTCCCTTGGTGAACACATCGGCTAACTGATCAGCAAACTTCACAAAGGGAACATAGATGAGTCCGGCTTCGAGCTTCTCCTTGATGAAATGTCGGTCAACCTCAACATGCTTAGTACGATCATGCTGGACAGGGTTGTGAGCAATGCTAATGGCTGCTTTATTATCACAATAAAGCATCATGGGAAGATGGATAGCAACACCAATATCCTGCAACAAGCCTCTAAGCCACCAAAGTTCACAGATTCCCTGTGCCATTGCACAGAACTCTGCTTCAGCACTGGACCTTGCCACAACGTTCTACTTCTTGCTACGTCATGTGACATGGTTTCCACCCACAAAAGAACAATAGCCAGAACTTGACTTTCTGTTAGTAGAGCCAGCCCAATCGGCATCAGTATAAGCTTCAACTTTCAGATGACCATTGGGATAGAGAAGAATTCCATTTCTGGGAGTAGACTTCAAATATGGCAAAATACGAAGGACCGCCTCCATGTGAGAGGAATAAGGATCATGCATAAACTGGCTCACCAAACTTACAGTAGTGGCTATGTCAAGTCGTGTTTGAGAGAGAGATTAGTTTGCCCACTAATCACTGATAACGGCCTTTGTCGACAAGTTCACCCTCTTTCTCCCCAAGTCTTGTAGAAGCTTCCATAGGAGTATCTGAAGGATGACAGCCTAGCAACCTAGTCTCAGACAATAGATCTAGGATATATTTCCTTTGAGAAAGAAAGATGCCCTTTGAAGATTGAGCAACTTCTATCCCTAGAAAATATTTTAGAGTCCTCAGATCCTTTACTTGAAACTCACGGCCAAGGAAGTGCTTCAATTCCTTGATAACATGACCATCATTACTAGTGACCGCAATATCATCCACATAGACTATGAGAATAGTTACTTTGTTACCAACTCGTCTGATGAACAAAGTGTGATCAGCGTTGATTTGCTTATATCCTGCTGATATCATAGCCTTGTGAAACCTGCCAAACCAGGCTCTAGGTGACTGCTTCAAACCATATAGAGCACGCTTCAATTTACAGACCTTGCCCCTGGTCTTGTCATCAGAGAAACCTGGTGGAACATCCATGTAGACCTCTTCCTCAAGCTCCCTATGGAGGAAGGCATTCCTTACATCAAACTGCTGAAGATCCCTCCCAAGATTTGCAGCACAAGATAATAACACAATTACAGTGTTGAGTTTCGCCACTGGTGCAAAGGTCTCCTGACAGTCAACTCCATAAGTTTGAGTGAACCCCTTTGCAACCAGTCGTGCCTTATACCGATCCACTGTCCCATCTGCCTTCTGTTTGACTACAAAGACCCATTTACATCCAACTGGTTTTTTTCCTGGAGGAAGGGCCACAAGATTCCATGTATTATTTTTGTGTAGTGCTCTCATTTCTTCCAACATTGCTGCCTTCCACTTTCCATCTGTAGATGCTTCCTGCCAATTTTTAGGAATGCAAACAGAAGAAAGAGAAGAAACAAACGCACGAAAAGAAGGAGAAAGAGAACTATAAGAAGCAAAATGAGATATGGGATGCAGAGTGCAAGTCCTAGTACCTTTGCGATGAGCAATAGGTAGGTCGGAGGAAGAGGGCTTACCAGGAGAGGAAGAATCTAGATCTTGAGCAGGCAACTGGATGGGTATCGATGCTACAGTGGATTGAAGCTGCTCCCTTTTGGTGCTTCCCTTTTTATAGGTGATCATATTGGAGTTGTCAATCTTCTTCTGAAACTCACCAATAGTTCTCTGGACAGGAGTCAGCTCCCCTTGAATAGGAACATCAACAATACTCTTTCCCATGGTCTCCCCCTGTAAAGGACTCTATTTGGATGAGGGGGAAACAACCTCAAGTGGCTAGGCAGCAGTCAAAGGAGGCTGGGCAGTAGCCATAGGAGGCTGGACAGCAGCCTCAAGAGGAGGAACCTCAAAGGACAGCACATCTTTACTAGAACTCACCAAGCGACAAAACCCAAAGGAGAGGAGGAGAAAGAGAAGGAGGAAGAAAGAAATGAAGAGAAGGGGGAAGAAGGAGCCCGATTTCTCTGCCAAACTCCAAATCAGAGGAAGAGAAAAGAAAAAAGAAAAAGGAGGATGAAGAAAGATAGGGCGAGAGGGGGGGGGGGGGGAGAAGGAGAGGAGGAGAAGGGAGGAAGAAGGGGGAGGAGCAGGCCGGGCTGCTCCTCAGCGGCGTTGCAGGGGTTTTCTCTTCTGTCGCAAGGTTTTCCTCTGCAACTTCCGCGTAAGTTGTACAGTTTTTTTTTTTTTTTTTTTTGGTGAGTAAAAAATCTATTACCAAAGTGAGGGAAAAAGGGGGGGGGGAGAACAATACACCCGAGACAAAATTAAGAGGGGGACTGGGCCGTAAAAGAGCACTATCTAAACCCCAGGAATCAACAATATGCCTGTTCCTTGGGGTGCCACAAAAGGGCTTTTGGGGTAGTAAACTAAGCTTTGAGGAAACATCTGAAGAGATGGCTTTCCAAATCAAGTCGAAAGACCGGGAATTGGAAGTCCATCTCCAATTACAGTTAATATGCCTATAAATTGAGAATTTGGGGAGATTATCAATAACACAAAATCAGATGGTTGAATGGTCCTATTACTTCAATCGAGTTCGGTAGTAAGGGTAGAGGAAAAGTTGTTGAAAGTTTGAACCGAATCAGGTGGTTACGTCAGCAACTAATTAGGTAATCCTAGTACTGGTAGGAGTATGGGTAAAACTGTAATTTAACAATGAAAACCGAATTTAGGAACTAGGATTTGTAATAGACAATGTACCAAAAATGGTAGACATAAACAGTAGCTGAAACATTAGAATCAATTCATGTTGATTCCTGGGGTTTAGATAGTGCTCTTTTACGGCCCCAGTCCCCCTCTTAATTTTGTCTCGGGTGTATTGTTCTCCCCCCCTCTCTCCTTTGTATTTTCCTCCTCCCCTCCTTTTTCCCTCGCTTTGGTAATAGATTTTTTATTCCCCCCCCAAAAAAAAAAACTGTACAACTGACGCGGAAGTTGCGAAGGAAAACCTTGTGACAGAAGAGGCCCCTGCGACGACGCTGAGGAGCAGCCTGGCCAGGCTGCTCCTCCCCCTTCTTCCTCCCTTCTCCTCCTCTCCTTCTCCCTCCTCTCACCCGACCTTTCTTCATCCTCCTTTTTCTTTTTTCTTTTCTCTTCCTCTTCTTCTTCTGATTTGGAGTCTGACAGAGAAGTCGGGCTCCTTCTTCCCCCTTCTTCTTCAACTTCTCTCCATTTCTTTTTTCGTCCTTCTCTTTCTCCTCCTCTCCTTTGGGTTTTGTCGCTTGGTCTCCTTGTTCGGACCTGCGCAGTGCTTGTAGTCATCTCCCTTGCTTGTCTGTAGTCCAGCTTGTCGACAGACCGCTTGGTTTGTCGTTTCGTGAACGTCTGTCTTACCTGGGTTGCTCCCTTGCAAGTTGCCCTCCCGCTAGGTCTGTTTCCAGGCTCGTTGGGGTCTCTCCTGGTCGCAATGCTCTGTGGGCTTTCGTCTCCGACAACTACTCTCTTTACTGAGTCGCCTCCCTCGCTGGTTGCCTTCTTCGATTGGTCTGATGACTCATCTCTTCGCTTCCAGCCCTGCTCGCTTTCTCTCTCGTCTGATGTCTTTCATCGCCAGAGCTCTCAGTTGCCGCTCATTGCCAGCCTTCTTGGACTGCAGCTGCTTAGCCGCAAGCTCTTCTCGGTCAGTCTTCTGTCTGATCCGCCTGGCTCGCTCGGCTAACGCCATTCTTCTGCCATAGTTTGCCCTCTGCAAGGTGCCTCTCCGACGTGGCTGCCATCTACGGTGCCTCCCCTATTGGAGGATAGGGGCAGAATAGGAAAACAGAAATATCTCAAGATCCAATGGTCAGGACTAGGTGAACATGTGGTTAAGACAATCTAACGGTTGAGTTGCTTAATCTCAAAAATATGTAGCATATGATCTTCTAGAAGCAAGGACTCTAGTTGCAGAAAAATTCTCAGAACTAAACTTACTTGTTAATGGCAGTGATTAAATAAGAAGAATAATAAACCCAGTAGCATAATAGTAGCAAAAGAACATGAGCATAAATGATCCCCCCGGGCTTCTCACTGTAAGGTGTCAATTGGATCAAACACCAGTCCCTTTCCTTGATTCACACACTAGGTGTTTCTTGATCAAGCACAAGAGATCTTCAATGGAGAAGAAGCAAGCAAAGCTGCAGTTTTTATTAACCAAAATTCGTGTACAATGCTGGCCTCTCTTACAAACTTTTATAGAAAGACTCAAAAACTGACTCCTACACTAAAAAGGAAAGGCTTAATCCAATCTTTAACTAATAGCGCAACCTAACCTGATTAGGAAACTAAATAAGGAAGGAAACTGACTCAAAACAGGGCTGGGCTTATAGAATTCTAATCCAGCCTAACTAAAACACTTAATAACAAATAAAATAAAGAAATAAAATCACTTAACTAATCCCGTATGCCTAGCCTATACTCATATCATAGGCCCATTAAAGTGGCTCATTACAATGAAAATCCGTTCAACTAAATGTCCAACACATATATAACCCAATCCAAGGCTTATTTCTAACAAAATAAGCCCAGATCTGTGATTTATCTGCATCAATTCTCCCTGCTTGAAAAAAATTGACCTCGAATTTTGCAATGACGATAGGGAAACAAATGTGAGTAGGAACTTTGACCATTCCCAAATAAAACTCTGGTGGTAACAATAACATCAGGGATGGTGACAGCTTCATGTGGAGTGTACTCGAAGTCCTCCTTAATCACGACCTCTTCTGGTAGTACCGCTTTAATTGTGTCTTCAGCAACCTCTATAATGTAATGCTCAACTTTGTTAGCCTTCTCATCGAAGACTTGAGGCACAAGCTTCCTCTTCAAGAACAACATCAAGAATCTCGAAGATTTCTTGTGAAGTGTTCCCGACCACCACCTCATCTTCCACAACTTCAGTCTTGTCTACTTTGACCTCTTCAGTAAAATCTTCCTCTTTGGTTTCAGCTACCAAGATATGACTAATCACATGAATGCCATATGGCCCTTCTTCATTTGCATCAGCATCTTCATCATCGTACCCAATAACGTGCCCGTCCTCAAGTGGATGTGGATATAAATCAGAATCATTATCATTGTGAATTTCTTCCATTTAGTAGCCCAAGTAATTGATAAGCTTTTCTCTGTGATCCCATTCTGCTGAGAATGCAAATGCAGAAAGTTCGGTGAAAAATGTCATGCTTAAAGTATGAATGGAGATCATGTACATATATTTTCCGTCTTTGGAAGGACCTCTAAGTTTGCATCAAATTGCTTGCCATCTTGTGAAATTCCTTGAAAACTTCAATCACTTGTGGTTTTTAAGAAATAAACTAGGTAGCAACTGGGCTAGACTGTTGATCTTCTTGAGTAGTCTAACCCTGGGAAACAGACTGTAATCGTCGCCGAGAATTAACATGATGTGCCAGGTGACTGGAATCCTCTTAGGTCAGCTGAACAGGACAATCGGCTGAAGATGCTGGTATGAATGGAGTTCATGTACATATGTTTTCCATGTCTTTTTGTAATGACCTCTATGTTTGCATCCAATTGCTTGCCATCTTGTGAAATTCCTTGAGAACTCCAATCACTTGAGGTTTTTAAGAAATAAACTCATTACCACTGTCAATCATCATCCTCTTCTCCTAACCCTGAAAGACAAAGTGTTAAGGATAAAAAGTTAGAGCACAGTTCAAATGCTTGGTGACTACTAAAAGAAGATTGAATTAAGAATAAGAGTATGGAAGAAAAAATCAAAGACAGCAACACTGCCCCTTTCCATAAGCAGTCCTAATCTTGTCTCCCGATCAATGATCAACAGGCAGATGGGGCAATGGTTTATACATTAGTGGCTGCTCGAGTACCTGTCTGAGCAAAGGACAAAGAGGAAGTAATCACTTCATCACTAGGCAATGGGGAGAATCGAGCTCATTATTGGGAAGTTAGTTACCATTATTTGAGAGAAAAAGAGGTCTGGCTGTAGCTAGAGCTATCAACTGTGTGAGCTTATCGAGTACTGGAACCAAAGCCTCTTGTAAGAACCCCGTCTCTAGTCTCTACCTCCTTCTGCAGGTGCAGTGAGGACCATGAAGATCTGATCACCACTTCTTACTCCCAAGTCCAAAGCATGTCAATAACTATGATAGCGCTCACACTTGGTTCTTATCATACTCATCAGGCATAAAACCACCAGGGACAAGCTTTTACAACTACTTTTCCTCCGCCATGTTCGATTGCTAAGGCTGACTTATCTGAACCTTCTGTGGTGGAGAGCATAAAATGCAATTGCACACCTCACTGTTATCCGAACACACAATGTTGTCAGCAGAATAGGGTAGCTCCCTCACTTTAAATCTTTATTATGCTTTTTCGTAGTCTGTGTAATAGTCAAACTCTTTCCACTGCTTTTGTAGAGTACAATAATAAGCAGACAATGGCTTCTCTCCGAGTATGACCTTTGGGAGTATGTTTCTGTAACTGCCTTAGAAACAAACTTATAGGTGAGTTTACCTGGCTGGAGAAGCCAAGACATCACAAGTAATTTCTTTTGCTCCCACTTTGCATGTACGGTTTTGAGGCTGCCAGTCTACCAGTTTCCCTCTACTAAACACCAAATTTCTTATACATCTTGGCTGGTTGAGCCATTACAATTTACAAGAAGTTAGTAGCTTTATATTTCAATAAGTAATTTATGGCCTGGTTTTCTCTTGCACCATTATCAATTTATCTCCAGGCACTCTAGTTGAATAGGAAGTACTTATATACTTCAAACTCCTACAATGCTTCTAATTACATACATGCTTTGGCACACCCTAAATTATCCGGCAACAATTCCACTAGCATTGCACACCACATGGCTACTGCAGTCCCTGTTGACATATACATTCACTTTCATCACCAACATGCACATTCAAAAATTGCAAAATCAAGCAGAGACTGCTAGATTGCACATTACAAAAATTTATAAGCATTACTAAGTTTTCAACTTGAAATAAACAGAACTCAACTTTGAGTCTATACAGACCATGCTGTAGTCTGTAGATCTGTCTGAGACCACACAGTGCCGACCACTACACAATGGTTTCAGGTGAAACCACCTTTGGTTATGAGAGAGAAAGAACACAATTTAGATAGCACCGATTGGGGTCAAACATGTCAGCAATCTAACCGGACCTATTTCATACCTTAAGATTTTTTTCTTATATTTGAAGAAATGCTATAAGCTATAATAACAGTTGTTTTCTCATTTATTAAACTTGCTCAAAACCAATTTAAAAATCATATTCAAATAATCCCAATTGATGGTTGAGCCAAACTCCACACTTGCCCATGCAACTATGGCTCTTTAGCAATGTGGACTGACAAAAGTTATTTAATTAAGCCTCTTTATTACTTTCTCCTTGCTCTGTTACCAAGTTGTTTTGGATTAACTGTGTAGCTTAGGAGGAGGATGTTAAGAAGAAAAAGATGGCAGAAGAAGTGAGAAGAGAAGGTTGAGGTGTGTATGTCAGCAATACACCCTCACCCTGACATATTGCAATATTACACAAATTGACTAGAATGCCTCTGGGGTTCTATTATATATACTTATTATACTCTTTTACATCTTTATGACAGAAATGCAATCTCATTTAAACACATCCACAGTAACATCTAAGTAATATTGCTTCTGGAAGTTGGCCTGTTCCATGCTCTTCTTGCTCACATACATGTGTCTATCTACTAATTTTAAGTAGTCATGGTCAAATTTTTTAGTATATCAGTTAGCTTCACTGTTTTAGTGGTTCTGTATGCAGGTGGGGATGGCTGCAACCCTGGCAGGAGTGTGTCAGGTACCTCTTACTGCAGTTCTCCTCTTATTTGAGCTGACACAGGATTATCGAATAGTTCTACCCCTACTGGCTGCAGTGGGGTTGTCTTCATGGATTGCATCTGGACAGACAGGGGAAAGGAGTTCTGACGACAAGATAGCCTTCTTAGAAGGAAAGGCTGGCATGAGAGAACAACCTGAAATAACTCCTTTGGATTCAAGTATTCTGTCTTCTGGTTCTTCACTTGCTGGGGAAGTATCTCCTCAAACCAACATGTGTGAATTTGAGAGTTCACTCTATCCAGATGACTCTGTTATTGAACCCAAAGATTTAATAGCAAGGATTTTTGTTTCACAAGCCATGCGAACAAGATACGTGTGCATCCTGATGAGCACTTTGCTAACAGATACAGTGACACTCATGCTTGCAGAGAAACAGTCTTGTGCAATGATCGTCAATAATGACAACTTCCTGATTGGATTCCTAACTCTTAGAGACATTCAAGAGTTCAGCAGATTAGCTGAAATAAGAAATGGGCAGACTGAGGTAAACACACTATCTGATTCTGGAGACTAAATGTCAACTCAAAATTTGTTTTGCTGATTTGATTCAAAGCAACTCAATCCCTGTGGCGCAACTTCCCATGGTTGGGATGTTTAGATATGAATAAGATATGGATCTGGTGCAGCCAATGGAAATATGACACTTCATCTCCCACAATCCTTGACACCAATACTGATGGAAGTGTATTATCTAAAACACTACCATGCTTGAGTTTGGATTGTATCTTTTAACATGTCTTTTGAACTACGATCCAACCTTCTCTTTTCGCATATCAGCTGTTTGCTTGACTAGTTTTGTGTTATCAGGTTGAAAAGCTTCCAGTATCTGAATTATGCCGCTTGAATGGTGGGAAATGTAGTGTTCTTTGGACAGCAACGCCAGACATGAATCTTCTCTCTGCACTTAAATTGATGAATAAGCATGGTGTGAATGAACTTCCAGTTGTTTCAGAACATGTGGAAGATTACAGTGGATACCCAATTGGTCTTTTGGACAGAGAAAGTATCAGTCTCACTTGCAGGCATTCTTACCAACTTCTCTTATTGGTGTTTGATAGAATTACAATGTGTATTATTGTTCATGGTTTGTGGGCGTACGGGTCCCTCCTGCTTTCTCTTTTTTGTAGTGGTAATTTGAGTTTGGCCACTTATAAAAGAAAGCATTGTGCCCTACCTGTTTCTGTTCCTCTGACAGATAACTGACCGGTTTCCTTTTTTCGTGGCTCATCTTTGCATTTTTGTAGAGCTGTAGCAACCAGAGAATTTCTGTGTTTGTCCTCTTTACCTGGAAAGCAGTGATCTAATACTTGGGTGGAAGCACCGTGAAGTGAAACTCCCATATCTGAGCCTTCTGCGATTCCCTACAGAATTTTGGGGGTAATGTTCAAACAAAAATCCAATTTATACGGCTCACCGTTCCAATGCGGTAAGTGATCCTCTGAATTGGGTTTTTTTTTTTTTTGGGGGGGGGGGGGGGGGAGCGTGGGTTTCTGAATTGGGATCTGAAATAAGGTAAACTGGTTCTGTTGACAGTGTCAAGACCCTTGTTATCAGGGAATCATCTGTTACTGTGTTGGTAGGCTTACGCAGTTTGTGTTCAGTTTCAGTGCAGTGAGGCTTTGCCGGTTCCTCTATCAGATAGCCTGGTAGATTGCCCGCCTTACCGCAGAAAATATTTCTACAGTATTGTTCTTAAATGAGGGAGGCAGCGAATGCTTGATGTGAAAGCTCAAGGTGCTCATATTTCAATCGTCCTCACAAAGAGAGGAGCTGGAATCTTTTTTGTGACGGTGAAAACTTTAAAACAATCTGATCATGTGACAAGAAATTATTTTTTGGCTCTGTTTAGTTGCCAATTAAAGGTAGTGAAGTCACTTTTGAAAAGAAAAAGGAAAATTTTTATAATCCGGATTGTGTAAAAAAACCAAAATTCTTACTTGGCAATTATACTAAACACACTTAAAATTTTCTTACTCGGCAATTCTCCCATAATAGTGGAGAATTTGAACATTGTTAGTTCTTTCTTTTTTCTTCAGGTGGTTGTGTGTTTTATTTTGCCCAAAGTAAAATGTGTATGAACCAATATAATTTCGGCTACATAACAAGGGAATGGAAAATAGAATTAAAGAGTATAAAGGTAAAATCGGATGTGAACCGGTATTACAAATCGCATGTAAACAGGATAACAAAAATTGAATAAAAATCGTTAAAATCACATTACATATAAAACAATTTTGAATTTAGGAGATTTTTATATGGTGCGGTTTTTATATTTTTACTGTGCAAAATCTAAACTGAACCGAAACCTAACCGTATAATCAAAATCCTTAACACCAATACTCTCTGAAACCGAACTGAATAACTATCAATTCCAAACCGATTTACACTCTTACAACCCCATTTTAATACTCAAGGAAAACAAGGTACAAGAGATTTTCTAGAACATAGATGAAAGATAATTGACGTGAATTGAAGAGAAACTTAGAATAATAATCCAAGAAGGCTATCCCATTCTAAAAATCATGATGAAATCAAACATTCAAATGATCCTTCGGACCCCGAGACGCACGCTAGTGCCCCCAGCATGCATCCGAAGGATGGGTAGCACTTTTGGGATGCATGCCCAGTACTGCCAGCCGTAAGATGCATGCTGGAGAGGATCCCTTCCCTCGTCTTTCTTACATAGAAATAGTTTTTAAATTCTAGAAACAGTTTAGAAATAGAAATACCACCAAATACCAAAGTGCCTACTTCATAAACGGAATTTTTTAGTTGACACTCATCTTTTGGGTAGATTTCAAACTCAGTTTGGAGAGTCTAGTTGACATAAACAACACTAATTTTGAGGGGACCAACGAAACCGCTACGAACACAACACCAACCCCAACCCCCCCCCTCCCCTCTTT
Organism: Telopea speciosissima; assembly: GCF_018873765.1. Lineage (NCBI taxonomy): Eukaryota > Viridiplantae > Streptophyta > Magnoliopsida > Proteales > Proteaceae > Telopea > Telopea speciosissima. The sequence continues at coordinate 2,718,729 of NC_057920.1, forward strand.
CCTTTTGTCATTTCCCTTCAGCCTCAAGAGACTGCTACTCCGGTGCCCTTGGACTTACAGTTCTGTTTCCTCTCCTCGTGACTGCCACATGAAATTTCCATCACCTGTTGCCAATTCCTATGAGCTCTCTCCAGTATATTTTTAACCCTACAGTCGTACAAATTTCTATAATATGGTAATGCTGATTCTAATATTTGGTTTGTTTTTACGGAGTGAATTTATTTTGAACGAAAAATCATATCACTCCAGGCTCTATGAACTCCATTACCATGTTCTAAACATATAGAAGGTTAAACCAATTTAATAAGCATCTGGTTTTCTTCCTTAGTTCATCACTTAACTTGTTGCCAAATGTTGTGTCAAAAGGAGAAAAAGCAAGTCCACATCTGCATTTACAAGCTGATTTTGCTGCTACTATTGTCATTTTCACTACATCCTAGATGCATCTGACTTAACCAAATGCACCACGCACTCCCATGCCACAGATCACTGATGGGTGAAAATAGTATACAACAGGTCTAATTTTCATCATATAATATGTGATCTCATACAACTGTATCAAGAGCTGAAACTCAAGCCAAGCCAAACTGGAAACCTCAGATATACAAGGTGGAGCCAGAGAATGAACGTTAAGTACATAAATAAGCAGCAGAAAATAAGATTAAACCACCTCCAATCTTATCTAGCCTGTGAAGTTGAAGTCATTTAAACCCTACCCCACACCCTCTTTTCCCCCCTTGGTAGGCACATGGTGCCTGCAACATTTCCATGGAGACACATCTAAAGCTTCTGAAAATGCCCAATCATCTAGAGGCAGGCATGAATCCACCATGACTACTCGTTACAAACAAAAGCATCAAATGAATGAGAACCCTGCTTCTCCACCACAGAAACTTACTTGAGGAGTTATATTACAAGCAAGTAACAATGTGATACACACCATAAATTCATTCTCTGCCTGTAGATGGAGGATATCTTTGTGCACCAGGAGGTGCTGTTGGCATTGGAAAGTTATAGTTATACTGCACACCTGCAAATTGAGGAGTCTCCACGTATGGGCTCTGAGATAGAATTGTAAAACGGGAGGGGGTGGGGAGTGAGTGAATGAATCAATTTCATAAAGAACAGTAAAGTTTACATATTCAAACTAGACCACTAGAGATTTAAAACAATAATATAAAAAAAATTATAAACCCCGTAACCACATCAGCAACAAAAAAAAATACCTTCGGTGTGCTAGTCATATAACATGGTTGTTCAGGAGCCAGAGATTTTGGGGATGTATCAGGAGAACTAGCATCATAACTCCGTTCAACGCCATCAAGCTTGTGGATTGAATTATTAAATGCAGCCTCATTCTCATTCACATTGGCCAATTTAACCCTCTGTATGCATAGGGTTCCATACAGAAGAAATTTAGTTAAAAATGTACAGAGAAAATTGAACATTGAAGATACAAATACGATAACAATACCTGAAAGATTTTCCCCATAGTTTTCAATCCCTTTGCACGTGCACGGAGCTCCTCTCTCTTCACAGAGTTGTCTTGGAGTACCTGCACTCCAACCTTGACCATATTAATAATAGGAAAAACATTTTGGGGGTTGAAACCCAGGGTTAGTTAACATCACAAGAAAAACTTGACAAGCACAAAGAAGGAAATTGAACCATTTGACAAACACGGGAAAGAGTGGCTTCAATATCAGCAACATTAAGCTTCCACAGAGAATCAATCATCAATTTTTTATGAGACTGCATGTATTCTTCAAGCTCTTCCTCGGTATAATTTCCCTCTGCACTGAGCTGCCGTTTCATGTCCTCTTGCAATTGAATCAAAGCAATTGCACCTGCCAGTAGTCAAGGTGAAACAATTCCACCTACCATAAGGAAAGGATATGTTTTGCATCCCAAATCAATACTGTATGTACCAGGAAGCTACCTCATAGCCAACCAAAAAACCCAAAGTGACAAGTCTTGAACCATAATTGCATTACCACCTGATGCAGTGGAACTGTGGAAGACCAGCTACACTAGAGAATGTGCCAGCCAAACTAGCCCACAACTAGCTGTTTTAATAGCCTTTAAATAGCCCCACGATCGGTCCTTAAGTTCTTCATTTCAGTCTGTTTGGGCTCATGTGTGTTAAGTCACTTGAGCCCATATTAGGCCTATCTATTGAAGTTATAACTTAAGCCCAAATTTTGTCCATGTAGCCATCGACCAGTAGCAGTTAAGGAGATTTTTGGATAGATTTGTGGGCCACATGAGGACAGGTGGCATAGGATAGAAGAGATGCTGCCAGGATGTTATAAAATTTCTATTTATTTAGTTTCTATTTCCATGTATAGCTATTTAGTTAGTACTTTAAGGTAATTAGGAGTTTCTATTTTCATGTACTAGCTATTTCCAAGTATCTCCCATGTAATAGTTATTTATTTATTTATTTATTTCTCTCTTTTTTGCTTAGCAGCCAAGCTACTCCCCAGTCCCCACGCAAGAGGGAGCTTATTAATAGACATAGGGCTACAGTAGCCCACGGTTTTGGCAAAGAAAATGTTGTCTTCTTCAATGGAGCAGCAGGCCTTGGTGGTGAAGCCAGGTCATATCTTCCCTTTTCCCTCTTCGTTCTTTTGTTTTCTCTTTTATTTCTTCTTTTTTTTTATTCTGTCATTTCCATTCCAGCAAGGTTAATCGGGACTATTCTCTTAGTTTCTCACTTTTATTTAAGGGTTTTAGGATAAATTACATCGGAGGTACCCAATGTTTGATAAAAGTACATTTGGGGCACATCAGTTTTTAAAAGGGACGTTTGGGATTCCTTTGAGCTCAATCCTACCCCAAATTGAAAATAATTTCAAACTTACCCTTCTCAACCCCTCTCCCACCCCTGACCCCGTCTTAACCTTCACCTCCACCTCCACTGCCACCACAACATGCAATACCCCCCTCCATCTCCCATTCCCACTCCCACTCTAACTCTAACAGAAACAGGGTGGGTGCTGCGTATGGCGCAGCTTATCATCATTCACACAACCCCTCTCATTGCTCGAGAGTGCATTCTACCCCCAAAGCACAGCCCAGAACCAGGCTGCATTTATCACCCAGCTGCAACAGTCTAAGTCAAGCATTGACACGAGCGAGAGCAGTGATCGATTTCCTAGTCTTCAGAACCTCTGTGGCCAGTCTCTTGATTTCTTTGGGTGCGGCATCTTTATCTTCCAAGCCTCCAAAGTGAAGTTGCTATACGGATCTTTGCCACACAACCAGTTCTTCCTCGGTTCCGCAGGAGCCTTCGCTTCCCATAATCTTTGGTTCCTCTTTCTTTTCTTCTTTTCGGCTCTGACATTATCGAATCGATTAGAGGATCAGGAACACTTTCCGGTGGTCTTCAGTTGAAGAAAGCGTTGGATGCAAATGAAGAATTGGACTTTAACGGGGTATGAATAGAATCAGACATGTTTGTCTGATGTTTGCAGAGGAGACAGGCTACAATTTTTATAGATTCAAACAAATAAAGAGAAATTGATAGACAAAAGTGACACGCACACAGGGGGGAAGGGGGAGGGGGAGGGGGAGAGAGAGAGAGGGGGAAGGGAGGAGGGAGCAGACGGCACATGCAGAACCAGAAACAGATCCTTCGCATGCAATTTGTGCCGTCCTTGAAGATGCGAGTCCTGTACTGCACAGGATGGAGCCAGCATATATTCACATAAATCCCCTGTTCTACATGCACAGCTTTTTCACCTGTGCGAGTGACTGCATCCTCTGCCATCAAAGATGTCTTCCCATCCTCATCTGTGTGGGTGAACTGAGAAGAGGTAAAATAAAATAGAATCTTGTTTTAATGCACAGCTTTTCCCTGTAAGGCATTAAGGAATTTAATCAAAAAGAGTTATTTTGATTTCCTTCAAATTTTAATTGATCCCTCGTCTTGTCTATGTTTAACATGTTTCATAACTTTGAAATGCTTCTCTTTCCATTATCGGTTATGTTTTATGAGCTTTCCTTTGACAATTGAATTGAAACAACCACTATCAAAGTTGACCTGCCCAGACTGAATGGTTCCATTCTGGCTTTTTTAAAATAAAAAAAAAAAATTTCAGTGCATAGAACCTTCATCTATATTGAAATTTTGGGAAAAAGAGACAGAAATACTCTGTTTATAACTTTATAGACGAGTATTTTTTGTAAAAATATCTGATTGTTTAACCAGTATTCCTTTTGTCTCATATTTACTCTGTATCTGCTCGCTGAGAAAGGCTTGGCCGTCAGAGAACAGAAATTTTTTTGAGAAATGAACAGGAAGGAAGGGTCGAACTGTGCCGAATTATTCTGCTCTTGTTAACAACAAAACAAACTCTTTATTTGGGGTGAATTCCATGGCAATTGAACCTTGGTTTTTCAATTCTTTGTCGCTATTTTATTGTTCTTGTAGATTGGTTACCAAGGCATTCTCGTCTTTCGATCTCACTCCTGAGCAATGAGATGGGACGTTTGAATCATGGTAAGCTGCGCTGTACGCAGTACAGTCTGCGTCTATTAAGAGTGAGAGCGGGAGATGGAGGGGTGTTGCAGGTCGTGTTGGTGGTGACCGTGGCGGTGGTGGTGGTGGTGACAGCGGCGGAGGTGGTGGCGGAGGTGAAGGTGAAGATGGGTCGGGTGAGAGTGGGGTTGAGAGGCGCAAATTTGAAAATATATTCAATTTGGGGTAGGACTAAGCTCAAAGAAACCCCCATCGTCCCTTTTAAAACCTGAGGTGCCCCAAATGTACTTTTATCAAACATTGGGTACCTCAGGTGTAATTTACCCCATACTAAAAGAAGGGATCAATCCAAGGGCTAGATTGTCCAGAATGACAAACTAATTCCCTGCAGCTAGAATTAAAAGGTTACCAGAAACCATGAATCAGGCCTGCAAAACAGTAGATATCAATGATATTCGACGGATAAGACAGTACGGGAAGATAAATACAATATTATATATCACTCTAAAATCATGGACTGACAAGAGAGAAGTCAAAACAGCAAGAGAGATTGAACTATCAGACACCGCGGGTGACTGGGAAACCAGAACCTGCAGAAACTGATATATCAATATAGTCCATAAAACCTTGGGACCTTGATCCAAATATCAGCCCCATCCGACCGGTGGATCTTGTTTTATTTAACACTTTCTAATTCTGCCATATTGTGTACTGTTGGAATTGCTGTGTTTCTATCCTGTGGGCATTGTGTTCTATTAACCTTGTCTTATCTACCCTAGAACACATCACAACCACTCCCAACACATGTAGAAAGGGAGCATAAAAAAATCAGAATTAAAATAAAATCAGAAATCGCTAGAGGTGACAAAGAAATCTGTGCCAGTATGATCATTTTACCTGTTGCAGCTGTTACTTGGGATTTAATGAAGTGGCCTTTGTTTCTAAACCACTCAGCTATGAATGGCACTCCCAAATATATTGCCTTCTTCCCAAGCTCCTTGGCTGCCTGCCTTGAATATATATAACCGATCGTATTCAACATATCAACACCATAAGCTGCAAAAACCAAAAAATTAATAAAGCTTGAAGATTTAAAAGAAAAATGAAAGCAAAAAGGAAATTAATAATTTTTTGTGACAAATTGCAGGGATGGAAATTTAGAGCATAAACATAGAGAAAATTTGAAGGTGCAAAGAATGAACTGCTAAATTTGTAGAATGACGGAACAGCTAGACTGAATTATGCAAACTGAAGTCAAAACTTGAAATAAGTTCAGAAGGAGACCTAGTGTTCGTAGTCTCCCCCCCCCCCCCCGGCGGTAAACCTAGTATTTGCAGAGTCAGAATCTAAGAAATTGCATCTTTTGCTCCATATTCTCTCCAAATTCATATTAATTTTCCTCATTTCCTCGTTTCTATAGATAATATTATTACAAAAAGGAATGTTAATGACGACCTTCAGGAGCTTCCATAGCACAGTCCGGGGGAATGGACAAAAAAACAAAGAAATACCCAAGACAAATAATTATTTAGTGCAGTGGTTTCCTTCATGGTCCACATAGGGATGGCTTCCGGCATGGCCCTAATATCCACTGTATGGCAGATCAGGTGGGACCCAAATCTGGTGATGAGGTAGAGTTTGGGTCTATGTCAAGTATTAGGTCTATAACAGAATTGGCCACATGACAAAAATGAGTACTGAAAATAATGACAACAAACGGATGACTGAAAATAAAAAGGAACAATTCCAATACAAAAGGTGGGTATATAGTTGATTTTGGCTGTGAAATTTGACATGTGGCCAATCCAGACTTTGCCGTAGCAGCCTTCTATATGACACAAATTGATTGAACCATCTAGGGAGCCCTTCCTTTGTGGACCATACTTAGAATCTTTGCAGGGACTTAGGACTTTGGGGCCATGTACACCCTTGACCCTTGAGTTAGTCACTAAAGAGCTAAGGGAAAAGAAAATAGGAACAAGTGTTTGATGAAAAAAGTGTAGAAGTGTTTTATGGGGACAATCTCCCCCTTTTATAAAAAGGTAAAGCATGTGTGTCTGAGTTTGGTAGTTGCCAATTAGAAAACAGTCACTTCATTAGTAGAGTAGCATGCAAGAAAAAGTTCACCCAAAACTCAATGACTGCTAAGCAAAGTTGACATATCCATTTTCTTGCCATGTAACAGTGGTTTTCTTTGCTGGCACCACTATCCCAGCCCATTCAGCCAGGATCTATTGATCATGTCCCTTTCCTGACAGTTGTATTCAGTCATGAGTGTGTTTGGCTTTACAAGAGAAAGTGATGCAGGTCCAAGCATAGTCCAATCCCAAGCAGCAAGCCTGGTTACTAATTTAAAAATCTGCATGAAGTAAAACCTTCATAAAGGGCCTGCATGATAACACTTCTATTTCCCTATTTCTCTGTTTTTTTGTTCCTGGGAACAAAAAAAGAGTAGAAATCTGTTTGTTAATACCGGTTCATTTTTTTATTCCTGGGACTGGGAATGAAACGGGACAAAAATGTAGCTGAGAAATAATAAAAAAGCTCCTTTTAGGAACTTCTCTATTCTAGAATTAAGACAGAGAAATAGGGCTCCACGAGACTCTCGTCTCATTTCCACGAGACTCAGCGCCGTATTCTCCAGCAAAGTTGGGGTACTCCCTCTTTCTCTCTGTGATCTCTCTCCATCACTTCCTTATCTCACTCTATCTCTCCCTGTTATGTATGTCTCGAATTCTTGTACCCGTTTCAAAGAATGACCCGCTCCAACATTTTTAGTGGCGACCCAAATGGAACTTTTTTTTGAGATCTGTGATGGTAGCGGAAGGCTTGGACCGATAGACCCGACCCAATGGAGGAGTATTTATATTCTTTACCCACTTTGTTGTAAAGACAGTGAGATTTGGGGTTTTCGATTTAGGGTTTCTGGGAGAGAGAAGCATCGCCATTTTTGGGTGTTTTGAGAGACTTCCATTGTAACTTTCTCCGATTTACATAGTGAAACATCTTCAACTTCACCCGTAGACGTAGCACACAATACTGGTGTGTGAACCACGTTAAATCTCCGTGTCATCTTGCTCTGTTTTTTTTTTTTTTTTTCCGTTTTTGTTCGTGTTGTGTTTGGTGTTTGTTCTAACACTCCCCTCTATACCTTTCTCTGATTTCTCTCCCATCTCTTCCGTAACCCTTTTGTTTTTTTCTTAAGTTCCATTCTCCATCAATGGATTTGTCTCTCTTTTTTTTTTTTTCAGTTCCATCTTTTGTTTTGTTTTTTTAGAATCTATTTGTTACATGTAATAGGATACCAGACCTCCTGGTATACTTTTTCCAGGTAGATATTATCTACATTTATGAGTGTATCCGTCAGTTTCAATTGATACAGCCTGAGAGATTAAGACACAGAGAAAGGAACAGAGACCATCACACTTCTATACCCACTAAGACCAGAGTTTAATCGATGGAAAGATCTACCGTAATAGAGAGCAAACAAACAAAAGAAAAGAACAGGGGACAAGAACAAGACCTTGGAATACATCTGAGGGATACAACAATCCTAATTCAATTTTATATTTAATCTTAGTTTCAACTACTGCTTATGTTGACAGTTGACCCCTTTATATAAGTATATCTCTGTTGAATCATACTTGACTAACTTGAGGGAAGATAGCATAGTAATATTACAAATATCTTGCATATGTCCCCCCTCTTATTTCAATGAGCTTCTGCCACCCAACATTAAACAATGCCAAGTTAAAATTTGATTTTGAAAATAGCAAAACTGCTATATAAACAGATCAGAATTATTATATGAAAAGTTAAGTTTTAGTCAAAGCCACACTAGCAGTGATGTATAAAAGGCCAATATATAATGACAAACCCAAAAGTAACTTGATCTTTGGTGGTCCCTGTGTGTTGGCTGGAAAATTCTTTTAGGCATTTTTTATCCTCAAAACAGTAGTATTGCTGCTGCATTATTTCCATTCGGTTCTGCACTCTCACCCGTCACCAGATATTGATTTGTTTATTATTGCTGCTTGCATTATTTACATTCGGTTTGGCACTTCCACTATATACTAATACTCTTGTGGGCATGGTTTAAGAACAAACTAGACCTTGGAATATATCATAGTAGATGAGGGGTTTTTTGTTTTTTTGTTTTAATTACAACTCTGAAAGTATACATGTAGTTATAATGGCATTTTCAGATTTTAAATTCTGTTCAAAAGCATAAAACTTCTAGTAGTATTTTGGTTTTCCTAGCTAAAATCAAATTCAGTTAATTTTCAACTCTGATTTATTTGGTTGAATCATATCTTTGTTTCTTAGTTTATCCTCTGACTGAATCTCTTACTAAACTCTGTTTTGCCTATACATTTCTTCTTCTCTATTGTTTGCTTGACTGAGTTGATTAAACGACTGCTTTGAATAATGTGTTAATGATGTACTCTGTTGGTGCTTCTTCTAATCTTAAAGCCATTTGCTGATAGAGTTCTAACTAATGTGGTAGATAATTTCAATTAGGCTGAAATGGCTTTCCAATCTAAAGCATTTAACGCAAAGTGGACCAAGGAAAACACTACTCTACTTGTAAGGTTGATGGTGCAGGAGATCAAAAAGGGTAACCGGACATCAAGTGCATTCAACAAGTCTCGGTGGAATAATGTCAGGGATGGGTTTCAGAAAATAACAGGACTTAAATATAATATGTTGCAGCTGAAAAATAAGGTAAATAAACTGAAGCAAGAGTACAGTAGCTTCAAAAACTTGCTGTCGACAAGTGGATTCGGTTGGAACCCTTTGACAAAAACTTGCACTGTTGAGGACGACACTAATTTTTTTTTTTTTTTAAATAAAAATTTATTGAAGATTATAAAGGAGGCATACAAGCCTAGAGACAGACTAAATGCAAAGAAAGCTAAAGCTAAGAAGGGGACTCAGTCCTAAAACATATTGGCGAGGGCAACAAGCCACTCGCTCATCCAAGAAAAAAAATAACATAAGGCTACGGGGGATCTGTGAGGCGCACCGAGGGGGTCCTTATCCTATATGATCGTCGGGGAGTCTCAGCATATAAACCAGGCCGAACAAGAGCCACACCGGCCAAAAGGGCCTCCTCCTTTGGCGAAAAGGGAGATGGAATTCCTTTTCAACCTGATGTTTTTCCACCGCCGCATCCACCGTCTTAACACCATGATTTGCATTCCTTTGACTTCGAGTTCTACCAATAACTGGAGTTGCCAAATGGGAACCCACACGAACACCTCGAAGAGCCTTCCTACGACCGTTACGATTTTTTAGATCCACCACCTGAGTCCACCCGTCTTGCACCTCCTCTTGATCAGAATGGTCATAGCCTGATCCTCGAGAATCCAATCTTTGAACTGATTCTACCTCGTTAGGCAAATTTAAAATGATAGCCCCATCTTAAAGGTGGGAATTATGTGCATTCCAACTCCCTCCCTCTCTTTGGTTTGGCACCAGAGAATTACCTTGATGCCCCGTTTCAACCCTACGTTGTTCCTCCAAGTTACCCTCCAAATTACCTTCCGAATGTTCACAGGAGAGAGTCCCATCATTATTTGGATCTAGAGTCTCTTGCACTTTGGTGGGGTCCTGTCCCAAACCCCTCAACATGCTTCCACTAACCATGTCCAAACTAGAATTGCAATCCAGCTGGTTTGGAGAGGTCTCACAGATTCTTCCCTCCTTGAAAAGAAGTCGTGGAGAGAGAGAGCTTTTTCAGAATACGTGGGCACCTCCACCAAACCATCTTTATCATTTTCCGCAGCCTGAACGCCCTCACCCCCATGGCCACCGATTGCTTGCACTCCAGTGACGACGACACTATTTGGGACATGCATATATATATATATATATATATATATATATAAACCTCTGATAGTCACCATTTTGTAATGTCAGGATAATCCTAAGTGGGCAAAATTCAAGAAATTTGGTCTTCCATACTGGCCAAAACTGCAAACAATATTTGGTGATACATATGCTGCTGGGGATGATTCATTTGAACATGCTGAGGTTCTTCCAGATTCAGATGAGGATGATATTGTGGACTCTACCATTAGATATCAACACATGAATCCTGATAATGTGTTTGAAAATGGAAAAAAATGGTACCATACACAAACAGAATAAGACTCCAAATGCCAATTGCCAAGAGGAGGGGTAGCGGTAACTCTGATATCTCAATGGCCTGTAAGGCCATTCAAGAAATGGTAAAATCCAGGGGGAGTGACTGCACCAGTGGTTCTGACACAGCTAACCCTCGTTCTTTGATTGAGTACCGTTGCTACATCACAAATCGGACTCCTGAAAAACCTTAAATGATTGTGTATTTTGTGCGTGTATTGTAAACATAAACATATTTGATGTTTGCAAGTGATGTTGGATGATTATGTTTTATTTTAAATTAAGGGTTGAATGAATTTATATCATTTTAACTGGACGAGCATGGATTATTTTAAGTTATGTGGTGGTCTTTAATTTCATTATTCTTTATGCTTGACTAGTTTTTATATTAATGTTAACATATGTGTGTTGCAATAATTAGCATTGAAAGTATGTGTGTTGTGGACAACTCTTAGTTGAAGATGGTAATGTGAATGCATTCGACGATGATGATATCTCCCAGATAAAGAAAGGGCAAGAGTCAGAGAAAGGACGAGAAAGAAGAGACAGGACGAAGATGAAAGAAGAGTGGTTGTAGAGATTGGTCCAGATTAAACTAAGATTATTGAGAATACATTGCACACCAGAGAACCAATTAGAAATAGTAGCTTCATTGGTGTTGAATGGGTTAATGAGCTCGTACTTGGGCATGCAGATAGGATTTATCACTCTTTTAGAATGGAGAGACATGTCTTTTTGAATCTCTGCAACTTAATGAAAGAAAAATGCCAGTTGAAAGACAGCAGGTACTTAAGGGTGGATGAACAAATTGGAATTTCTTGATGACAATTGGTCATATCAATTCCAATAGAGATGTACCAGAGAGATTCCAACACTCGGGTCAAACAATAAGCAAGTACTTCAACAAAGTGTTGAGGGCTGTCCTCGAATTGGCAAGAGAGGTCATCAAACCGCCATCTTTTAATGAAATGCCATCAGAGATTAGGGAAAACCCTAAACACTTCCCGTATTCCACTAATCACTTACTTTTACTTTTAAAGGAATGTGTTTAGTTATGGAATACAATATCCATTAATCACTTAGTTTTCCCTCATGTAAATTCTCAGGACTGCATTGGTGCTATCGATGCCACTCATATAAGTGCTTCGGTACCCGAGTTGAAGCAAATACCTTATAGAGGCAGGGAATGACAACCCAAAATGTCATGTGCGCGTGTTCATATGACATGAAGTTCATGTTCATACATGCTGGGTGGGAGGGATCTCCATATGACTGCCGAGTCTTTACGACAGCTCTTAACACTGCTAGATTGCAGTTTCCTCATCCGCCACAAGGTATTTGTTCATCCTTTTTATTGTAATATGGGTCCAAGGGTAAATCTGTCCGTGGGCGTATTCTTGTATGTGGATTTTAGTCCTACATTGCTTAGTTATAGTTTTATCATATGATTTCAATATTATAAATAAAGGTTGGGCTATGATCACATTGATCAAGCCAGTATTCACGGAATTCCACATGATATCAGAGCCAAAAATATTCTGAGGATATGGGAAGTAAAATTTTTTTGATTTTTCTCCGTCCTTTTTCCTTTTCGTTATTCTGCCCTAGAACCACCCACCACCAGCCCCTGCACCACTTTCGCCAGCCACCGCCGACCACCGCAGGCCCTCTCCCTTCCTCCCGCCACCTTCGCCAGTCCCTCCCTCCTTTTTCTGCCACCTCTACACACCTCGAGGGGGGGGGGTTTCCACCTTGTTCGAATTTTTTTAATCCCTTGGTGGTGAGTTGACTCCCACCAAGGGTTCGTTTTTTCACCTATACAAGTTCTGATTATTTTTTTTGGGATTTGTCTTTGCCAATTTTTCTCCAGCCACCATGCCTGACGAGTTTGAAATCACGACTGCTTCGACTGGTTCTGAGGATTCCAACCAGCGGGACTTTGTTCCCTTTCCGGTGAATCCCATAAAGTTGAATGGCAGCAATTATCTTTTGTGGTCTCGTTCCTGTTTATTTGCTATTGGTTCCAGTGGGCTCTCTGGTTATATCACGGGCACTAAGGTCAGGCCTACAGAGGCTGGATCGGCTCAAGATCGATGGATAAATTTCAATTTTTTGGTGATGTCCTAACTGGTTAATTCCATGGATCAGACCATTGCTGGTCATTATCTGTTCCTTAACACCGCTGCCAAAAATTTGGAAGACGGCTTATTACACATACTCTCAGGTTGGGAATGTAGCCAATGCTATGAACTCCGTCAGAAGCTCCATTCTACCAAGCAGCTGGAGTTGTCTCTGTCCCAATATTACAATACCACGTGCACACTGTGGCAGGAATTGGATTTTTTGGGCACTTTTATGGCTACAACGGATGTTGACGCTACAACCTTCGAGAAGTGGGAGGATGGTTTACGGCTGTTTGATTTTTTGGCCGGCCTAAACATTGAATTTGATAATATTAGGTCCAATATTTTGAATCGGGATCCTCTTCCCTCTTTGGAGCAGGTCTACGCCATACTTTCGGTTGAGGACACGAGGCGCACTGCCATGGTTCATCCTGTCACTCAGGAACAATCAGCCCTTGTTTCTGGTTCTCAATCTTCCCGTGGTAATTACTCTCGTCCTCCTCCTACTGATCGGCCAACTAGTGATCACCCGCCTATTAAATGCGATCATTGTGGGAAGGACTGGCACACCAAGGACCAATATTGGAAGCTTCATGGTTGTCCTGCGGATACTCGTGGGCGTGGAAAGGGGGGTTCCAATCGGCCCAGTACCTCTCGTGCTAATCAGGCTGCTACTGAAGATCCATCTAAACAGTCTCTTTCATTTGGGATGGTTGAGTTGCAAAATCTACGGGATATGATGAATCGTTTGGACACATCTTCTTCGGCATCTGTATCTCCTTCCATGGCGGCTTCGGCTTTGTCTCTACCTGCTCCTTCCAATGCGCCTTCTTCCACAGGTATTTCTTTTGGTGGGAATTGCACCTCGGTCATGCCTGACTCTTGGGTTATTGACTCAGGGGCAGCTGGCCATATGACAGGTTCTTCCTCTGTTTTAACCACATATAATCCTCTTTCAAGCCAGTCAAAGGTTCGGGTTGCTGATGGGTCTCTTTCTTCAATTTCTGGGAAGGGATCCGTTCAGTGCACCTCCTCTCTCACTCTTTCCTCTGTTTTACATGTTCCTAAGTTTACTACTAACTTGCTGTCCATTAGTAGTTTAACTAAGGTTTTAAACTTCAAAGTAATCTTTTATCCAACTCATTGTTTATTTCAGGTGGTTGGTGGTCTGTACGTGCTTAAAAGTTCCCGAACAACATTGACATCACAGCCGGCAACTTCTACTTTTGATTCTGCATTGCTTGAGTTGAATAATTGGCATCGTCGTTTGGGCCATCCCCCGATTGGGGTTTTATCTACTTTATTTCCTAGTCTGGTGAAACAATGTACTAAACACAAATTTCTTGTGGTGGTTGCACTTTGGCAAAACATACTCAGAGTATTTTTCCTATTTCAGATAATAGAAGTTTGAGTCCTTTTGGATTAATTCATTCTGATGTTTGGGGCCCTGCCCGTTGTGTTTCTACCTCTGGATTTCGATGGTTTGTCACATTTATCGATTGTTTTAACCAGACGACTTGGCTCTATTTGAGGCATAGCAAGAGTGATGTGTTTAATTGTTTTATGTTATTCCAGAAGATGGTCCAGACGCAGTTTGATGCCAAGGTGAAGATTCTTCGCTCAGATAATGGCAAGGAATATATGGATGGTGCTTTCCGTTCCTATTTGGACAGCCATGGGATCATACACCAAACATCTTGTGTTGACACTCCCGCTCAAAATGGAGTGGCTGAACGCAAAAACAGACATCTACTGGAGGTAGCTCGTTCCCTTATGTTCACCATGTCTGCCCCTCCTCGTTTCTGGGGTAATGTTATGCTTACAGCTACTTACCTCATCAATCGACTTCCATCTCGTGTCTTGGGTGGCCGCTGTCCCTTGGATATGTTGGTTGGCAAATCCACCTTTGTGGTGCCCCCAAGAGTGTTTGGCTGTGTTGTGTTTGCACAAAATCACCACGTCCATGGTAAGCTTGATCCCAGAGGATTACGGTGCATTTTTCTTGGTCACTCACCAACTCAGAAGGGCTATAAATGCTACCATCCTCCTACCCGATAGGTGTTGGTCACCATGGATGTTGTCTTTCGAGAGTCGGAGGCTTACTTTCCACCGCCAGTACCTCTGCAGGGGGAGACTCAAAGTAATGAAGAGGTCTCGCTGATTGCTCCTTTAGATGTTGAGATACCAACCATTGAAGATGTTTCTATTGAACTAGAGGATGGAGTTACAAGTCAAGAACAAGAAGTGGGATAGACTGAGCAACAGGTGCAGGGGGAGAGACTTGTGAAGCAGAACTACACTTGGGGAACTAATTTTTCTACAGATGGTCCTCGGTACAAAGAGAAAGAAACCACCACAGCTGCACCACCTACGCAATCGGCATCTGTTCCTACTCCAAATCTTGCTCCTAGTCGTACTTCTGGTAAGCCCCCTCTTGATCCTAGTCTTGATTTACCCATTGCTGTTCGTAGACAAAAAAGAAGTTGCACTCAGCATCCTATCTCAAATTTTGTGTCCTACAACTCTCTTACTCCTATCTTTCATGCTTTCATATCCTCTTTGTCCTCTGTCTCTATACCTAACACTTGGCAAGAAGCAATAGCAAAACCAAAGTGGAAGGAGGCAATGAATGAAGAAATGCTTGCTCTTGCGAAAAATCAGACCTGGGATTTGGTAAGTTCTCTGCATGAGAAGAGGCTTGCTGGTTGTAAATGGGTCTTTGTTGTGAAGCACAAGGTTGATGGTTCTGTAGAGAGATACAAGGTGAGATTGGTCGCCAAAGGGTTCACTCAAACCCAAGGAATCAATCATCAAGAGACTTTTGCTCCTGTAGCGAAGATGAATACTATACGGGTCATCATTTCTTATGCTGTAAATCAAGGATGGGAACTCCAACAACTCGATGTGAAGAATGCCTTCCTACATGGAGACTTGGAAGGAGATGTCTACATGGAGGTACCCCCGGGTTTTACCTCTTCAGAGACTCGGGGGAAAGTGTGCAAGTTAAAGAAGGCCCTGTATGGTCTGAAGCAGTCCCCAAGGGCTTGGTTTGGCCGATTCCACAAGGCTATAATCGCATATGGGTATAAGCAGAGCAATGCAGACCACACATTGTTTGTTACGAGAGTGGGACAGCAAGTTACCCTTTTGATTGTCTACGTTGATGACATAGTAATTACAGGCAGTGATGCACATGAGATTCAGAAGCTGAAAGCTTATTTGGGCACGGAGTTTGAAGTCAAAGATTTGGGCAAATTGAGGTACTTCCTAGGGATTGAGGATGCCTATTCAGCTAAGGGCATATCTCTCTCTCAAAGGAAATATATCTTGGATTTATTGAAAGAAACAGAGATGCTTGGGTGTAAACCAACAGATACCCCTCTAGAGCCCAACACACATTTGAAGAGTAAGGAAGGTGAGCCAGTGAACAAAGGCAGCTACCAAAGATTAGTGGGTCGATTGATTACCTCTCACATACCCGGCCAGACATCACATTTGTTGTAAGCCTTGTCAGCCAATACATGCATGATCCTCACTCTTCTCACTTGGAAGCAGCATGCCAGCATACAGAATTCTCTGTTACCTTAAGTCAACTCCGGGGAAAGGAGTATTGTCATCTCCACACAGCCATCTCTGGATAGAAGCATACACTGATGCAGATTGGGCTGGCAGTCCTGATGATAGGAAGTCCACATCTGGATATTGCACATTTGTTGGAGGTAACCTAACTACTTGGAGAAGCAAAAAACAAACTGTTGTGGCTCGATCTAGTGCTGAAGCTGAATTCCGAGCTATGACACAAGGTATTTGTGAGCTTCTTTGGCTCAAAGGGCTTCTTCAAGATTCGGATGAGTGTTGATCTTCCTATGCGACTCTACTGTGACAGCAAGTCAGCATTGCTCACAACCCGGTCCAACATGATTGGACCAAACATGTTGAGATTGACCGGCATTTCATCAAAGAGAAGCTGGAACAAGGAATTATTTGTATTCCATTCATTCAGTCTAGTAAATAGTTGGCTGATATCCATGTAGGATATCCATTCATTAAGTACAAAATTGTTTTTTCCTATTATTAGCAAGTTGGGAATGTTTGATATGTATGCACCAACTTGAGGGGGAGTGTTGTAATATGGGTCCAAGGGTAAATCTGTCTGTGGGGGTATTCTTGTATGTGGGTTTTAGTCCCACATTGCTTAATTATAGTTTTGTCATATGATTTCAATATTATAAACAAAGGTTGGGCTATAATCACATTGATCAAGCCAGTATTCACGGAATTCCACATGGTATCAGAGCAGGCAGGGGTCACAGTATCGAGACCCTCTAGGCGTGGGCAGGTGTTGAAATTATTTCATCACCCGTGTCCCCCTTTGGATAGTCAGCCGTGTTAGAGCTCCTGTATGATATACATCTTGTTTCCTCCCTTTCCTAAGGGGTCGGCCTTTTAGAGGAAGCGGTTCCAACATGGTATCAGAGCAGGCAAGGGTCACGGTATCGAGTCCCTCTGGGCACGGACAGGTGTTGAAATTATTTATCCACCCGTGTCCCCCTTTGGATAGTCCACCGTGTTAGAGCCCCTATTTGATATGTATGCACCAACTTGAGGGGGAGTGTTGTAATATGGGTCCAAGGGTAAATCTGTCCGTGGGGGTATTCTTGTATGTGGGTTCTAGTCCCACATTGCTTAGTTATAGTTTTGTCATATGATTTCAATATTATAAATAAAGGCTGGGCTATGATCACATTGATCAAGCCAGTATTCACGAAATTCCACTCTTTTAAAATGCAAACCTCACAAGTCAGAGTATATTTGAAATGATATTCTTTTTTACATATATTGTAGGGAAATACTACGATATAGATTCCGGTTATCCATCTACGCCAGGTTTTTTTACTCCATTCAAAGGAGAACGTTACCATTTGCAAGAATATAGGGCTAGAGGAAGGCGAGCTAGAACTGCTAGGGAGCTATTCAACCATAGGCACTCTTCCTTGAGGAATGTCATCGAACGTTCATTTGGGGCATTGAAAAATTGCTTACCCATTTTATGAAAGACGCATCCATTCACAATTTGGCAGCGTTATATCGTTGTTGCATAGTATGCAATCTACAACTATATTCGGGATGAGTAGTAGGTAGACAAGAATTTTGAATATTATGGAAGGCCAGATTTACGAATTGAATCCCCTGATTTGGATGTCGAGGTGGATGCCCCATTACATGCTACGACTCAGATGAACATTGTCAAAAAAAATATTGCAAACCATTTACTATAGGGCATGGATTGGCTGAGATTTGATAATAGTTGTTTACTTATATTTTGTTTTAATTTGTAGGAACATTATTGTTATATGGGGATGAGCAGTAGGCAGACAAGAAATTTGAATATTATGGAAGGCCAGATTTACGAATTGAATCCCCTGATTTGGATGTGATTTGGATGTCGAGGTGGATGCCCCATTACAGGCAACGAATCATATGAACATTGTTAGAAAAAATATTGCAAACCATTTGGCTACAGAGCATTGATTGGCTGAGATTTGATAATAGTTGTTTAGTTATATTTTCTTTTTTTGGGTGAATAAGAAATTCATTACCAAAGAGGAAAAGGAAATTACATGGCCCTAAAAGGGGAGCAACAAAACAAAGAATCAGAGATGAGGGTCTGGAGCAACAAGAGAGACAGAAGAGAGACCCCAGGAGGCAACATTAAGCCTGTTCCTTGGGGAGTCCATACAAGAAGATGTAGGAGCTGAGGCTAATTTGGCCTTAATTTCAAAAGAAATGGAATCCCAAATCTGCTGATAAGAGCGAAAGTTGGAGGTCCATTTCCTGATATTATGCTTCATCCAAATATGGTTAATAGCAGCACAAAAAGCTAGCTTCCCAACAATGTCACAGATAGAAGAGCCAGCAAATGTCATATCAATCCAAATCCATTCATGGGAGAAAGGCAGGATTCTACGATGGGCAGGCCAGCATTTGATCAGGATACCTTTCCAGATTGCTTTTGCAGCAGGGCACTCAAAGAAGAGGTGGTCAGTGTCTTCCACATTGCTCCAGCAGAGACAGCAGGAAAGCGACACCGGAATCTGGCGGTGACAAAGGAAGGCCTGGGTTGGAAGGCAATTGGAGAAAATCCTCAAAGCAGTGAAACAATGCCGAGGGATGTGATGCTTGAACCAAAGAAGCTTTCTCCAAGGAACCAGCTGACCCTTCAGACGAATAAGATCCCAAGCAGATTTTGAGGAGAATGAGCTGGAGCTGCTTGCTTTCCAAGAAACACAATCGCCTCTACTCATAAGCCTTCTGGAAATGGAGGGAAGGTCATTCCAAATGAGAATAAGATCCGAAGAGGCAGTGGGGGGAGGAGACCAACCAGCCGAGCCTAAGAAATCGGCAACCAAGGAGAGCCTATGAAGACTGGAAGCATAAATGATACGAGGAGCTATCATGTTGATGAGAATCCCCTTAGGGTGCCAGTGGTCAAGCCAAAGATAAGAAGAGAGACCATCCCCAATCTGAGTTTGGATTTTGTGGAGAACCAAATGGCGGGAGTCCAAGATCTTGCGCCAGATCCAAGAAGAATCAGAGGTAGCAGAAGCCGACCAGATGGAGTCTTGACGAAGAAGGCCCGAGTAAATCCAATCAACCCAGATGCTCTTCTGTTTAGAGGCAATCTTCCAGATGAGCTTGATGATCCAAACAAAGTTCACTTCTTTGATCTTCTATTGCCCAAACCTCCTTCCTTCTTAGGAAGACACACAGCTGCCCAGCTAAGAGGATGAAGGAATCTAGAAGACTCATTACCTTTCCAAAGAGAAGCGAATAGAGATTCCAAGGACTTGATTGTAGCTTGGGGAAGACCATAAATGCCGGACCAATAGATATAAGAAGATTCCAGAACTGATCGAATAAGAACCAACCTGCCTGCATAAGAGAGAAGCTTGCCTTTCCATAACTGGAGCCTCTTACGGATGAGATCAAGCATCGGAGTGCAATGGTGAGCTGTAAGCCTGGTAGGAAATAGAGGGAGACCCAAGTACTTGACAGGCAGATGGCCCTCTTGGAAACCAGATCTCTCAATGAAGCCAATTTGTCTGAATCTGAAACCCCAGCAAAGAACAAAAGAGACTTTGAAGGATTGAGACGAAGGCCGGACAACTCATGGAAATGCTGAAGACAGAGCAAGGAAGCTTCAAGAGAGGCCAAGGATGCCTAAGAGAAAATCATCAGGTCATTCGCGAATGCCAAATGAGAAAACTTGAGGGCTTTACACTTTGGCAGAGGAGAAATGAGCTGCTGGTCCATGGCAATTTGAATTTTCCTGGAGAGGACTTCCAAAGCCAAAGTGAACAAGTAAGGGGATAGGGGACAACCCTGCCGAATACCCACTGAAGGTTCAAAAAAACCCGCCGGGCTGCTATTGATCAAGACTGAGAACCTTGGGGAGGAGATGCAAGCCTGAATCCAGTTGACAAAGATCGCCGGAAAACCCATCTTGGACATCACTTGAGAAATTAAATCCCACATAAGATTAATCAAAAGCCTTATGGATGTCAATCTTCAAAAGGATAGAGGGGGCATGATTTTTCTTATCAAACCCTCTTATATTGTGACAGAGAAGGATGTTGTCAGAGATGCTCCTTCCAGGGATGAAGGCTGATTGGTTGTCACTGACAAGGAGGTCCACGACACTTTTAAGCATGCGAGCTAGAATCTTGGCAATAAACTTGTACAGCAGGTTGCAAAGAGCTATAGGCCTGAATTCATTCATAGTAGAAGCCCCCTCCTTGGGGGAATAAGGCAAAGAAAAGTGCGATTGATGCCTTTGACCTGATTAGGATTAAAGAAGAAGCTTTCAATGGCAGCAATAAGGTCCAATCTGATGATGTCCCAAGCAGCTAAGAAGAATCCCATACTAAAACCATCCGGCCCAAGAGCACCAGACACCTTGAGAGAGTGGATGGCAGCAACGATCTCATCTTCTTTAGGAATGGAGCTCAAGGAGTCAAAATAAGGCTGAGGGATGAATTTATTGAGCAGGTCATCCGGTAAAGAAGAGGAGTCCATCTGAGAGCCTCTAAATAAATCCTTAAAGTGCTGAACAAGTGCTTGATATCTTTTACTGCTGAAGCAGTAGAGCCATCTTGAGCAGTGAGCTTAATAATGGAGTTATAATCAAGGTATTAAATTTCGTGATATATCGGTATCTCGGGCCTACCGAGATATCGGAAATTTCGCCAAAATATTGCATTTTTCCTGCAATATTTCGGGAGTCCATCTCGGTGGGTTTTTGGTCATATCTAGGCCCAATATTTCATGGACACCCTTATTTAAGCTTAATAAACACATTTAAACCTTCATATTGCAAAAAAAAAGAACTCAAAGTGGTGTTTTGGGCTTGCACCCTTGCTTGACAGTATACGGTCGCCGACCCTAATGTATAAATAGTTAAATACACATTGATTAGGCAGTTAAAGACATAAGAGAAATTTAAACAAACTAATTAAAACTCATAAGACATAATTCATAAATCATATTCTCATAAACTCCATAATAGTGAAAAAAGGTTTGTAGGATGTGCTTAGATGAGCCTCTGATGTGTTTTCCAGCGACAATCCATCAACAAAGTGCTTGAACAATGCTTGGAGTCTTGGATTAGAGCTTGGAAGAGTGGAAGAAGAAGCAAAATGGTGGAATTTGTAAGCTATAGCAGGTCTTGGTCGATATTTCGACCGAGACCTGCGAAATATGTGAATATAAGGGGCTGCTCACGTGACACTCTAAGTTAAAATTTGATATTTCGCCGATATCTCGTGAGTCCACGATATATCGTCGATATATCACGAGATATCGACGAAATATTGTATTTTTCCATTTCGGTATGCTATCTCTTCTCGGACCACTCAAGATATATGAAATATGGCGAGATTTTGTACCATGGTTATAAATTTATAATTGATTCGAGCTTTCAGAGAATGGTGGAAGTAAGCAAAATTAGAGTCTCCCAAGTGCCATTTGATTCGAGATTTCTGCTTGAGGAAGCTTACCTCCTAGGCCAGTAAAGAAGAGAGCTCCAAAGAGACGTCTTTTTCCTCAGCTGCTAGAGCACTATCCAGATTGTTAGACTGCAATTGAAGCTGAATAGAGGCAAGTCTAGCCTTGCAATCCGTGACCTGCTGGGGGATGTTGCCAAAAATGTTTGCATTCCAATCCTTGAAGGCAGCCTTAACATTTCTAAGCTTTTTAGAGAGGGCAATGAGGGGGGTGGAGAAAGCAAAAACAGGCTTGTCCCAAGCTTCTTAGACAGTGGGGAGAAAAGAGGGATGGGAGGACCACATGTCAAAGAACTTGAAGGGCTTAGGACCGAAAGAAGTGAAAGGCTGAATAGTAAGGGAGATGGGGGAATGGTCGGAAATGTCTGGATTGTCAAAGGAAGCATGGGAAGAGGGGAAGGCTGAAAGCCAGTCTTCACTGACCAAGACCCTATCCAGCTTACAAGAGATCCGATTAACTCCAGCCCTTTTGTTGTCCAAGTTAGGGGGAAACCAGACCACCTCAAGTCATTCACTCCAATGTCCTTAATGCATTCATTGAAAGAATTCATTGCTTCAAGGTCCAAGTTATCACCTCCTTGTTTTTCATGGCTGTACCTGATGACATTGAAATCACCTCCCAAACCCCAAGGGCAGAGCCCAATATGGCTAGCAAGAGAACTGAGATCAGACCAAAGAGGAATCCTCAGAGAATGACTATTGTGGGCATAAACCACAGTGAAAAAGAAGGAGAAATGACCCAAGCAGTCCGAGAAGGAAAGATGGAGGAGCTGAGAAGAAGAGGTTTTAATGTGTTGGAACATTATTGTTATATGGATATTGTTACAAACAATTTAGTTTATACTTGATACAGTTGCATTATTTGAAATTTTTGAGTATTCAATGGTATTTTTGTCAATTTATAGAAGTTTCAGAAACAAAAAATTACTGCCCATTAACAAATGTGTTTCTGTTTCTTTTATGGCCCAGAAATAGAAATTACTACGAATTATCAAACGCATTTTTTTGTCAAGAAATTTGGCCCAGAAATAGAAATACCAAAACTTAATCCTAGAACGGAAACAAAGCCCAGAAATAGAAGTGTTATCATGCAGGCTCAAACTAGCCACATTTCCTGGAAATAGTAATTAAGGCTCATAAGAAAGCAAAAGAAAGGAGAATGACAATAAGAAGTGACATTATGTAACTTATAAACTGGGAAAGCTACACGTAATTCACAATTTCTTTGGGTCAACTCCCCTTTCCCCCCACCCCCCAAAAATAAAGAAAAGTTTTTACTCCTTTACCCAGGACTTCTAAATCTGAAAATTTATCATCACAGTAAAAAGCAGAAACTTGTTATGCACACAACAGTGTAAAGTAGATAAGATTGAGAAAAAGCAAGAAGTTGGTCAGAGCACTACCTGCATTAGAAAGTCTTGATACCTCAGCTTCTGCATGACTAATAAAACCCTCCTTGTTTCCTTGTACATATTGATTGAGCCGATCCTTTAAAATTTCTGCAAGTTTCTCTTCTCTTTCCTTTTGAACAACCTTTAGCAAAATAGAATTTGTGCAATGCAAAAGCGGAAAATCAATATTTCAAATTTTTTTCTACAAGTACAACATAGTTTAACATATTAAAAACATGGGAGACATTTATTGAACAAGAACGAAAATAAAAGCAAAAGGTACAAGCTCAATAGGATATAACATTTTGAATAGATAATAGATATGGATGAGTAAATCATTGCGAAGGTAGGTAAATGCAATTTACTTGCATGTCTCACGAGAGAGATTGACTTTCCACACAAGTGGCTCAGTGGCTGCATCTTGGATTTTGAGCCATTCGATGGGATATAAACCCAATGACTGAGATTCTTACTTAGAAACTACAAAAAGGGTTTTCCTTGTAAGGTTAAAATAGGTTGATATGGAAAGTTGAAGAAGTTGCCACAGGCTTATTTGGAGTTTTGGTATGTGAGGAGCAATCAGGGTTTTTAAATTTAGTGATGAAATTTTAAGGGCAGCTATCGATATCACAAGTCACAACTGTTTGTGACATTTCCAGAAGTCACAAGACAGATCTGAGCCGTCCATTTTCATTGTTTTTTTCTATATAAACCATTTGTTTCTTCTAAGAGTTGGGAGAGTGCACAGTAATGTCTAGAGTACTGATAAATATGCATGTACATACACATGATGCGTGCCATTACAAGGGCGGATTTGATTGAATTAGACTCTGAAATTTGATGTGTGGCTAATCTAGACTGTTTCCTTTCTATCCAACGGTCAGAATGGTCACATCATCTGTCCATGTGGCAGAACAAATGCTTTGTGAGATTTGGAAACATATCAGGCCCTAGTGAATAATATTTAGCCAAAATTTTAAAATATATTACTTTCCAGTGAAGGTTTGAACTACTTTTTGTTTGTTCAGTAAGCATCTTTATGATTAAAATACACCCTTTCTAATTCATAAAAATTGAATTATTTATAAACTGGAAAAACTCACATGCCTTGCCTTAATGGAAGATTTTTTTATTTTTTTTAAGAAATTTATTTGGAAAATCACATTTTTTGTAAAACCAAAATCTAAATAGACTTTACTTAGTAACTAATCAATTCTTCCCTAACATAGTATAATTTTATAAAGAAATTTTCTTAAAGACCCCCCTCATGGTGTCAAATAATTTGTAGCCTTACTTTTTTGCCGTTTTAGTATGATACACAATCTTTTTCCAACGAGGGTAATAGTGTCATTTCACATAAATGTGAATGACAATGACACCTTTTCATAATGACGTAATGATATGCCACTTTCAAACTACTTTTTGAAAACCCTTTTATACCCCTATCTTAAAGAACATTTGGTAATAAGACAAGGGGCTCTAGTCTGGAATTTTTCCACTTTGGTACATCTCTTCGGGGGCTTCCTCTTACCACTCTAGTCTTTCCCAAGTCCAATCCCAAATTCAATCGGACTTGCTTAACCCTTCTCTGTTCAAGGAAGGAAAAAGGCTATCCTTAGAGCTTATTTAATGTAAATTGCCTGTCTAAAACCAGCCGCAGGTGTAGGGATTCTTCCTTACACCAGCATGAATAGCCATCGGGTTGGTGTAAGGGAATCCCTACACCAGCAGTACAAATCGTGGGCTGAGTTAGGATTTTAATTTTGTTATTTGTCAAGTCAATTTTTTTACTGAGTTGTAATTCTAATTAGGATTCCTAGTGCAAGTTTGAATAGGGATGTAAACGGATCGAATTCAGTCGGATAGTGGCATTATCATATTCGTATCCGATTATTTTCGGATTGATTCAGATAATTTCCAGATAGTGATTTTTTAATACAGGTTCTCCTAAATGGATACGAATACGGATCGAAAACGATTTTTTGACTATCCGTCAACATATTTACCGTTTTTATGATGAGGGTTAGGGTTGAGACTTGAGAGTTCAGTAACTACCCTTTCTTCTACTCTTCTTAGTCTTTTATTCTCTTATGTTTTTTACTTTTGATTTTTTAATAGATATGTAATTCCATGTATCACATTGCATAAAACAATATATATAAACCAATAGCAAATCTAGAAAAAGAATCATATTATCTTAACTTATAAATTTATAAAAATAAAATAACAAAATCCAATAAGGTAACTTAAAAGGATAGACAAACACAGAGTTATATTTCAGATATTTTATTACCGTCAGACTGCTAAACTAATCGGATAATAATCGGTCGGATAGGGGGATTATCATATTCGTATCCGATTAGTTTTGGACGGATTTGGATTCTCCTAAACGGATACGAACGCAAATCGAATACGGATTTACGAAAATCCATTTACATCCCTAAGTTTGAATCCTAGTTAGAAGTCCTAATTAGTATTCCTATTTCAATCATGAGTAGTTAAGTTGTTAGTCATAGTTAAAGTTTGAATTCGGTCCAGCCATAAGGCGATATATTGTAAGAGCTCTTGAGAGCCTCCCACGATTTAATGAATAAGAAAATTGCTATGTTGCATTCCACTGTCCAGAGATAGGCTGTGAAGGTGAGGCTGAGAATAACTCTGAGATAGCCTTCACTAGTTCACTATCTCTCTCCTTCAAGTGCATTCAAATCTGTTCAAGTTTGTTACTGCCAATTGTTTAAAGATTCATAGCTCAGTTGTCCAGATCTGCTACCAGTTCAGGGATCCATCCAACAACAAGTATATAATCCCCATCCCCAAACCCTTTTGATCCTAATCCTCTAAACCACACCCTAACATCCCTCCATCTCCAAACATCACTTCCATAACCTAAAACCTGCCCAGCCTGAACCCACCATCAGAAACTGCCCAAACTTGGACCAAAGCTCCCTCTCACTCTTAGGGAAAAACGATCCAAGCCCCTGCCCACAATACCCATTATAAACCATAGATTCCTACATTATTCTCCTTTTCAAAAACCCGAAACCCTAAGCCTAACTTACCATCTACTCAAGTTTACACATTTAACTCCATTAGAGCAACTCAGGACCTTCAATGGAAGGTTTCCCTATATCATCTTACCATAACCGATCCATCAAACCCTAGACCTCCTTAAACCCTAACCCTAATTTCACTAGTTACCTAATTCTGCCCTAGCCGATCCCATTAAACCCTAGCAGATCCTGGTTCTGGTTCTATAGTTGGCTTTATCCCCATCTAGGATTACATTATTATTTCTCTTTCCTCCCAAGAAGAGAGCTTCCTCAGGCAAAAATCCAGTATCAAATGGCTGGAGCTTGGAGATTCTAACACGGCTTACTTCCATCGAACCCTGAAAGCCCACTCTAACTGTAATTTCATTTCTGAGATGGTACCTCTCTTACCGCTGTCCATGACATTAAGGCGGAAGCCATCTCCTTCTTGTCCTCCCTCTTCTGCCCTCCCCTCTCCCCCCCCCCCCCCAAGGTTTAATTAACAAGTTTGTCCCCTCTTCTTTCTTTGACTCACTCCAATCTATCCCCTCTAAGGATGAAATCCTTTAAGCGATTCATTCTCATAAGTCTAATCGGGCCCTTGGTCCTAACGCTTTCAGCATGGGGTTCTTCTTGGCCAGCTGGGACATTATCAAAGATGAACTCATCAAAGCCATCCGGAGCTTCTTTTAAAAGCCCAATCAACTCCCCTGCATCAACCAGACCTTTCTCTGCCTCATCCCCAAAAAAGAAGGGGCCTCCTCCTTCTCTAATATCAGGCCTATCTCCCTCTGCAATCTCCTCTACAAATTCATTGCCAAAATTCTGGCTAATCGGCACCAATTGGTGGTCGCTTCTGTAGTTAGCCCAAACCAATCGACTTTCATCTATGGGAGAAGTATACCCAATAACATCCTCCTTTGTTCGGAAATTGTCAGGGTTTTTTATTGTAAATCCCATCCCCCTACTACCTTCATGAAAATTGACATCCATAAAGCATTTGACTCCTTGCGGTGGGACTTCATCTACGATGTTATGTCTCAAATGTCCTTTCCCCTTGTTTTCATGCGTTGGATTCACTCTTGCATATCCTCTCCTTCTCTGTCATCATCAATGGCTCCCATGCTTGTTTCTTCCCCTCCAAAGTGGAAATCCGTCAAGGACGCCCCCTATCCCCCTTTCTCTTCTCCCTTGTTCTTGAGGTCCTCTCTAAGAACATCCAATCTAAAACTGACCAGCTCCTCATCTCCCTCATTCCTAAGTATAAGGCCCTCAACCTCACCCACCTTGCCTTTGCGGACGATCTCATGATCTTTTCCAAGGCTAACCCTTGTTCCATCTCTTCCATTATGTCTTCCCTTAAACTCTTCGAGAGCCTTTCCAATCTTCGGATCAATCTTTTGAAATCCCATATCTTCCTCTCGAGTGTTTCGGAATCTGAAAAAGAAAATCTCCTTCGCCTGACGGGATTCTCCCTAGGTTCCCTCCTAGTCAAATATCTTGGTCTTCCTCTCATTCCTGCCAGATTGACTGGTCACCATTGTACCCCTATATTGGATCTTATCAGCAAAAGGCTCCAGCACTGGAAGGGTAAACTCATCTCCATTACGTGAAGAACTCAATCACTTAAGCATATTTAACAGATTGAGACATTTGCCTTTACATCTACTGCTACCATCGCTCATTCAAGTACTGACACACTTCTTGCCTCTCCTTCAATTACACCATGGGGTCATTGACTCTTCCACCACTTCCCATAAGACTGGCAAGTCCCATGTACTTTCTTCCCTTCAGAAAATTAATCACCCTTCTAGAGTCATACTTGTTGATGTCTCGTCTACTCGGGTATCCGCCTCTGTTTGCATCACTTTGTCTTCTCTGCCTACGTTGCAATACGTTCTTCATGTTCCAAACTTACCTTTAAGTCTTATGTTTGTTAGTCAACTAACCAAATCTCTTAATTGTTCAGGAACATTTTATCCCATCTGTTGTGTTTTTTAGAATCTCCAAACAAAGAAAATGATTGGTGAAGGGCATGAGATTGATGGCTATTATTACCTAGATGATATCGCTCCTACCTTTGCTTCTACTGCTTCTAATTTATCTACTCCTTTCCAATGGCACTACCGATTGGGACACCTTTTTCTTCCCAAACTTCAACGAATGGTTTCCAATTGCAAACATATCTCTCAACTAGAATGTGAGGTGTGCGAGCTTGGCAAGCACCATCATACTTTGTTCCCTCCTCATGATGTCTCTCGTAGTTCTTCCTTATTTTCCTTTCTAATGTTTGGGGTCAATGCCAAGAGTCAGTCAACTTATTTTTCTTTGTTACCTTCGTTGATGACTACTCTGGAATGATTTGGTTATTATCTTTTAAAGGATCAATCGGAGTTTTTGTCTATTTTTAAGCAATTTTATAATGAGAAAAAGACTCAGCTTGGTGCATCAATTAAAGTCTTTTGCTCTGACAATGCCTTTGAGTATACTGGATGAAAAACAAATGAATTTTGTTCTAATCATGGTTGATACATCAAACTAGTTTTACATATACCCCTCAGCATAAAGAGCAGCTGAAGGGAAAAACCGGCATTTGCTGGAAGTTGCTCGATCTCTTATGTTTCACAGCAAATTCCCAAGAATTATTGGAGTGATGATGTTTTGACAGCATGCTACTTTATTAATTGTATGTCTGTCTGCTGTCCTTGACAACCGATCTCCCTATTTTTTGGTTTTTTCCCTATTCGTCTTCACTTGGTTTAACCCCACGGGTGTTTGGTTGTACATGTTTTGTTCATAACCTTCACCTTGGTTTTGATAAATTTTCTCCACGTGCTACCTAGTGTTTGTTTCTCAGGTATGCTTGCACTCGAAAAGGGATATATGTGTTATGATCCCATTACGCATCAATAGTTTGTTAGTGCTAATGTTACCTTCTTTAAAGATACTCCGTATTTCTCCATAGAGAGCCATAAGGTGGATACTGCTCCCCTTGACCCTCCACCCATTCCTGCCCTTATTCCCCTTACTACTTCCCCACCTAAGCAATTGCCAAGTATACAAACGATGCCCCAAGGAGACTACGACAGCTCAAGCCGATCCTCTGAGACCACCCTCTACTTCATCAAAACCTTTGCCTAGGGATTCTACCACCATTGACTTTCCAATCACTCTTCATAAAGGAATGAGAACTTGGACTCAAAAACCTAATGTTGCCTAACGTATTTCTAAATTTGTTTCAGTTTCTCATCTTCCACCTTTACTTCGTAACTTTCCTTTGTCTTTATTGTGTTTGTGCCTACTAAGTACCACGAAGCCTTGTTACATCCTTGTCGGAAGAATGCTATGGATGTAGAGATGGATGCCGTATTAGATCGTTAGGCATGGCCTCTTACTGACTTGCCTCAGTGAAGGATCTTGTGTGGTGTCGGTAGGTGTACACAGTCAAGTATCTCCCAGATAGTTTCATTGAGCAACTGAAGGCACGCTTGGTTGCCAAAAGATACACTCAGACATATGGTGATGATTACTTTGAGGTTCTCTCTTCAATTGTTTGCCTTAACTTTGTTCATGTTCTATATACTTGGTTGTTAATCTTGACTGGCCTCTGTTTCAACTTGATATCAAAATGCCTTACTATACGGTGATTTAGAGGAGGTGTATATTGAGCAACCTCGTGGCTATGTTGCTTAGGGGTAGAATGCATCAAAGGTTTGCCGCCTTCACAAGGCCATCTATGGGTTGAAAAACTACAGTGACTCGGTGAAATGCCGAGGCTGAACAGAGCTATGGCACATACAGCAACTGAAATGATGTGGTTGAATCTCTGATTCAAGAGTTGGGGTCTTCAGTTTCTAAACGTATGAATATGTATTGTGACAACTGATAATCAAGCAGCGATTTATATTGCCAATAATACGGTTTTCCATGAGCGGATCAAGCATATTGAAGTCAACTATCATTTTGTGACAAATGCAGTTCTACAAAAGCTAATTTCTACACCATTTGTCAACTCATCCAATCAACTTGGCGATATGTTCACTAAGGCATTGTTCAGGCATGCGTTTCTCGGTGGTTGTTCCAAGCTGAGTATGGGTCATAGTCCGAAATCTCGCCGAGATTCTCGGTTTTTTCAAAAGCCGAGTCGAGATGGCAAGGGAAACAGAAAAGTACCATATCTCGGCGAGATATCATCTTGAATTTTTATTGAAAAACAGAAGACAAATTGCAAGATCTCGGGTCGAGTTTCGGGTCTCGGTTGCTGGATATGGGTCACTTCACTTACTTTACCCATTTAACTTAAAATGTTAGGCATATACATGCTGTAAACAGCAAGGTTCGACAGAACCTTGCTTTCTATTATTTGGCTCTCTTCTCTCGATCTTCTCTTCCCTTCTTCATTTTTTGGTTGGATTGAAATATTTGGAAGCTCAATTTGGTGGCAAAGTGAAGATTGCAGCTCAATTTTGGAGGATTGCTCAAGTTTGTGAAGGTTTTTGATGGTTTGTAATGCTTATTAACTTGTTTTCCTATTAATTAAATATTTTGTTTGAATTCTATGTACATAAATTATGTCATTAATGTATATACTATGCTATTTTAATACGTCGCCGCCTACCAACTGAGGGTCCGATGTAAAATTCATATTTGGACTTTGTTTTTGCAAAATCTAATAATGCCATTGTGTTTAAATGGCCTAAAATAGGCTGTCTACTGATTTTCAGACCCAACAGAGGTCTAAAACCCACCGAGATGGGCTTCCGAGTCAGAAAAAAAAAATGCACAAACTTGCCAAGATCTCGGCCCAACTCGGTTTTTTCAAAGGCCGAGATGGCCCCGAGACCCGAGATTTCGGACTATGGTATGGGTGATATATATACTCCTGCTTGAGGGGGAGTCCCCCTATCATGGTGTGAGTGTGTTAAGTGGTAACGTTAGTCGTATGGGTGTTTATTTACTTTAAGTTGTAGTATGTAATTAGATTTGGACCGACTCTAAGTAGATTCCTACTCTGAGTATGATTCTGGAATATATTATAAAGACTACTGCTGGTCCACGATAGGCACAATCTCTGAGTCCTACCTGTTCCAGATCTCTGCCTTGGAGGACTGGTTATCCAATTCTCTGTTGCTATAACAATCTCCACAGAAATGTGACTGAATGGAATTACCACTAAATTCAAGGTCAACGAGTGAAGCTATCTACTCTGGCAATTGCCACAAGGAGAAACCGCCATTTTCATTGAAATTTCCACATCTCTCGATAGGTGAAGTTAGTGACAGTTCAACATTGCAAAATGTATAGTGAATAGACTATTTGAATGGTCGACCAGTCAGACAAATGCCATGGGTAAGAAATCCGGCAGCTTTCCAATGAGAAATGACCAAGTAATATCAAGCTCCTCATATATATATATATATATATATAGAGAGAGAGAGAGAGAGAGGGAGACTGGAGACAGAGAGAGAGATGCAATACAATTCCAGAGATAGCTCTGGTTTTCGATGAGTTGAAAATGAAAAGGGAAAGCTGGGTGGTGTATTCAATCTAAAATCACTGCAGAAATCAGAATCCTACCCAATAGAATCAAAGGGCTCACAAAATCCAGCAGGTTAACTACCAAAAGAAATCCTCAATATAGGGTTCAGATCAACCCCAAACTTAGATCAGATGTAGATATCTAACAGCACTTCAGTCCCATAAAAGAAGAGAATTCAATGGTTGGATTCCAAGTTATGGCCACAGGATGAATTAGGAACTAACTTCCAGATTTAGAAACAGCATTAAATCTCCACATCCATATGACAGATTAACACCAGAACTTGGCCAGAAATATTACTCCATGAGTTAATCAACATATACAAAAATCAGTTCATTCCCATGGCCAAAAATATTACTCCATGAGTTTCAGATCAGCAACTATACAAAATAGAAACCTGAACTCAGATTTAGTAACCATCAATACACATCAGTCCATAGGAAAAATAACAGCTCAGTACCCTAGTCAAAGGCAGCCTATGATTTCCTCTTGGAAGCCTCAAGGCCGCTGATTAATCCCATGGCCAGAATCTCATATCACTAGCAACACCAAAATAGCAACTCAGAACAGGATTTAGAAACCAACAGTATTTCTAATGTAGTCCTAGGTAGGAGTAATCCCACTAGGAGCCAGGGTAATGGGGTCACACACAAGGGCTGGCCGATTGGGCTAGGGTTTAGTAATTTAGGGCAAAACTAGGGCTAGGGTTGGATATTGGAAAAGGGGTTTATAGGGTAATAATGGGCAGGTCTAGGGGGTCAATATGGTATAAAAAGATTAGGGTTTGGATGAGTTTTGAAATTCTGCAATTTAGGGCAGAATTGAATTTTAGGGTTTTGGGTTTGGGTTTTAGTGGAGCAAGGAGATGAAGGGATTAGAGTGGGAGTTTGGGGCTGAAACTTGGATCGAGTGTAGGAAGGGCTGAGAAGGATGTTCGATGGGAGTTTGGGCTGGTCTGATGGCTGGATGTGGGTTAGAATTTAAGCTAAGGATCGACTGGTGTAGTTGCAGGTTTAATGGAGGTTAGGGTTTAGTGGATGAAGGGGGGTATGGATTAGGTCTAATGAAGGGAAAGGCTGGACAGATTAGGAGGGCTTGGGCTGGAGGATGAGAAGAAGAATGTTTAAATAAAATTTCAGATTCAAACTTACTGGATTAAAGAGATTAATGGCAGCAGCTTGAGAACTAGAAGAATCCTCCCGATCTTCACGATGCAAGGAGTCGCAGGAGTTCACCTACCCTTTACCACCAAGAGATCCACAAGGATATATTGCCTATGGCAGCAGCAAGCTTAAAGCAAAAAGATTTTATTGAACTGAGTGGGAGCCTCCCATGATATATTATTTATAATCAAGGCTAAAGCCCAAACTTCTACTCAGACTAGGATTCAAATCAAATCCAGAGTCTAAGTCTAATTACAAAACCTATCAACCCTCTAACAGAAATCGTGGAGGGGAAGTATAGCTAAGCAACACAACTTAAAACAATTTAAAAGGGGTAAAAGACAGATTTGCCCTTGACAACTAAAACACTGAAAATAAAACTAAGTATGGGAAAAAGGCTCCAACAAAAATAAACAAGACAGCAGCCAAGTCAAGGCTGCTTCTTCTTCCTTGTGCTTGGAACTGCATCAACTTCCTATCCACACAGTACATTGAATCTTAACTCTAATCAAAGGAAGGCTAGGGTAGACACTAGTAAACCTCAAAATATCTACTCATCCTAATGACCAGATGAAGAAATAGGCAAATATCATTACCTTACTGTAGCAGTCCAAATTGCAACTTAAGTACTGATTTAGAAGCTAACAGTACGTCCAATCCACAAGGCAGAATACCCCATAATTCCAGTCAAAGAGTGGCTAATACCAGCAGTGTAAAACAACAAAACTTAACTAGATCTACTGAACAGATGTGAAACTATCAGTACCTTGATGCCGCAGGTTAAGAAAAGACAAAAGAGAGCCGCAGAATTTCTCCTTGAAACCAGAACTTCAGATTTAACAGAAACATATTCTACAATAAGATACCATTACAGCAGCCCTCAATCAGTAAATAAACAAATCAAAGATCACCCAAGTACTGATCTGAGTAGGACTGAAGTAGAAGAATAGAAACAAGTAGTAAAAGGATAAAGATATGGAAGAAGAAAAGAAGGGTATGACCAAGTCCTCTCACTTGTGGCCTTGGTCAGTCTCTCACAGCAACCAAGCATAAAGCCAAGCTCCTTTCTTCAAATTCAAATTATCATGGGGGGTGTAGTACAGCCCCTCTTTCTATTGAAAACAACAATCAACCCCCCCTGCATGGAGAAGGAGTTCTCTTAACAAAATAGGAATTAAGGGAAAAAGAACGCTGCCCGGAGGCATGGAACCTGTGCCCAGACACAGGAACGTACAAAATCACCGCCCCATCCCCCATGAAATAAAAAATCACATCCATGTCGATGCCCCTGCACGCGATCTCATTGGCCCCCACTTACACAAATGAAAGAGCTGTTATGCATGCGGAAAAATGATATTTGGCCATTTGGGTAAATGCATTATAGCTATTTGAAAATAGATCAGCAGAAATAAGAAAGTTTTATCTTTTTCGTCTGGTGGTTAACCAGAGCCAGGATGTAAATGCGCTGGTTAAATGTCGCCCTTTATTTGAAACTAAGGTGTAGTAACAACCTACTACCAACACACACACACACACACATATACATATATATATATATATATAGAGAGAGAGAGAGAGTAATCTTCGGTAGCACTCTGGATAGTGAAGTGGATTATTTCACTATGAATTTTGTAACCATATTTTGCACTTATAATGATCAATATGTTGAGGGCAGACTAGGAATTTTACAAAGTTAAAAACCTACACCAAATCCCTACACGTTCTTGGCACCCAATGTTGTGCCAGCGGGTTGCAGCGTTGCTGACACAACTAACAACCACTTCCCCTCTCTGGTTCTCTCCCTCTTCTCGTCTCCCTGTCCATCTCCCTTCCTCTTCATCTCTGCCCCCACCGTCACTCCCGAGTCCGCTGCCCCCTTATTTGCCTCCCCTGCAACTTCACCTCCCCCTTCCTGATGCAGATTCATCACCAAAATAAGGTTTGTTTGCTTAGGAATAAGTCTAGGGTTATATACGTGTTGGGCCTTTGATCCCATGGGTTTCTATGTAATAGGCCAATTTTATGGGCCTAGATTATGGGTAATTA
Source organism: Telopea speciosissima (assembly GCF_018873765.1). NCBI lineage: Eukaryota > Viridiplantae > Streptophyta > Magnoliopsida > Proteales > Proteaceae > Telopea > Telopea speciosissima. The sequence goes on from NC_057920.1 coordinate 2,753,715, forward strand.
GGTTGCATACGGGATTAGTTGTTTTAGTTCCATATTTAATTTTATTTTGGTGTTTTTTGTACATAAATTAAACCGGCTCAACCAATGGTTCAATTTAAGTGATTTTAATAGTTTTTCTTTTAAGTGTTTAGTGGGGCTGAATTAGGACTCTGTTTTTAGCCTATTTCAGTTTCTTAGTCAGTTTAAGTTACCTAATAGGTTAAGGATTGGGTTAGGCCTTTCTTTTTTAGTGTAGGAGTCTAATTTTGAGTCTTTTATATAAGGCTGTAAGGGGGCAAGTATTGAACACGAATTTTGATATTAATGAAAAGTTTTATGCTGCTCTTCTTCTCCATTGAAGATTTTTTCTTGTGTTTGATCAAGGCTGGTGGTATCGGTGTTTGATCCAATTGACACCTTGCGGTGGGAAGCTCGGGTGGTTCGTTGATGGAATTGGTGTGTGATCCAATCAACACCTTGTTGTGTGAAGTCCGGGTGGTTCTTTTGAAGCTCTCCTTCAAGTTCTTTGAAGATCTCCTACAAGTTCTAGTTAAAGATTCAATTTTTATTCAAAATCTACAACCAAACAAGCTGCGTCCAAGGAAATTCTGCAACAACAGTGAGTTTGAATCATTCCCAGCCCATACAATTCTTCTTCTAATCGTCTCACAGCCCAAACTCTAAGATTCCCCCATTTGTTTTCAATTTTCCCAATACCTAAATTCTGTCCAGACCAAATCAGCCAGCAAAATCCCTCCTTTTTTGGTTCGAACTCTCCTGTCACCATAAGGAAAACTCGATCCAAGTTGCTCCCTCATCTGACCATCATAAACCAAAAATCCATCTTTTCCTCTTTTCAAAAACCCAAAACCCTAATCCTAACCTTGCTGCCGATTCTAATTAAAAGGCCTAGACTTGTTAAAACTTAACGTAACCTTCACTGATAGAATCCCCTACATCAACTTGACCTAACCCTACCATCAAACCATAACTCTAATTTCAAAATTTTCACCTATTTTGACCTAATTGAACTACATGTTCGGTTCATATCCTGCTTATTGGCTTCTAGTTGGTCTCCTACCAATCTAGAACTACATCACTTCCCCAATCCCTGCGTCTACCCCTCCCTCTGCCATCCCCTAAACTCTATCTCCACCCTAACCCTACAAAATGCAAGTCTTGATGTAGATAGTCCTATAACGGGCTTATTTTATTGGAAATAAGCCTTGGGTGGGGTTATGTATACATTGTTGATTCTATGTGTTTACTTTGTAATGGGCCACTTTAATGGGCCTAAAATGTGGGTACAAGGAAGCTATACGGGATTAAGCCTAGTAGTAGCTTATTTTCATATATCTAAGTAGTTTTTTTTTTTTTTTTTTTGGGGGGACCAAAAACGAAGAGCATTTTATTAAAAGAAAAATTCCCTCTCAGAGAAGAACAAGTTACAAGGAAAGGAGGGGGAAGACCCAACCAAACAAAAGAGATACCTAATACAGAAGCATCCTTAGCAAGAAAGTGAGCTTCCTTATTGGAAGATCGCGGAATAAACCGAAAACAAATAAAATCAAAAGAAGAGGCTAAAAGAAGAAGGTCCTAGATTACTGGTCTAGAGACCCAATCGGTAGAACACGGAACACTATTACAAATTTACAAGCATTAACCAAAGACAAACAGTCACTAAACACAGCCACAGACTTAAGCCCCAAAGTGGAAGCTAGGACAAGACTATCCCACACAGCATCAGCCTCGAGCATAAGAGCAGACGAACCAAGGCTAGTCTTGCATTTCGCCGCAAAAAAAACCCCCGAAGGAAATTGAATGAGAACTCCATGCCCGCCCTTACAAGTAGAAGCAGACCAGGCCCCTTCAGTGAAGATCGTAAAGCAGTCAGGAGGAAGAGGAGGGGGGCCAGGACCCGAGACCCCTGAAGAAGACTCATGAGCAAGAGAAACACACAAATGACCTTCCGCCACAGAGGAAAGGATGGCTGCTGAAATAGCATGCAGGTCAGGAACAGAGCTGTTGAAAACAACAGCATTATGACTCTTCCAGATCTGCCAAGTAATGGAAGACCATAAGATGTGGAAATCATGCAAGCATGGCACAGATTTAAACTTGTCGAAAAGAAAAACTAACCAACTCTGAAAGAATTCCACAGTAAACTCATGCACATTTAGACGTAGAGATGATACATACCAACACATTGCCGCGAAAGGAAAAAAGAGAAGAGCGTGAGTAATGGACTATTCCTCCTTATTACACACTGGGCAGATGCCATTAGGAGCCAGGTGCCTATCACACAGTAATTTTTTAACAGCAATAGAGTCAGAGCAGCACCGCAAGATAAAGCAGCGAATTTTTGGAACAAAATTTAGACCCCATAAGTGGGACCAAAAGGAACCAGATGAAGAAGATGCAAGGGGAACCCCTGACAAAGCTGTGAAATAAGCTGACTTAACAGAGAAACAGCCAGACATTGCCATCTTCCAGAACCCATCAGCTTTGTGAGAAAAAGCAAGGGGCAACTTAACAATTGCCTTAGCCTCAGTATCAGGAAAAATGGATCTAATAAGGGAAGTCTTCCATGCTTAGTTTGAGGGCAGAAAAGTTGAGAGACTGTACTTATAGCAGGATGGTGAGAGAGGCTCAAAATCCTTCCACCTGGGAGAGAAGGAAGCCATTTATCCTTAAAAACCCCAGTGGAAGAGCCATCACCAATGGATCTATAAATATATCTAAGTAGTTAAGTGTCTTTTCATATTCCTAGGCAGATTTATATTTTCCTTGTGAGACTCAAGTGGGATCAAGATGGGACTCCTTCGATCGTGACCTCGGTGGGACTGACGGTTGGGCAACTAGTGGGACTCTAGGCTGCCACCTATATATCTTCATCTTCAACTATCATCATCCTCATTATCTCAATCATCAATTCCCTGCAGCCACCCTTCATCAACCTCCATCATACCTACCCATAACCCACTCAAACCAGATTCAGATCAGATTTCTCTTCCAGATTTGATCTTGGCTTGCTTACCCATTCGGGTTTCCATTATTCGGTATCAAAGCTCAGACTGGTAAAGAAAATGAATCCAGATGTTTTTTACTTTGCCGGACAAAGAAATCCGTATCTATTCCTTAATTGGATAGATTCTTTAGAAGAATGTTTTTATCGGCATGGTTTGACAGAAGCACGGAAGATCAGATTTGCTTATTTGCAATTGATTGATCATGCTAAAGCTCGGTGGAGATCCCATGAAGAGAAGCTCAGAGTCAGGCGACGTGAGCCTCACACTTGGGAAGAGATGAAGTACGAGTTGACGAACAAGTATCTTCCGAAACGTGTCAACAACAAGCTCTCCCATGGATAAGATTACCATCATCCGGCATTTCAAGTTGAAAAGGAAACTTCTTCCACAACCATGGATACTTTTCGTTCCGAATTGCAAGAGACCAGAGCTATGTGTAACAACATGTACAACAACTTAAGCAAATGATCCAGCGTACAAAATCTCTTAAAAATTCTGATGACAAGGTGGAGAAAATGCTTGAAGAATCCACTACAGATGTCGCCATGGAAGGCAATGAAGAGACTGTGTCTGTTGATGAACTACCAACCAATGATTGCATTGAAAAGTTCATGCCTCAAGATTCTATTATAGAAAATTGCATTGCAACGGTTGATGTACTTGTCAGCGAGATCATGGTAAATGAGTTCGTCACTGCAGTCGAAGTGGTGGATGTGACAATTTCTGAAGATCCTGTGGCTATTCCCTTTGAAGCCAACATTGATTCAGAGGTGGAGCATGTAGATTTTATCTTCCCACCTAAGTTTTTCAAGGAGAATGGATCACAATTGTTTGACTACATCCCTAACTACCGTGAGCCGCCAGAAAATTATTATGGGCTGAAGCTAGACATTCATCATATGAAGACTATTCCTTGTCTCTACAAAACTCAAGGTCGAGTTTATTTCAAGCAGGGGAGAATTGATGTAGATAAATCACATAATGGGCTTATTTTATTGAAAATAAGCCTTGGGTGGGGTTATGTATACATTGGGCCTTTGATTCTGTGTGTTTTCTTTGTAATGGACCACTTTAATGGGCCTAAAATATGGGTACAAGGAAGGCATACGGGATTAGACTTAGTAGTAGCTTATTTTCATATATCTAGGTAGTTAAGTGTCTTTTCATATTCGTAGGCAGATTTATAATTTTCCTTGTTTATAGTTCCAAAGTCTTGGAACAAGTCTCTAGTTTTCTTGGGGGTGGGGTTCAATGTATTGGGTTTATATTAGCTATGTATAGATTTTAGTTTCTAGGTGTAGGAATTCTAATTAATCTTGGAATTCCAACAGTCTTTTTTATGTAATCCAAGAGGCTATTAAGCCTCCTCCTAAGCTATATAATGGAATCGTGGGTTGCTGTTTCAGAACCTAGAATTTTTTTTAAAAAATCCTCTTGTGAGACTCAAGTGGCATCAAGGTGGGACTCCTTCGATCGTGACCTCAGTGGGACTCCGACGGTTGGGCAACTAGTGGGACTCTAGGCTGCCAAAGCTATCTTTCATTTTCTGTTTATCTTTTTTCTCTTAATTTCAACTTCATCTATCACCATCAACTCCATCATCTTCAACCTTCCACCAAATCACCTTAAACTTAAACTGTGGTTAGGTGACTCTTCATCTTCCCTAGCTTGCCACCCTTCTATCCCCCTTTGGTCTTACACAACCTGATCTTAATCTGGTTGTCCTCCAGAAACGATCCTGCAAGAATCCCTCCTGGATTCTCTATCAAGTCTCAGCTGCAAATTTCATCCAGACACCTCTTTGGCTCTATTGGAATATTCTGGTACTTTTGTACTTGGTGAAATCATCAGGAAACAGAGGTTCAATCAATGGAGGTGTTAATTCTGGTTTCAGATACCACATTCAATTCAGGAGCTTGTCAAAACGTTAGTAAGGAAGAACACACCCAGATCAAGTACAGACATTGATGACGTTCCAGTGACCCGACTGCAACCTTTTCCCGTGAGGGAGAATGTATCCAGATCCAGTACTTCATACCCTGTTACCATACTTGTACATGGAGAAATAGTGTATCACAAGAGATGCCCAATAACTGTGTACCTGCTTGCCAAAAAATCCAAAGTTTCGAACTCAAAACAGAAACCCAGACCATTCAACTACATTTGGTTCATGGGACAGTGATGCCATTAAAATTCATAGGTAACGCCATTAAAATCCATAGGTAATCTGTCTTGTTGGATTTGAGAACGTAGAGTCTTGCAGCCAATTTAAGCGGTCTACAGCTTTCCAGTCTGACTAGGCCCAGGAAGGCGATGGCAACAACCGCCCATGAATTAACCCATAGTAAGGTCCAATAATTCCTTCTCGAAAGCATTTTCTGGAACTTCAAATGGCGACGACGACGGTAATGGGGCTGGGTGCGGGGACGATAATGGAGGCTGCCAAAGGGGGTTGTGGGAGGAGAGAGAGGGACATCTGGGTGGTGGGGAAGGGGATGCTGCCCCTGTGCACGGGAGTGTCAGGCAAGGTGGGAGCAGGAGTCAAATAGAGAGGAAAAAAGGGTTACTGATGATTCCGGATTTTACAAGAATGACCCTTTACCTCAACTCAAAAAAAGAGCATTTGGGAGGGATACAAAAAGTCATAGTGAAGTGATCTTTTTCACTGGCCATAATGACATTTAGAAGGACCCATATATATATATATATATATATTAGTAATAATAATAATAATTAAATATAAAAACAAATGAGAAAGAAAATCCTCTCATAATCCTCCCACGCAAGGCATGAATAAAGTAGTGATGGGTCTACTTCTGGCCAACAATGGTGGACCACAAGATGGGCCTAAAAGCCTGGCCACCTGGATGATTATGCTGGGCTCGTTGGACTGGCCGGCTGGCAGGACCATCTTACTCTTTTTCCTTAGCCGACTTACATCACCGGGGCTAACCAACAAAGGAAGAAGAAATAAATGTAAATTATAATTAAAAAAAAAAAGAAGCCCATACCTCTGGTTTAACATAATAAAAAGCAAGGAGAGATGAGATTTATTAAGTGGTCTAACGGCCACAACGTAGGCCATTTTGAGAGTCCTTCCAAAATGGAGCCTTGAGGATTGAGTATATTTTTGTGGAATAAATCGCTTAGGTTTGTGAAAGGAATTGTAGGTACATTGGGTTCAAGTGTCCTCCATGAGAGAGAATGGAAGCATTTTGGACTTCGTCATTTTTCATGGTTTAGTTGCTAGTTTTCTTTGTTTTAATATTCTATATTTATCATTCATAATTGTTAATAATTAATTTAAAATTTTCAAATTGAACAAGTTTAGTATAGAACATACTATTAACACATAGAACACCTACACTCAAAACACTTGTTTTTAGTGGAATGCTATTAAACTTATAAAAGTAAGACGAAAAAGAAACAAACACACTCAATACAATTTTTTTTTAGTGGAATGCTAAAAATTTGTAGTAGTATGACGAAAAAGAAGCAACCTGTAGACTAAGGTGCTGTACAAATCTGTACTCCTCTTGGGACCCTCTACAAAAAGAGAGCCGTATACCCTTGCACCACTAAATCACAACCCATAATTTCTATACCTAATCACTTACAAAATTTTCCCAAATCGTCCCAGATACCCATGGTGAGCCAAATTGGTGCCCATTCAGCTAAGCTTGGCAGAACTGGCAGTTCCAATAATTACAATCATAACAACAAAGGGGACTTGTGAAGATAAACAAACAATGGCAGTTAAAAGGGCACAAGTCAACATGGTAATTAGGCACAAAAAACAAGAAAAAAACCAGAAATAACCAAGAAGAAAGTTCATCTGAAGGACAACGGATAAAACATACCCTCATTTTCTCTTGCAGCTTTTTGGCATCAAACTGTTCCCCTTCTGTGAAAATATCAAGTGAAGCCATCGAAGCCATTGCAAGCTGGCCTACATATTCCTCAAAGAGCTCACTCCCAAAGAGCATTGCAAAGATCGCAGCTGGATCAATGATTGCTTCACTGTAAAGAACAATGTCAAAAGGGGATCAATGGATGAAGATCATATCTCAATTTTGATTTTTAGAGGACCTGCATCTACAAAAATCATAGAGGATAGAATAGAATCTGACATTTTGTGTTTTTAAGTCGGGAAATAAAACAAACGGGTCGCTCTGATTAAGTAGTGAGATCCGTGTGCTTCCAGATTCTCCTAGTGGAAAGTGATTCACTTTTTTCATTATACTGGCTATCTAATTCATCTATGGGCCATTGACTCTCTCATCTCATCAGAGAGACTTAATTTTGGCATCTCACCTGAATATCTCATTCATTGGGACATCTAGACAGCTCTCTCTGCTGCATAGAATCTGGCCTTACAAGGTTCATAGGGATTATATGTTAATTGAAACTGTTGTAATCTGATGTAGAATTACAGGTGTATTCAAGGAGGAATAAAGGCCATAACCAGGCCCACACTTAAGCCCAGCAACTTAAGTGTTTAACCAGCCCCACGATAGGTCTAAAGTAGTAAGTCAGGCTCATATGTGGCCCATTTACTGATTATAACTTAAGCCCATTAAGAGCTTAAGAGGAGCCATCAGCCAGCCTTATGAAGAGGATTCTATTGGAGGATTCCGTGGGACCATGTGACTGCCAAATGGATGTTGCTATAAGTTATTTAGTTTCTAAATTTTGTAACCAGCTACTTAGTTTAGTTAGAAGCTAGTTGATGCAGGAGCAGTTCTTTGGGCTGGGCTGAATCTGTTTGAGAGTACTGACCGAGAACCGGGCCAAATTCAGATTTGAGTTCAGTAAGATATTAGTAATTTATTTATTTAGTTATTTAGATTTATTATGTAATATTATACTAATTTTAGAGTTTGATTCCATTTTGATTGGGTTAGACAATTAGGAGTCAGAGTTAGATTTTTATTTCTATTTCAGCATTAGACTACAATTAGGAAACTTGAATTTCGTTTTTATAAATATGCTTGTAAGCCAATTCATTGGGCAGATTAGATGAATGGAATAATGAATTGAGTTTGTGAGAGCCTATGTGGCTGTATTCTGCGAGCTCCCCCCCCCCCCCAAAGTGTGGCTGTGTTGTGCAAGCTTTTCAGTCATTAAGCACTACTGGCAGCCCATCTCAGGTGGGTCAATCCCATTAGATTCAACACCTTATGCTCTCAGATTTTGAGCATAGGTTTCACCTTGCATATGCACATCAGTCTGCCATGTTTGAGATCGACAGGAGTCGGAGATTGGGAGGTTCTAACCCATCTTTGAATCTGGTTTCATGTCTATCACCAAGAACAGTTGCAGAAAATTAAAACTCATTACTTACCTGACCGTTGGTGTTGACTGTTTCTAAGAGGGTTGTGAGTTGGAGTTCTTATTCTGAAATCCCATGCCAAATTAAGGCCACATGAGTGTGTGCTCCCATTGAAGTCCATCTGTTCTGCCGCTTTTTATGCAATTCGAGAGGATGAAGATGACCTGTCCCTTGGTTATTAATTAAGCCTGTTGCCAATATTATGAAGATACCAATCCAGCCCTTTGACAAATCCCCTCATCCCATTCTATTGTGAATTTCCAATATTGCTCCTAATTTAAGAAGCTGATTTCAGTTACATTCTCAACCCATTTCACTCTCTTGTTGATTCTAAAAGTTCCAGTTAATTACGAAACAGACATTACATTCTCATATTGGGAATTTCATTGATTGGGTGGGCCCATAAGCGAACCCAATAGGGTATTTTGTAACCCGGGTTCCGCACCACTAAGTCGTTTCTATTTTATTTACTTTCTATTTCCATATAGTATATTTGGATTTCATTCTTAGAAGATCCTAAACAGAATTGCAGCCAAGTAACCCTTCCCCATGCATAAGGGGTTACCATTCGCCTCTATCCCAGGCTGTTGTATCTCTGACAACATCCTCCTTTGTCATGAGATTGTAAGAGGCTATAATAGAAAGAATAAGTCCCCCACTGCCCTCATGAAAATAGATATTCATAAAGCTTTCAACTCTTTGAGATGGAACTTTTTAGTCAATGTCATGAAGATGTCCTTCCCCCCTATTTTCATCAACTGGGTTTATCACCCTATATCCTCCCCCCCCCCCCTCCCCCGCTTCTCTGTGCTTGTCAATGGCAGCCCTGCGGGTTACATGGGCTCCTCTACTGGCATTCACCAGGGCTGCCCCCTCTCCCCCTACATCTTCACCCTAGCCATTGAAGTCTTCTCCCGAAGTATCCAATCCTGCACAGACCAGCAGCTCATTATTCTTCTCCCCAAATGTATGGCCTTAAAGATCTCTCATCTTGCCTTTGCCAATGACCTTATGTTTTTCTTCAAGGCTGCCCCTCTTTCGGTCCATTCCTCTATGTCCTGTTTGAGACAATTTGAGTGTATGTCTGAGCTATGCATAAACCTCACAAAGTCCCTCCTGTTTTTATCAAGGGTCTCTGATGAGGTTAAGTCTTGCTTGTAAGAGTTGACTGGTTTCTCTATTGGGCTCCTGACGGTTAAATATCTTGGACTTCCGTTGATCACATTCAGATTGACTGCGCAACATTGCACCCCTATGCTTGGCCGTATGCATAAGAGGCTCCAAATTTGGAAGGGTTAGTTACTTTCCTATGCAGACCATCTGTGTTGAGTTGATCAGATCAGTTCTTCAGTCCTCTCACCTTTATAGGTCTGGCATATTTAGTCTCCCTTGTGCAGTTATTGTGAAACTTAAAGCTCTTATGTTTTCTTTCCCTTGGAAAGGTTTGGATTACTTCTATATTCCTCCAACCCACCTCTTGGGCCTGAGTTTATCTCCCTAAATCTGAGGGCGAATTGGGGCTAAGGCGCATCAAAAACATCAACTTTGCAACTGTTCTCAAGTTGATCTAGAAGGTAGCTTCAAAAAAAAAAACTGTTTGGGTTGAATGGGTATACTCTAGACATCATCATAGAGATTCCATCTGGACGGACTCCCCATCCTCTGATTCTTCTTGGGTCTGGAGAATGATATTGAAGCTTAGGCCTCTTGCTTACGGTACGATCACCTGCAAGATTGATGAAGGATCTTCCACTAGGCTTTGGCTGGATTACTGGCATCCTTTCGGTATCCTTCATTTTGCAGGTAATGTAGTCCTAGATTGGTAGCAGACCAACTAGGAGCCAGTAAACCAGGATCTGTTATGAATAGGTGAATCGGCTAAGTCAAAATAGGGTTTTTGGTAAAATTAGGGTTAGGGTTAGGGTTTGATGCATGGGTTATGTCAAGTTGAGGTAGGGGAGTCTATCAATGAAGGTCCTGAGATGTTTTGATGGATGGAAGTGTGTAAACTTGAATGGGCAGCAATTTATGGTTAAGGTTTCGGGTTTTGAAAAAGAGGAAAAGATGCATTTCTACTGTTTGGCTGGACAGAAGTTAACCAAACTTGAATGGTTTTCTTAGGAGGGTACGAGGGATAATCGGTCTGATTAGTAGACTGTTCTGACGGTTTGTTTGGACTGGGCAGAAATTAGGGTTTTGGGTTTTGATTTGAGCTGGGGGGAATTAGGATTTCAGTGGTTGGGATGGGCAGCAAGGGAGAACGAGTTCTCCTCATGGGCAGGGGGTGTTGTGGTTGAAGTTTGATGAAGTTCTGAGGGCTGGTCAGGTCTGTGGGAAATTTAGGGTATGGGAAAACTGAAAATAACAAAGGAGAAAACTAGGGTTGGGGTTTTAGATGATTAGAAGGATGGGGATGGGGATGTCTTAAACTTACTGTAGTAGCAGATTATTCTTGGCAGCAGCTTGCTTGAGGATGAAACTTGAATAAAAATTGGATCTTTAACTAGAACTTCAAAGAAATCTTCAAGTAACTTGAAGGATAGCAACAACCATCAAAACGGAAAATGAATCGTCTCTCTCCTTGCCGATTGCTCCCCCCTTTCTCCCTGCCGGAGCTCCCAGCTGGCCTGTCCCCATTCTCCCTGGTTTGTCCCTCCTTCCCTTGAGGCATGCAGGCTCCTTCCCTTGCTGTTTCCCCACCTTTTTCTCCCCCCCCCCCCTTCTCATTCTTCATCACCTGCTTCTCTGTCGGCTTCCCGGCCAGCCCCCTGGTCCTCCCTGTTTTCCAATACCTCCTCTGCTGGCTCCAATGGTCTCCCCCTGCATTTTGTGGCCCTTGCTTCCGTGGGCTCCTCTAAAGTGGCTTTGTGCCCTGCTGACTTGCTTGTTGATGAAGCTCTGCTCTGGGAGAATTGCCTGGTTGGAAACTTCTTGGGCTCTCGTCCTCCCTTCCTTGTTGTCAAGTCCTCCCTCTCCAAGCAATGGCATCCACAAGGGACCTTGGACACCTTCCTACTTGACAACGGTTTTTCATTTTCAAATTCTCCTCTCCTTTGGACAAGACCCGCGTCCTTAAAGGAGGTCCCCGGCTTGTGGGGAAGAAGCCGATCTTCCTTCGTCAACGGCATCGACAGTTGCAGCTTAGGAGATTGGACCTCTCCACTATTCCTCTGTGGATTTCGTTACCAGGCCTGCCACTCCATTTCTGTTGTACCAATGGGCTCAGCCATGTTGGATCCGTTCTTGGGAAACCTTTGTTTTCCGATGCGAGAACCAAACGCAAGGATCGATTGGCTTATGCGAGAATCTGTGTTGAAGTCTCTGCGCATGAGTCCCTCCCTGCCTTCATCACTGTTCATGAAGGAGACGACTACTCTTTTGAACAAGAAATTCATTACGAATGGAAGCTCCCCCAGTGCTTAGTCTGCAATGTGTTCGGCCACGACTCCCTTCACTGTACTCCGGTAGGAAAGGATTGCGCTGTTGCTGTTCCCTCTACCACTGAAATCCCAGGTCCTGGAGTGGATGCTGAAGAAGGCGCTGCTGTGAGAAAACCTTCGAATGCTCTAATTGCCCACGATGGTGCTGACCCTACCACTGAAGATGTCGCCGCGGAGACTGTTCATCATCTTCCTGGGCATACATCTCTCTCTCGCGGCAGGCCGAGAACCAGGCACCGGCGCCAGAACTTTCGTCGAGTTGAGAATCCTCCCAATCAAAGCTCCAAGGCCCCGTCACTGTCGAAACCCAAGTCTATACGAGACAATCAGAACTGATTCAGTTTGCTGGAGAACTGTGACGATTTGGAGATCATCTCTTGCCCCGAAAAGCCTCTTTTTGAGGTTATTCCTCGGAGTAGGTAAAGGATGACAGAAGCTGCACCAGCTGTTCCTTCCATTCCAAGCTCTGGAAGAGTCGTTGAGCCTTCCTGCCCCCTGACGGAGACCCTTGCATTTGGTAATCTCCCTTTGGCCTCTAGTGCTTGCGACTCAATCTCGATTTTGGCCTCTGCTGCCAAAGGCACCTTTATGCCTGCTTCGCCTCTCGAGCCTGCTGACGTTGTCTCAGTGGGCCCCTCCACTTTACATTCTGGCACCCTTCCTGTTTCTTCCAATCCTCTTGTGGACCCCCCTCTTCCGTTGACGAGTCCTTCTGATATTACCCATTTCACTTTTCCCTCCTTTGCTAGGTCTGGGTCAGGTATTCTTCCTAACCCGACTGTTTCTTCATCCCCTTCGCCCGTCATCTCCATTTCCACACCCTTCACGGCAACCCGAAAAACTCATCCTCCCCCTTTTACATCTGTCTCCCCCCTCGGCAAATCCTATAGACGTCGCTACCACAGCGAAACTAGTTCTCGCTCAGTTCTGTCTCAACTCCTTGAGTCATCGATGCCCCTGCTTCCTCTTCCCTCATGATTATCGGATCCATTTGGAATTCTCGAGGGCTGAATTCTGCCTCGAAACAAGTGTTGTTCGTTCCCGTATCCGCTCCCTCTCACTCCTGTTTCTGTTGCCTTCAGGAAACCCATATCAAAGAGCCAAACTCCAAAAAGATCCTCTCCTCCATAGCCCCTGGTTGGTCTTTGCTATCCAATTACTCCTCCCACCCCAATGGCAGAATTTGGATCATTTGGGATCCTTCCAAAATTTCCATCTCCCTTTCTTCCTCCTCTTCTCAGTTCCTGCACACTTCCTTCTCTGATTGCCAAGGCATTTTCTCCTTCTTCTTCACTGTGGTCTATGCCCATAATGGTCCTGTTCTTAGATCCTCTTTATGGACTGATCTCCGATCCATTGCCCCCCTTACTGTGAACCATCCTTGGGGCTTGGGAGGTGATTTCAATGTCATCCGGTACAGCATTGAAAAGCAAGGTGGGGATCATGTGGATTTGGTTGCTATGGACTCCTTCAATGAGTGTATAGAGAATATAGGGGCAGATGATCTCAGCTGGACTGGTTTCCCTCTTACTTGGTCCAACAAAAGGGCAAGTTCCAATCGTATTGCTTGTAAATTGGACAGAATTCTTGTCAATGAAGAATGGCTGACTTCATTCCCCTCATCCCATGCTTACTTTGATAACCCGGGTATCTCTGATCACTCTCCTATTTCCCCAACCATCAAACCCTTCTCTTCTTTGGGCCCTAAACCCTTCAAATACTTTGACATGTGGTCCTCTCACCCTTCCTTTTTGCCCCTGGTTCTTGAAGCCTGGAACAAGCCTGTTTATCCCTTCTCCAATCCCCTCCTTGCTTTCTCAAAAAGACTCAAAAATGTTAAGGCTGCTCTCAAGGTTTGGAACCTCAATACCTTTGGGAATATTACTCTCCAGGTGGCTGAATGCAAAGACAAGTTGGCTTCCATTCAGCTTCGGTTACAATCTGACTTACATAATGGTCCCCTTGTTGTAGAAGAGAAAGAGACCACTTCTGAGCTTACTTCTTTACTACCTAGAGAAGAAAGTTTTCTGAAGCAAAAGTCTAGAATCAAGTGGCTGGATCTGGGCGACTCAAATACAGCCTATTTTCATCGCTCTGTGAAAGCTAGAGCCAATGCTAACTCCATTTCTCAGCTCTCTTACCCGGATGGTTCTCTTGTCACTTCTGTTAATGGCATCAAAGACTTGGCTGCCCAGCACTTCAAAGACTTATTCTCTAGCCATCAGGTGGATCATCCTCCCATCCCTGAACATTTGCTCAACAAGTTTGTTGCCCCTGAGCTGCATACTTCCTTGTGCGCCATTCCAAAAGAAGAGGAAATTGTAGCAGCTATCCACTCCCTCAAGGTGAATGGTGCCCCGGGCCCTGATGGTTTTAGCATGGGATTCTTTTTAGCTTGCTTGGATATCATCAAAACTAACCTCATTGCCGCCATTGAGAGTTTCTTCTTCAACCTCAGTCAGATCAAGAGCATCAACCACACTTTCCTGTGTCTCATCCCAAAAAAGGAAGGTGCAAATGTCATGAATGACTTTACGCCCTTTGCCCTTTGCAACCTGCTCTACAAGTTTATAGCCAAGATTCTTGCTAGAAGACTAAAAGGAGTTGTGGACCCACTAGTCAGTGACAACCAATCTGCCTTTATTCCTGGCAGAAATATTGCGGACAACATCCTTTTGTGCAATGACATAGTGAGAGGCTTTGACAGGAAAAACCATGCTCCTTCTATCCTTATGAAGATTGATATCCATAAGGCCTTTGACTCTCTCAGGTGGGATTTTATTGCTCAAGTCATGACCAAGATGGGGTTTCCTATGGTCTTTGTCAACTAGATTACCTCTTGTATCTCGACCCCAATGTTCTCGGTTCTGGTGAATGGCAGCCCGGCTGGCTACTTTGGTGCTTCGGTGGGTATCCGTCAAGGCTGTCCTCTCTCCCCTTACTTATTTACTTTGGCATTGGAAGTCCTCTCCAGAGAAATCCAGATTAGCACTAATCAGATGCATATCTCTCCGATGACCAAATGCCAAGCTCTCAAGCTTACTCATTTAGCCTTTGCTGATGACTTGATGTTTTTATCAAAGGCATCAACTACCTCGCTTGAGTCCATCATGCTCTGTCTCCAGCACTTCCGTGAGCTTTCTGGTCTCCGCATCAATCCGGCCAAGTCCCTGTTATTCTTTGCGGGGGTTTCAGAGTTACACAAATCTGCCTTCCTGGAGAAATCAGGCTTTCTTGAAGGCCACCTGCCAGTAAAATACTTGGGCCTCCCTTTGATCCCAGCAAGACTCTCCGCTCACACTGCACCCCTATGCTTGATCTTATTAGGAAGAGGCTTCAGCTTTGGAAGGGCAAGCTTCTCACCTATGCTAGCAGATAGGAAGATTGCCTCAAAGCAGAAAAGTATCTGGGTCGACTGGTTATATTTAGGTCTTCTTCGCCAGGACTCAATCTGGACTGCTTCAGCCTTATCCGATGCCTATTGGGTCTGGCGTAAGATCCTTGTTAGCCGTCACCTGGTCCTCTAAGCCATTCACTCTAGTATTGGTGATGGGCTTTCCTCCTATCTGTGGTTGGACCACTGGCACCCCATGGGTATTCTTCTCCATTTGGTCACTCCGAGAACCATTTATGCCTCAGGTCTCAACAGGCTATCCTTAGTGGCTGATATCATTGATCAAGCTGGCTGGGCTCCTCCCCCCTCCCCCCTCCCCCCTCCCCCCTCCCCCTCCACCTCTCTCGGTCTCATCTGGAATGAGCCCCATTCCATTTCCAGACCTTCTCTTAAAGGTGATTGTGTTACCGAAGACC
This sequence comes from Telopea speciosissima, assembly GCF_018873765.1. Taxonomy (NCBI): domain Eukaryota; kingdom Viridiplantae; phylum Streptophyta; class Magnoliopsida; order Proteales; family Proteaceae; genus Telopea; species Telopea speciosissima. The sequence goes on from NC_057920.1 coordinate 2,769,305, forward strand.
AACAATTCTTGCTCCTTCTCATCCAAGGCTACCTGGAAACTCATCCATCTAAATAGCCCTTTGGCCCCTTGGCGCAAGCTTCTCTGGTTCAAGCACCACATCCCCCGTCACTGCTTCACTGCTTAGACAATCTTCACCAAATGCCTCCCAACTTAGGCTTTTCTTCACTCTAGGCAGATTTTAGTCTCTCCTGCTTGTTGCCTCTGCTGGAACAATTCTAAAGACTTGAATCATCTTTACTTTGAATGCCCTACTGCTACTGCCATCTGGAAAGGAATCTTGTCCAAGTGCTGGCCTACTCGTAGAAGAATCCTCCCTTTCTCAAGGGAATGGATCTGGATTGACATGACCTTTGCTGGCAACTCTATTTGCGAGTTGCGACTCGGTCAGCAAATTAGCTTTTTGTGCAACTCTTAACCACATTTGGATGGAGCGCAATATCAGGAAATGGACCTCCAATTCTCGCTCTTATCAGAAGATTTGGGATTCCATTTCCTTTGAAATTAAAGAAAAGTTATCACTAGCTCCCCCTTCTTGTTGCTCGGACATCCCAAGGAACAGGCTCATTGTTGGTTCCTGGGGCTTATCTAATGTTTCTTTTGTTGCTTCTGCTGGCCTCTAGCTAAGCTAGGGCCTGGCTTTTTATTTTTTCTTCTCCCCCTCAGGGCCCCTTGTTTCCCTTTTTCCTTTTGGTAATGAAATTCTTATTCACCCAAAAAAAAAACTTGAAGGAGAGCTCAAAAGAACAACCCGGACTTCACACCGCAAGGTGTTGATTGGATCAAACACCAATCCCACCAACTTTGATCAAACACAAAGCAATTCTTCAAAGAAGAAACAAAGTTGCAGAGCAGCAATAGCAATTTTCAAAAATTTAGAGGAGAGAATAACCACCCCACCGAATCCTTTATTTATAATGGCCAAAAGCCCAATTCCTATGCAGCCTAAGAGTGTAAATACTCCTAGCCGACTAACTCTAATATCACCTCGCTTGACTAATTCGTGGGAGGTGTGGACCCAAAGTAAAACAAAATTACATCAAATTAAAAATAAAAAAAAAGGTGACTTAAGTCACTTAAATTAAACCAACGGTTCAACTAGCTTTGGACCGGTTCAATTTAAACCACTAAAACATAAAAATAAAATAAGTATAGAGCTAATCCCGTATGCAAACTATATACCCCTACTTTAGGCCCATAAAAGTGGCCTATTACATAAAAAACCCATGGGACCAAAGGCCCAACATGTGTAAAACCCAACTCTAGACTTATTCGTAATAAAACAAGCCTATTTTGGTGATGAATCTGCATCAACTCTCCCCAGCTTGAAAAAAATCGTCCAGATGAATTTTGTAGTGATGAGGGGCAAAACAACATGTGAGTTGCAACTTTGACCATTCCCAAACAAAACTCTAGTAATGTAGGAACGCTAGGAATAAAGTCTTCAACCCTGAGAGTTTTCTCTTCAAAGTACCGAGGTGGAATCACAAACTCAATAGGTTCTCCGATGGTAAGAATAGGATCAGGACTGGTGACAACTTCATGCGGAATGTACTTGACGTCTTCCTTAATCACAACCTCATCTGGCACAATTGTTTTAACTGTCTTCATGAACCTCTATAATGCAATCCTCAATTAATGTGACCTTTTCATCAAAGACTTGAGGCACTGACAGACTTGCTTTAGTATCAGACACCTTTTCCTCCCATTTGGACTCCTCTCCCGGGCATACCAAGGAGACCCAATGGCAGGGGTGATCTGGTTATTTGGTTTGCTTCCTCTTCAGGTTTGCTCAGTTTGAAGTCCGCTTGGAAACTAATCAGAATTCGGGGGTCAACAGTTTCTTGGCGCAATTTGGTCTGGTTTACATCACATATGCCCCCATCATAGCTTTACAGTTTGGAGGGCCCTTAGAAATTGCCTTCCGGCGTAGACTTTCCTCATCAAGAGGCACATTTCTATCTCTTCATCTTGTATCCTACGTTGGAATGCCATAAAGGACATTGATCATCTCTTCTTCAGCTGCCCCTTCTCCTCTAGAATTTGTTCTTGGCACCTTGCTCGTTGTTGGCCTGTCAGAAGGACTATTTTGCCTTTCCCGTGTGAGTGGATTTGGGTTGACATGACATTTGGAGGCACCTCTATTAGTAACCGTGTGGGAAAACTGGCTTTTGGCGCTGCTATTCATCATATTTGGTTGGAGCATAGCCTCAGAAGATGAACTCCCAACAACAGATCTTTCCAGCAGATTTGAGACTCCATCGTTTTGACATCAGAAGCAAATTGTCTGTGGTCACTAATAGATCTATCGATTCTCCTAGAAATAGATATATTGTAACTTCTTGAAATCTCCCCCAATCTTTCTAATGTGGGTGTGAAGTTGTTGTTTTTGGCTTTTGCCTTTCCTTGTATATTCTTTTCCCCTTTGGGGGCCCCTTTTCCCTTCTTTGGAAATATATTTTTATTCACCCAAAAGAAAGGGTTACCATTCCTGTAATAGGTCGAATGCTATTATAAATAAAAAAGGAGCGCATGTTGCCCACGATTTTGGTTGAACAACATAATGCCCTTTTGTGAGTTTTTGCTGCTGTGCTGAATCAGCTGCAGGTCTTAGCTGGTGATTCCTATGGTTGGTTGGTCGTGAAGCTGACGGTTTGGTGGTGATACCAAGTCATATCTCTCTACCCCTCCTCTATCTTCTGTCTTTTCCTTTTCATCTTTCTCCTTACAGTTCTATTGATTTCCAGCAGCCTTTCGGTCTCCTACCATAGTACTAAAACTCGTTAAAACTCGATCAAGATCTCGAGAATTTCGAGTATCTCAACCTGTCCGAAACGAAACACGGATTCGAATTTTAAAAAAATACAAAAACTCAGTCAATATTTCAACCATCTCCCGATATCTCGAGACAAAAGTAAAATCTCACGAGATATCGAGATTCCTTTTGAGGGAGAAGTGTGAGGGTGACTTAGTGAGGCCGGGCATTACTAGATTCGCCACCAACTACATTGCACTCAAGAGTATTGAGACCAAGAAGTTCGGACTTAGATCTATGTTTGCTTTTGAAGACTGCTTTGACTAGAATGGGTCCAATACCCAAGGTGGTAGGGAAGCATAAGCTATCATTGCATAAGATGACTTTTGGTCAAAGTTGCATAAAGTTGTATCACTTTTGGACCCAGTGGTCAAGGTTTTGCATATAATTGATTCTGCTCTCAAGGGACCAACCATGCCACATCTATATGCTGCCATAGACTTGATGAATGAAGGTGATTACAATGCGAATCCACGAGGTAGCAAACACTGTCTCAAAATTAACAAGGAGCACTGGGAAAATCAACTTATGCATCCACTGCATAAGGCTAGTGAGTTTTTTTTTTTTTATGCAATTACATCTTTCAAAGTTAATTTGAAAGATATATTACAAACTATTAAGGCATTAACAATATGTAATGCCAATTTTCAGCATACTATTTGAACCCCCAGTACCAATACAATCATAGGCTTGGGATGAATAGTAGTCTTATTGAAGCAATAAAACAAATAGTTGCCAAGTTGGAGCCGAATAGTAAAATACTAGCTATATGCAATAATGAGGTGAGTCTTATAATTCATTTGGAATTACCTTAGTAAATACTAAATAGTAATAAGTCATTACTAATTTTAAATATTTTTCAAATGATTATAGCTGAAGACTTTTAGGGATGCATGGGGGAGTTTTGGAACCGATGCTGCAGAGCAAGGCCAGATACGCGGTGATGCCGGTACTCATTAGTCATTACTCAATTCAATATCGTATTCTTTAAATTATGTACGTATTGAAACTTTTGAAATGATTATAACATGTCCCTTTTGTCGTAATGCAACTGAATGGTGGGTGTTGTATGGGGGTTCGGCAGAGAATTTAAGGAAAATAGCAATCAAGGTCCTCCCCCAGACATGTTCCGCATCTGGCTATGAACGGAATTGGAGTACATTATCTATCATCCACTCCAAGAGGAGAAATAGATTGGGTTCCGAACATCTATCTGACTTGGTGTATATGCATTACAATTTGAGGTTGAAGATGCAACACATACGCATGGGAAATATCGATCTCACCAACATTTTCCAGGTGGAGTCAGATGACGAAGACTCTATTGTGAATTGGGTGAGGGATAGAGGTGAGCCAATGTTAGATCAGCCTGGAGGTAGACCTAACCCCATGATAACCGAACATATAGATGCTGATGTGGATGAGTTCACGGCTGAAGAGGGTGAGGTACACACACGGGACGCGTCACCCATACCGTTCAAGCCTACTGATGGCAATGTTGATAAGGAAGATGATTCGTCCGCATCCTCCGATGGTGGTGGTGGTACTCAAACTCAAACTCGTAGAGATGATGATGGTGGTGATGGTGGTGATGGTGGTGATGGTGATGATGGAGGTGATGATGATGGTGGTGAGGCATATAATGGAATTCGAGAGCGGTTTGCGGTAGAAGAGCAGCAAGAGCCGGTATGATTCACAGAAGAAACACAGTTTGATCATGCCACACAAGATACAGACCACAGTGCGCATGCCCCCACAATGGCCACCTCGACTTACTCGTGACAGCACCGTGGCCAGTCCAGTCCTCCTGGTACTAGTAGGCAGGCTGATCTTATGGACATTGATACCTTATCTAGCTTTGTTGGTGGATTAAGTATTGGTGATAGGGACAGCAGATTGAGTGGGCATTTCTGTGCCGCATCTTTTCAGATAGAGAGCAGTCCATCTCCAGCACAATTAGAGTACAGTTCATCTCATTCACATCTATATGGCCAAGGGCAAATGACTTGGGGGGGGGGGGAGCATATATCTTCTCCATCCATTCCCAATTTTGAGTACGACTCCCACTCACAGGGACGTAGTGGATCATCTTTTGTGGATGATCTCTTCTCCTACCCAACCCACCAGCCGTACCGGTACATGCTCCCAGAGCCGTCATATCACAATGGATCAATGGGTAATCGTGGTTCTTTACAGTTTGATGACTCATATCCTAGGATAGGTTACCTTCAGCATGTTGATGATGCAATTTACATAGCAACTGTGGATGACTACACTAGTTTCTTCTCCACGACTATGACGTGGCATTGATTTGTCCTACAATCGGAGAACAATGCACGTCGGCTCCATCGGACTATGAGTGAGGTCGATCATGGACGGCAGAGTAATTATTATTAGAATATTTGTAAACATTTGAGTCACTTGATGACTATTTAACTTGTAACGGACTATTGGGAATTTGGGATATTGTCATATTGATATCATCTTGTTAAGTTGTTATTGACTTATTGTACTTAATATTATAACTTAAGTTATGAGTCATTCACTTTATGTTTTCTACTTCCAAGTGAATTTATTTGTTTAAAATGCTTATTAATTATTAATTTATTATGTCCTTTAGTATTTAAAGTCTTAAACAATGTGTGTGTGTGTAATTAACTAAGTTATACATTAGTATTAGATTGTATATTGCCAATCAATGGTGCAAATCCAAAACACCACTTTGGATGACTATTTTTCCAATTTGAACATTTACATGTGTTTATATAACCTAAAATAGGGTTTCCATGAAGTTTCAGGCCTTAACTTGGGCTAAAACCCACCGAAAACATGCAGAAACAATGCAATATTTCGACCGAAATATCCCTATTTCGATCAGCACAAAATACCGAAATGAAATGAGTTTTTTTCGAACATTGTCTCCTACCGTGGTCTCTTAAGTGTGATTCTTCCCTTCTTATGTTTTCTTACTTCTTCATAACATACCACTTTGTTAACCATTGTTTCTGCAGGTTTTATTTTCTGTTTCTCTTCTACGATATTCTGGGTTACCCTATTATAACAGTAACTTTGTGAAAATTAGATTCTGATTCATAGACCATCTGTTGTGAATGGACAGATGGAGCACAAGAAGATGATTCATTTCTGGAGATATGGTGAAATGCTGGAGAAGACTGCTTCTGAAATTCAAAAGCATCTAGAAAAGGGTTTCAAATATCTTCATATTGGTCTTATTAAATAAGCAGAAGAAACCAGGTTTGGTGGAAGAAAACAAAATGTCAGAACCTGCCTGAACTCTCTCCCCTATGTCCGACCACCCTGGGGTGGTGCCGCCACCTCCCAAGACAGCCCCTGATCCTAGGCCTTGGTCCTCCTTTTTCTCAAACCTTAGCCCCTCATCTCGTGATGGCTTTCCCCTCCACTTTGTCCATCCTACCATCATCGATGGCTCCAAAGCAGCCCACTATGAAGCCGATCTCCTCTATGTTGAAGCTAAGAAATGGAACAACTGCCTTGTAGGGCATTTTCTGGGAACTCAACCCTCTTTCCCTCTCGTCAAAGCTTCCCTTTTGAAGCAATGGAAAACAAAGAGTGGCTTTGAAACCTACCTGCTAGACAATGGAGTCTTCATCTTCAAGTTTGCTGAAGTAGAAGACAAAGGCAGAGTTCTGGATGGAGGCCCTTGGAATGTTGGAAGAAAACATCTCTTCCTCCAGTAATGGAATCGCTACCTCCAGCCGCATCGCCTCGATCTCAGCTCGCTCCCTCTCTGGGTCTCCCTCCCTGGGCTCTCTCTGCATTTCTGGTGTGAGGAGGGCCTCAGTGTTATTGGCTCGGTCCTTGGAAACCCTCTCTATTCCGACAACAGAACCAAACTCCAAGATCATCTCGCCTTCGCCAGAATTTGTGTGGAAGTTCCGGTGGATGCTCCCCTGCCGGCTTCCATCCTTGTAGTTGATGACGAACGGTTCTCCTTCAACCAGGCTGTCCATTACAAATAGACCTCTCCTCAGTGTTTATCTTGCAAGGTGTTTAGCCATTCGACCGGAAAACGCCCTGCTGCTGGGCATGGCGCCTCCGTTGAAGATCCCTCTGTAGTGGAAGCCTCCTCTGTTCCTCCTCCTCCTTGAAAGAATCCCAACAATACCTTGGAGAATTGCCCCAGCCTGTTGCCCAATAGTACCTCAGTCGAGGTCCCTGGTTCGAAAAATCAATCTCCGGCAGTGACGGTTTGTAGAAGTCTCCCCGTCGTGGATGGGGAAGGAATCGCGACCACACTTTTCCCTGTTGTGACTGGAGTAGCAAGACCCAATATCGTGACTCCAGTTGTCCTTGTTGTTACCAGAGTAGATGTCCATGCCTCTCTTCAGCTAGCTTCTGCTCTTCGCAATCTCAACCGTGGTCGGGGAAGAAGCCGCTATTGCAGAACTCGCCAGAAAGGCCTCCCAGCTTTGATTTCTCCTTGCCGGCTTTCTCCCTCTGTCCCAATGGTCCACCCTGCAACAACAGGGTCAAACAGGTTCTCCATTCTCCAGTCTGCCAACCTCTGTGACTATGTAGTTTCCTCCTCCCCCGAGGCGCTAACCTCCTCTTTGCCTGCTGCTCCTGTAGCCCCTGTTGAATCTGCCATCCCTTCTGTCTCTGATGAGTCTGTCGCCTCTTTGCAGGTTTCCCCTTCGCCTCTCGGTATCTCCGCCTTTCTCAAATCGTTGTCTAAGGGATTTTTATCCCCTAGACCCTCTCTCTCCCCGACTTCTCCTCCACCTAATCCACATGGTCCCCCTTTCAATCGATGTGGACCCCACTGCGTCTCCTTCTCCTTTATCCTCTCCCTCTCTGGCCCAATCCTCCTCTACTCCAATTGGTCCAGATTCCTCTTCCTTTCCCTATCCCTCTCTGGCCCAGTCCTCTCTCTGCTCCTCTCCGGCTGGCCCATTGGGTACTAACGGGCCTGTTCCCTCCAATCCCTATTCCCTTAATTCTTCCCGTCTTCCCCTCCCTTTCTTCTTCCCGTCTTCCCCTCCCTTTCGCTTCTCAGTCTATCCTCGTTTTTTGTCGCCGTAATCCCAGCTCCCCTCCTTTCCCTAGGAAGTGTCCTTACATTTCTTACTCCCTACACGGCCCGAAGTTGAATTCAACCCCCAATTCAGATTCTAGAATTTTCAATTTAAGTGCTGAGCCTATTGACCCGGGTTAGTGGGACATCTTTGAGTGGGGATTGGCTCTTCGGTTTTGGTTGGGCTGGCGCTTTGTTCTTGGGTGCGCTTTTTGGTTGGGCTTAGGCCTTTGTATTGTCCTTGCCTCTTGGTAGGGCTTAGAGTTGGCTTTGCTTGTATCTTACCCCCCCCCTTTTTTCTCCCCTCCTTTGGTAATTGAATTATTTATTCATCCAAAAAAAAAAACAGTAACTTTGTCCTAATATCTATTTTAATCTAACTATTGAATGGGTTTCAATTTCTGATATAAACTTCCCCTCTCTCTTCACTACAATCGACCAGAATTTGGTCTGATTAGGAGACTGGCGGTTATGGATTATTCTTTGACTTCATAATTCTGTCTTTTGTCAGTTTCTATTTTCAGTTGGTGCTTGTTTCATATAATCCAACCAGCCTACCCATTAGGACATTCAGTCCAAGTTTCAGCCCCATCGGTGTTAGAGATTGAGAAATCGATTCTGTCCAAGTTTATGCTAGTATTGTTTCTCTGTGATTCTGGTTTTCTCTAGTAAGTTTTCAAGTGTGGCCTTTTCAGTCTAGCAAACCTCATCATAACCGGTTGACTTTTTATTTTGGACATTTTTGTTTGAGGCAACTTGTTCAGTGTTGTTAGCATTCAAGCTTTCTTGCCACCTCCTGTCCACCCCGCCCCCCTTTCCCACTCTTTCCATTTCTCTAACAAATTGGGTCAGCAACCAAAAAAAGGAAAAAAATATGAAAAAATATTTTATCAAATGGATGGGTACAGGAAAAGAAAACTTGCGTTGAAATTCCAGATTTCCCATAAGCATCGTATGCTTGCCGTTGTGCTGGATCACTTAGTACTTGATAAGCCTCCCCCAAAACCTAAACCATCCACAAATAATAACACTTTAATGGCCAAATAGAACTCGAAGCAATGATCCACGGCAATCAAATTAAAACTTAAAAGCTAAATTATTCTATAAACATAGAAACTCATATATAGAAGCAACCTAAAATTGTAAAGGAAGTAATTCTGAGCAACTCCAATGGAAACTCAAATGTTTTTTCTTTTTGACCAGAAGTATAAGTTTCTCCAAGAAGAGTTCACTTCAAGTCAGATATACAAGTTTTCCCTTACAAGCTGTTCAATCCTCAGAGCATTAATATATGTAGCCAAGGCTGCTGTTATCATCAAAAGTTCAAAAAGTATTCAAAGGAGGATCTCAGCAGCATTCCCTCGGCAAAGAGCATCATTTCTCAAAGAACTATACATAGAGCAAAATGCTTTTCGTGCAATGGAAACATTCCAAGGACAGTAAAGTGGAATAGGGGATTGTCATGCTACTTGAAGGATCAAATTATTTATAAATTACTGCAAAAATCTAGGTATTAGAAAATTCATTTCAATACCCAATTAACTAAGCCTTAATCCCACTACATTATGTTGGCCATACAAATCCTGCTCTGCCATTACACTGATTTTGAGTCCATTCAAGTCCAAATGACAAATCACAACAATCTATGTTTAAAAGGATGGGAAGAGGGTTTTTTGAACACTGAATTCCAGCTCATAGCACCCGCCCACCTTTCATCCAGATGCAAGATCCACAGTGGGAACTGGGAAATAGCACAAGCAAAGAATACAATATTTATGATCGTACACAAAAGATGTGCAAGATCATAGTAGATTATTACAAAATCTAGAAAATTAATAATTCCAATTAGGAGAAGGATAAGATACTTATTACAGTAATAAAAATGCAATACTTGCCTGAAAATTATGTGCTGCAAGAGGATCATTGGGATTTTTATCCGGATGAACCTGCCGCGCCTGCAAGCCACATAAGAAAGTCATGAACTAACAAGTTCCAATGAAAAATCATTCAGATAGTAACGACATTTACATGCATATGCATATCAGGCCTCATAAAACCTGTGAAAGAAAGAGGGGACAGCGAGACACACAGACAGACATGCAGGCATGCAGGCAGGCAAGCAGAGAAAAGCATGCACACACACACTCGTACACGTGCCCGACACACAGACAAAAAAGAGGATACATGATTTCATTCACAGATAGGCCCACTCACATGCTCATAAAGCCAAAACAGATGCACAAACAAAGACATTGACAGAGAGAAAATCACTCAGAGACAGAAAGGAAAGAGGATATGTACTGGGGAAGATGACTGCAGACAGTAGCATTTAAGGGGTGCAAGTTGGGCAGGTTGGGTTTTATCAAGGTCTCGAATACCCAGCACAAAGCTGGCCCAACCCTAGCCTGTCTGGACCTTGGGCCAGGTTGAGTTCAACAAGAATCAACACTAATTCCCTATTCTTCAAGTTTTTTGAGCTCATGTAATTCATATATCTAAAAAATTGTCGTTTATTTGTAAAGGATCTACTATTTAAGTTGAATCTCATCTAGATATAACTAAGCAATGGCACGTGTTTATATGCATATGACTGATATACAATATACATCATATATCCATATGCATGCATGTACCCTTAAATTACGTCAGGCCAGGATTGAGGGAGCTGAGCTGAACCTGATGCCTCAACCTTAACCCAGCCCAGCCCAACCTAAAGATAGAATAATTACTTAACCCTAGCTCCATTCATGGGATGGAAATTCCAGCTTTCCAGCTCAAGTATGGAAAAAATGGATCGACCTAAGGCGGGATCAGGTTTTTTCTGGGCCAAAGTTGCACCCCCTAGGTGCATTCCTCAAATCCCACTCCCTCGAAAAAAATATCTATAAATAAATCAATAGACTAAAATAGGATCTGCACAAAGAATCTAAGTAACAAAATAAGATGAAACTCAAGAGAGAAATAAAATAAAATTCATTAAATCAAGGGAAAATTATGTACCCCTCCCCTGTACTTTGCCCTAATTACATGTTCCTCCCCTTGGTTTTCCCACCTTACATTTTGACCCCTTATGGCTGACGGTGTTAGGGTGCTGTTAGTTAATGGTTTGAAAAGACAATATTACCCTTGTTCTAGAACACCACAAGTAGAATTACAATGATACCCTTTTCATCATCTTCAACCTTAAAACACCATTTCTTTCCTCCTCCACCACTACAGCCGCTGCCTCCTCCTCCACCGCCGCCACCGCCACCATATCAAGTTCATTGAACTTCTTTTCAACAACACTACGAACATATTTTTCAACATTGAGACAGATGTTTTGGTAGAAATTCTGCTTAAGTTGAGCAGAAACTGAGTTTAGGCCGCCAGAATCGACATCGTCGCTGGAACTGCTGCTGGCACTGGAACCATTTTCTCAGGAACCCGTTGGATGTAGTATTCATCGGCATATGCCCTAGGAAGGTTCTCATCACTTTTTTACTGGAACACGGATTGTTGCTCTTGGTTACCTAACTGTAGTCTTTGCAGCTCCTGAATCTGCCTCTAAATCTATGCGTGGGACAAAATCTTTTCCCCTCCTCGCAACATTCTTCAACCCCAATTTCCATCTATAAATACCTTTTGCTCTCCTCCCTTAGCATCAATCAACTTTGAAGCTGTAAATAGAGAGGAAACAGAGAAAGGGAGAGGTAGAGAGATGAGGTTTTTTCAGTTTCTGCAACTTCTGGGATTAGCCATGGCAGCCATTCTCATGTTCATATGCTGGATTTCGCCCATCCAAGCGTATAAAAGGCTTGAAAGAATGGTTTTGGAGGTCCAAAATCAAATTTCCCTTTGAGGAATATTGAAGATATGTGAAAACAGGATAAAGATTCTCTTTTTGAATCTGTAAATGAAACCCATAACATCCATTCAACTGTCTTACCATACTTTGCTCGGTGGAGAAAATTATATGGTAATTAGTTAAGCTTCATAGTAAATGGATGGATTATCTTTGTGTATATATTGCTAAGAGGAACAGAGTGAAGGAGAGGAGGCAAAAGGGTTTTGCGAAAAAACCCATTTGCAGGTGGCCTCGCTCAAATCATGGCTGGTTTCTTGAGTGGTTTGGCGAGTAGGGTTTTTATTAGAAATGAAAAAAGTCAGATCGGTTTGTGAGTTTTTTTTGAAGAGGGATCTCAGCTGTGCTTGGTTTTCTTTCTTTTTGGATGGCCTACCTTTGGCAAACTTTGAAGATGCAGAGATATGGGTTATCTTGAATCTTGATCACCGAGCGAAGTGGCAGCGAAGTCAGCGATGCAGTCGACAATGGGGCAGGATTGCAGAGGGGTGGGGGTGGGTGGGGTTATAGGAAGAAGAAGAATAAGAGAAGATGAAATGTGTTTTCAATCAAAAGGGTAAAAGGGTCATCTCACAAGGACTCTGGGTTAATTTGGGCATTATAGAAAATCTAACTACACCATGTCAGCACTTAATAGATAGATGCTAACGGCAAGGGAGGAATTAGTAATTTTTCGAAAACTACAAGGGAATCAAATGTAAGGTGGGAAAACCAAGGGGAGGAACGTGTAATTAGGGCAAAGTACAGGGGAGGGGTACATAATTTTTCCTTAAATGGGGTCGGCTACATGGATCCTAGTGAAGACAAAATATTAAAAGTAAAAGAAAAGAAAAACAACACATCAACAACAACTACAAATCAGTCTTAAACACACTAGCTGGGGTCGGCTACACAGATCCTTGCCTTCCATTCAGCTCTATTCGACGGCATACTTGAAACGAGGCCTAAACTATGCACGTCTTTCCTCACCACTTCTTCTAGGCTCATTATAGGCCTACCCTGAGCTCTTTTAGTACCTTCAATTTGGATCAAGTTACAGTCACTCCTCCAAACTGGAGCACCCGAAGGTCTCCGTTGAACATGGCCATGCTAACTCAGACGATTTTCTCGTAGCTTATCTTGAATCGGGGCTACTACTCCCAAACCAGCTCTAATATGATCATTCCTTATGTTATCTTTCCTAGTTTTGCCACTCATCCAGCTCAACATCATTATCTCCGCTACAATTAGCTTATCTATATGGGGCTTCTAAACAGCCCAAACTCCACGCCATACATCATAGCCAGTCTTATGACTGTCCTGTAAAATTTTCCTTTAAGCTTTAAAGGAATCCGTCGATCACATAACACTCCGGATGCACCTCGCCACTTCATCCATCCTACTTTAATCTTCTGTGAGACATCATCTTCTATATCACCTTCATAGAACTAAAACTCGCAAGATCTCAACAAGTTTCTCGGTTTTTCAAGACCTCGAGACTAGATCTTAGGCGATACGAAAAATTACCCCGACTCGAGCGAGATCTCGACCGAGATCTCAACCAAAACTCCTTTATATGAGTCGAGATCTCGGTGGTTTTGGTCATCTCGGTGGGGAATCATGGTATACAGACACCTATCTATGCAAACCTTGGTATACAACACTTATTTATGCCAGAAATCAGGACAGACACTTATTTATGCCTAATATCATTAAAGTAAATAGCCCCCTATTTGAATCCAATAAAAATAGTTAAAAAATTAAATTCCAAAAGGAAAAAAAAGTCAACCACAAAATTCAAGAATAAAAACTAGATTTTTGACGGTAGATGCAATTTTCAACTTTCTAATGCTGGGGTTTTTCCTCAAATCTAAAAATTCCATAAATCTTAATACGGTGAAACATTGCTAAAAACCAAAAGTATTCATTTGTTTTGATGTCCAAAAAACTATTTTCATTCACAGCTTTCCAACAAGTCCAAGATTACTCAAATCTGGTTTATATTGAAAGAAGTATGTACCGATCAACCTTAATTTGGCGTGCACGAATGCTGTCAAAATCGCTCCGAATGAAAATAGTTTTTTGGACATCAAACAAATGAATATTTTACCACACTTTTGGTTTTTAGCAATGTCTACCGTATTAAGATTTATGGAATTTATAGATTTAAGAAAAACCCCAGCATTAGAAAGTTGAAAATTGCATCTACCGCCAAAAATCCAGTTTTTATTCTTGAACTGGGGGGTTATTTTTTTTCCTTTTGGAATTTTATTTTTTAAGTATGTTGAAATATGTGGTTATAGGGGCAGAGAGGTCTTTATACTTGGTTTTATTTATGTTCTTTGGTATGTCGGTTTATATAAGGGTATATTTGTCCTTTTTTGTCTTTAGACTTGATTATAAATAAATTAGGAGCAGACCTGTGGCAGATTATTCTATTATGTCCGCAGGTCCTCTCCCTTCTTAGGATTTGCGTGCTTCACTTTCTCCTCTCTTCTCTCTCTCAATAATCTGGTCTGATTATACGGTTCTGGTTTTATAACATGGTATCAGAGCTCTTTTAATGAGATTGAAGTGCTGCCCACAATTCTCTTCTGATTTCCCTTTTTCGATTTCTTCTTGTGGTGTGCAGCCACCTATAGCTGCCCTTACTATGGCTTAAATCCACTCCTTTTGAAGATTAATGGAGTGATTTTTGTTACTATCTGCCTACTGTTGATGGCTGATGGGAGTTCTAAACCAACCACACTTGAAGACTGCTAGAATCGATGTCAGGATAAAACCCTGACAAATATTGATCTTCTCTGCGATTCAGGTCTTCTGCTATATTATTTTTGCTGCTTCTGGTGGTCATTTCAACCTGGTTTGACTGGTTTTGCTGCATAATCGAAAGCCTTCCTCTTCTTCCTAGAAACCCTGATATCAATTTTTTTGTATTCCTTGGCTCTGGCTCCTTCGGGTGTGGTCTTGTTGCTGTTTGGTGCTTCTTTTCGTTGCTGCAGATTATATATTTTTTAGTATCAGTTGTTGCTGGTTTTGTTTGCTGCTGTCTTCTTCCTTACTTCAGAATCGATTAATGCCCTGGGAGCTTGTTCTTATCGATTATTGAAGTATATCTACTAAGGCTGATTCGAAGACCCCCCATGACAATGTCAATGTTCAGATTACCTCCATATAGTTGAAGGCATAGTTGTCATGGTGCCGCCATGGCGTCCTGGCGCTGGAGAAGCATGCATGGCGACCTACGCCATGGCGTCCCTCTTCGATTTCTTCTTCCTGTCTCTCTTTCCCTCTTCGATTTCTTCTTTATTTCTTCTTTCCCTCTTCGATTTCTTCTTCCCCTCTTCGATTTCTTCTTTATTTCTTCTTTCCCTCTTCGATTTCTTCTTCCTGTCTCTCTGTCTCTGTTTTGCAACTAAGAAGTCGCCAGATCTGATTCCAGGAATTAAATACTCCTTGTTTAGTTGATTTCTGTGATGAGTTCTTGCTGGAATTGATAGAACATGATGTGTCGATGCTTCGTCTGAAGGTTTAGACTGGACCGAGAAGAGTTGAAGGAGTTATCTCCTTCGTACTGCACTGTTTTCCGTCCCAGGCTGAAGTCGTAAGGTTGAAGACAACCATAAATCCATAATCCGATCGTGGGTTATTACAAACCCTTATTTTTGCCTTTTTCCTAAAGTACCCTTCTCTTCTTTTATTCCCCTTTGTCCATACTTTACACATCCCTCCAAGTTTACCCTTAGTCATTAAATCAAAACCCTTTTATGCCCTTTCTTAGATTCTACTTAATTACAAGATTGCCATCTTTAAAACTTGAGAAACAATAGAAAAAAAATAAAACACGGCTTGAGTATACATCTAATAAAACATTAAAAATAGAGAAAATAAAAAATAAAACATGGTCGAAGTGCTCGCCATGGCAAGCGACATGTCGATATATCAACGTGACACCCCTCCACCGACTTGGATCGTCATGACACCGTGGCAACTATGGTTAAAGGGGAATTCCAACTACTTACTATGGGCGCAAGTTGTCCGTGTTTACATCATAGCTAAGGACAAGCTTAGCTACATTACCTCTCCTCCAGAAATTGATTCCAAGGATTATAGCACCTAGATGAAGGAGAAAGCTATTACCCTAATTTGGTTATGGAACAGCATGGAGCCGGATATTGCTACTAATGTCATCTTCCACACCACCGCAAAGGGAGTGTGGGATGACCTAAAGGAAACATAATCTCAAGAGAAGAGTATGACCCATATTTTCGACCTCTATGAGAAGTTGTTTCAGTTTCAGCAATCAGACAAATCTCTCCAAGAGTATTACAGTGCTTTTAAGGGCATGGTTGAAGAATTAATGTTTTTCGGCCCCTTACTACTGATATTGAGAAATTGAAGGCTCAAAGGAGTGAATTTTTTGTCTCCAAATTTCTGGTTGGATTGAATCCTAGTCTCAAAGCTGTAAAAGGGCATCTGCTTACTGGTGAATCTATCCCTACCTTGAATGATACCTTTTCTAGACTGCAGTGGATCGTCTCTCCTAGTTCCAAGCCTGAAACCAATCCCAAGGAGATTTCAGCTTTTACTACTACTCGAGGCCGTGGTAGCGGCAGTGGATCAGGGGGAGGACGTGGATTTGGTGGTCGTAATTCTAGTGGACAGCATACCGATAAGGCAGCCCGATTGTGTTATTATTGTGGGAAAACTAATCACGTTGTTGACACATGGAGGTCCAAGCATGGAAAACCTGAATGGGCTCAAAACTTGGCCAATCATGCAGCTCCTGAAGATGGTTCTGATTTTGTTGCACCTAGTGATACTAAGCCTGGTTCGGCCATGGGAGATTCATGGGTACCAACATCCATGATGAGATGCAACAACTCATGCGTCGTATAAAGAGTCTAGAGTCATCCACTTCTACTACTAGGGCATCCACCTCCGCTGCCACATTGGTTCATGTAGGTACACTTGCTGCTCTCTTTTCCACCACTTTCACACCCTGGATCATTGATTCAAGGGCTTCCGCTCACATGATTGGTAAGTCATCCATTATTAGTTCTATTTCATCTAACTCACACAACCCTCCTGTTATTGTGGCCAATGGTTCCTCTACACCTATTTCTGGACGTGGTACTGTTTGTTTTAATTCTAAGATTTCTCTTTCTTCTATCTTACATGTTCCACAATTTCCCTTACGTCTTCTTTCTGTTAGCCAACTTACTAAAAATCTGAATTGTTCGGTGACCTTCTCTCCTTCTTACTATATTTTTCAGGATCTTCACATGACGAAGACGATTGGTGGAGGGTGTGACAAAGATGGGCTGTATTTTTTGATTGGTGTTGCCTTGTCTGCTTCGGTTGCGGCTATTACTGTCGGTGGAGAGTCTCCTTTTCGATGGCATTGTAGGCTAGAACATTTATCTTTGTCTAGGTTAAAGATTATATTTCCCCAGTTTAAGGTTTTAAATAAATTAGAGCGTGAGGGCTACAAATTGGGTAAGCATCATCGTGCTACTTATCCCTCTCGTCCTATGCCCCATAGTACTTCCTTATTTTCTTGAGTACATTCAGATGTGTGGGGTCCTTGTCGTGCAAGCAATAAACATGGTTTTTGGTATTTTGTCACTTTTGTGGATGATTATTCTAGGACTACTTGGTTGTACCTTTTAAAGGATCGATCAGAATTTTTAAATGTGTTTCAAAATTTTGCACTGAAATAAAGACCCAATTTAATGCTTCTATTAAAAAATTTCGGTCTGATAATGCTTTGGAGTTTGTTCAAACTGAGATATCCTCTTTTTGTGTCACTAACGGAATGATTCATCAAACTAGTTGTTCCGATACTCCTCAACAAAATGGGGTAGCGGAACAAAAAAATAGGTTATATTTTGTGCAATGCAGTTCTTATTGCTTGTTTTTTTTAATAACCGAATGCCCGCGTCTGTCCTTGTTGACAAATCTCTTTTTTTTGTTTTGTTACCCGATGTCTCGAGTTTCAGCTGTTTTTGGGTGTGTTTCTTTTTGTTCAAAATCTCCATCTCCATGGTGATAAATTAGACCCTCAGTCAACCAAGTGTATCTTTTTGTGAGTGCAGATGTCACCTTCTTCTAAGGTACAGCCTAATTTTCTGATCACCCCACCGTGCCCAATGATCTATTAGCTGTGTTTGACCCTCCTCCTTTTCCCACCATTGTTCCTATGTCTACTCCTCCACTACAGGTGTACCGGCACAAGAGGCACATTGGGCAGCTCAATACAGATCAGACTGGCCCCTCTACATCGCTTCATGTACCTTCCTTAATCTCTGGTGGAGATCCAAGCTTACCTGCTCTTCCTGACTTACCAGCTAACCCGGATCCTGTTGACTTACCCATTGCCACTCGGAAATGTAAATGTTCATGTACTCAAAAATCTTTAATTGCCTATCCTATTAAGAAGTTTGTTTACTTATCACATCTCCCATCATGCCCTCATAGTCTTGCTACTTCCTTGTCCACTTATACCATTCCTCGCACTCACACTGAGGCTCTTACTATCCCTGCTTGGAAGAAAGCCATGGATGTGGAAATGGATGCCTTACTGACTCGACATACATGGGAGTTGGTAGATTTACCTCCTGGTATAGACCTAGTCAAGTGTCGGTGGGTGTACGCTATTAAGTATCATTCTGATGGATCTGTTAAGCGGCTGAAGTCCTACCTAGTTGCTAAGGGGTAAACCCAGACCCATGGTGTTGACTATTTTGAGACCTTCTCTCCTGTGGCTAGGTTGAATTCTGTTTGCCTCATTTTTTCTATGGCTGTGAATTTTGATTGGCCCTTGTACCAGTTGGACATCAAAAATGCTTTTCTTTATGGTGACTTACTCGAAGAGGTCTATATGGAGCAACCTCCTGGGTATGTTGCTCAGGGGGAGAATAGTAGACATGTGTTTAGGCTGCACAAGGCCATTTATGGGCTGAAACAGTCTTCCCAAGCATGGTTCAAGAAGTTTAGTTCCATTATGACTGGTTTTGGCTTTTCTCAGTGCTTCTCAGACCATTCTGTATTTGTTTGCGCCAAGGAGAGAAATTGGTTGTTCTTGTTGTTTATGTTGATGACATCATTGTGTCAGGAAATGATGAGAATGGAATCAAGGAGGTGAAAAATTACTTACAGCAACATTTTCAAACTAAAGATTTGGGCCAACTTCACTACTTCCTTGGGGTTGAGGTTATCAGAAGTAAAAAGAGAATCAGCCTGTCCCAAAGGAAATATGTGTTAGACCCCTGACCGAAACTGATATGCTTGCTGCAAAACCAGTAGATATTCCTATGGATCCTGATCACAAGTTTGGTTCTAATGATGGTGAGGGCCTTAAGGATGTTCATTCCTACAGAAGCTTAATCGGAAATTTGCTATATTTGACAGTCACTAGGCCAGATATTTCTTATGTTGTTCGGGTTCTCAGCCAGTTCATGCAATCCCCTTGTAAGTCTCATTGGGATGCAGCCATTCGAGTTCTTCGGCATTTAAAGGGGGCCCCTAGTAAGAGGCTGATTTATCGCCCAAGTAAACATATGGAGCTTGTTGCCTACTCTGGTGCAAATTGGGCAAGTTCGGCTAGTGACCGTCGATCTACTACAGGGTATTGTACGTTTGTTGGAGGAAATCTGGTTACGTGGCGAAGCAAGAAACAGACCACAGTTGCCAGATCCAGTGCTGAAGCAGAGTATAGAGCCATGGCCCATACCACTGCAGAGTTGATGTGGATTAGGTCTCTCCAACTTGAGATGGGGTTTCCAGTTTCAACTCCTATGAAGATGTTTTGTGACAACCAGACAGCCATCTATAGAGGTGGCTTGTCACTTTGTTCACAGCGCCGTCTTGAAGAAACTGGTTGAGAGACCATTTGTCTCTTCATCTGATCAGGTTGTTGATGTGTTCACAAAATCCTTATTTGTTCCTGGTTTTCGGTCTTGTTGTAACAAGCTGAGCATGGGTGATATATATGCTCCAACTTGAGAGGGAGTGTTGAAATATGTGGTTATAGGGGCAAAGAGGTCTTTATACTTGGTTTTATTTATGTTCTTTGGTATGTCGGTTTATGTAAGGGCATATTTGTCATTTTTTGTCTTTAGACTTGACTATAAATAAATTAGGAGCAGACCTGCGACAAATTATTCTATTCTGTCCGCAGGTCCTCTCCCTTCTTGAGATTTGCATGCTTCACTTTCTCCTCTCTTCTTCTTTCCCTTCTTCTTCTCTCTCTCAATACTCTGGTCTGATGATAAGGTTCTGGTTTTATAACAAACTATTTTTATTGAATTCAAATATGGGGTATTTGCTTATTTATGAATAATATCTTAAGTAAATGAAGATATTAGGCATAAATAAGTGTCTGTCCTAGTTTCCCACTAAATGAAACTCCTAATTGGACTTTAATTTTTCAAAATCTGATAGTATCATTGTGCTTAAATGGCCAAAAATAGGCTGAGTACCAAGTTTCAGCCCCAAAATAGGTCTAAAACCCGATGAAACAAGCCATCGAGTTGAAAAAAAAAAATTTACCCCAACTCGTCGGGCGAGATCTCGACCCAACTAGGAAATTTGATTGGTTAAAACCTGTACTCGAGACAAGTTTTAGTTCCTTGATCACACCTTCATTACTGATGATTGATCCTAGATACCTAAAATGGTGACTTTGCAAAATGGCCATTTCCTAAACTTTCACACCCTCATTATCTGTCCCGGAGTTGCTAAAGTTATATACCATATACTCCGTCTTCGTTCTACTTATCTTAAAACCTTCTGAGTCCAAGGTTGATCTCTATAACTCCAATTTGACATTAATTCAAGCTTTTGTCTCATCCACCAAAACAATGTCATCAGCAAAAAGCATGCACCAAGACACTTCTCCTTGGATATCTCTAGTTAACTCATCCATGATAATCACAAATAGATAAGGGCTTAAAGCTGATCCTTGATTAAACCCAACTGTAACTGGGAATTCACTACCTTGACCCCCCAGGATTATTACACTAGTCACCACTCCATCATACATATCTTTAATTATGTCCATATATTTACTTGAAACATTTCTCCACTTTAGCACATGCCAGATTAAATCTCTAGGAACTATGACATAAGATTTTCCTAAGTCAATAAAGACCATATGGAGAACTTTCTTGCTCTTTGTAAATCTTTCCACGAGTCTCCTAAGTAGGAAGATAGCTTATGTTGTGGATCTTCCTAGCATAAAAACAAATTGGTTCTCCAAAATAGTAGTCTCCTTTCTAAGGTGTGTTTCAATAACCCTTACCCATAATTTCATAGTATGACTCTTTAGTTTTATGCCTCTATAGTTCTTGCAATTTTGGATATTGCCTTTATTTTTGTTAATCGGGATCACAATGCTTTTCCTCCATTCATCTGCCATTATCTCAGTGCATATAATCTTATTAAACTTTGTTAACTAAGATAAGTCACAGATTCCTAAGCTCTTCCACAATTCTATGGGGACTCCATCTGGACCTGGGGCCTTGGCTATTTTCATCTTTTTTAGTGCTTCTTTTCCTTCAAAAACCTTAATTTTACATATATCCCTCCGACAACTAAAAATAAAAAATATCATTTATCAAAAAAAGGACACTAACATAAGGGGAAAACTAAACCAAAAATAAAGGTTGGAGACATTTCGTCATTGTTACCAACTCAGCTCCTTACCACATGGCAAATGGACAAAAGAGATCGCTCTTTATTGAATGAGGACCCCAGACCCATCTCACAGGCCAAATTATAGCCTGAAAAGTGAAAACAAGCACAAGAAGTGGTTAAAAGCGGGTTTGACGATGTCTGAAATTTCTCCACTTATACTCACTTTTAAGCCACTTCTACTACTTGTTTTTCCTGAAACTTGACCAGTGTGATGGGTGCGGAGTCCTCAATCACATGAACCACACTTTGTCTGCGTATTTTAGCACATGTCAAGTATGTGACCTCAACAAAATGCCATCAATTGGTCACATGAAACAAAAAAAATGACACAACAAAGCCAAGACCTACTTTAAAGTTCAAATTAATCAAAACATAACCACCAGCTAAAACCTCTAAAAATTCTACCAAATATTGAAGAGAGGCAAGCCGAGCACTAAAAATAGTTCAACTTCAAGAAACCAAACATGTAGAAACTGCCAAAATTCAGCAAGCTACACCACCCCCCCCCCCCACCCCCACGACAGACACACAACACAAAAAAAACACTCAAGTCAAACAAATTACCTCCCACCATGAGTAAATAAACACATCGCTAGGCCTCCTCCCTTCCCCAACCATATTGCTCAGCTTCCCCCCCCCCCCAAAAAAAAATAACTTTCTTTCCACTTGATAAACTCGAAAAGGGGGAAAATAGTCCTTGCATGCTACAGATAAGAACGCAAATCTGGTTGAAGATTCTCCCTTTTGTTGATGAATACATTGGTTGAAGAATTTTGGCAAACACATTAGCAAGACTAAGATATAAGAGGAAACTAAGAAAACCAAGGTTTCAAAGAGAGAATGGACCAAAGTTTGTTCAGTTAGAGTTTAAAACAGATGAAGTATGGTATTTGAATCAATTCACAAGATGAAAAGAGGGACTTAACACAAGATAGATTGGTCAGAAATCACAATAATCAGTAGGAAATTTGGTTTAAAAAAATAGAGAAACAGGATTAGAGAAGGATTTAACAAAGCACCACAAATAGAGGGAGCATTTTGCACAAAGAAGACATATGATTGGGTACAAATGATTTCTCACATGATTTGATGGGTTTCCTACCACTAGCAATCAGCAAGGAATAAAAGCATGACTATAGCCAATAGGGGTTAAGAATGGCGCTTGAACGATATTTCAGATAAAAGTTTCAATGGTTTCAACAAGAATCTGGAAGCGAAATCAAACATGTAGGATTTCAAATTTTCCTTCCAGAAAAATAGTAATATTTTACCCATGGAACAAGAACTCGTCAAAATCTCGGTGAGATCTCGCTAACAACTCACTATTTTGGAAAGGTAAGAGAAGAGAATTACATTATCTGGCCAAGATCTCAGTAGAGATCTCGATACACTTAAACAAAACCCAGGTATAAAAAAGTACAGATCTCGACCAAGACCAGTCGAGATCTCGCTACTCTCGCTGGTCTAAGCGGAGAACCCCCAGAAAACATCATTTGCATGGTTTTGATCCCATTTTCGACGGAAAAATCGTTGGGATACGCATTACATAGGTGAGAGTCAATTTACTCATGCCACACAGGATCAAGACCATGGTGCCCCCACTACGTGCAAGAGATGCCCGCGTCACAGATAGTCAGAAGCTCAAGATGAGGACATGAGTATGAAGACCATGCTTGAAAATTTCGAAAGCATGAGTATAGATACTACCAATGAGTGTCAGTCATGGCATGCATCTCAGCCTCAGTTTGACTATGATACCCCCGACCCAACCCTTAGCCCCACCCATCTTACCACCTTCAAACCCGCTACTCCAAACCGACCGAACCGCTTCTCTTCCCTTGCTGAACCAGTCCTTGGCCCCCTCCCCTCCCTCACTGTTTCCGCCCCGGTCCCTCTTTCTTCCTCTTTGAATATTCCTATACCCCCCTCTCCTTTGGTTTGCTTCCCCCCCCTCAAAGAGTATCGCCTTCGGCCCCGTAGCGTCCCTCTGGGCTCTCGCATTAGTTCCTCCTCGGGTTGGTTGCCTACTCCCCCTCTTCGCTTATGATTCCTTGGACCATTTGGAATGTTCGTGGCCTTAATGCCCCAGCCAAACAAGCTGATATTCGTTCCTGCCTCAAATCTTCAAAGTCCCCCCTTTGCTGCCTCCTTGAAACCAAGGTTCTTGAGCCCAACTCAACCCGTATCGCCTGTTCCTTAGCCCCCTCTTGGTCCTTCCTCTCCAACTATTCCCACTCTCCAAACAGCCGCATATGGATTCTTTAGGATCCCTCTAAATTCCATATTTCGGTTTCCTCCTCTTCCGAATTCCTTCACCTTAGCATCTCTAACCACCTTGACAATCACCTCTTCTTTTTCACCATGGTTTACGCCTTGAATCGCCATCCTGATCGGCTCCCCTTCTGGGACGACATCCAATCCTATTCCTCGTCCATGCGATCCTCTCCATGGGGCATTGGAGGAGACTTCAATGTCGTCCGATATAGTCATGAAAAATTGAGTGGTTCCCCCATCGACCACCAAGCTGTTAATGCCTTCAATTCCTGCCTCGAAGACTCCATGCTTAACGACCTCAAATAGTCGGGTGCTGATCTTTCATGGCACAATAGACGCTCAGGCCCCAATAGAGTTGCCTGCAAGCTCGATCGAGTCCTCATCAACGAACCTCAGCTCTCCTCCCTTCCATCCTCCTATGCCTTCTTTGACCTCCCTGGCCTTTGAAACCACTCCCCCATTGCTCTTTTTGTCCTCCCCTTCTTATCCTTCGGCCCCAACCCCTTCAAATTTTTTGATAAGTGGACCTACCAATAAGATTTTCTCCCTGTTGTTCAAGTCGCTTGGGACATTCCTGTCCAGTCCTTCTCTTTCCCCCTCCTCGCCTTCTCTAAAACCCCAAAAATGTCAAATTGGCCCTCAAATCTTGGAACTCCTCCACCTTTGGTAACATCTCTTCCCGTGTCTCCTCTTGTCGGGAAACCCTTTCCTCCATCCAATCTCGTCTCCAATCAAACCCTTTCAATTCCTCCCTCGCGGAGGAAGAGAACCTTGCTGCCTCTGAGCTTTCCTCCTCGCCCTCCCAAGAAGAAAGTTTCCTTAAACAAAAATCCCGTATCAAATGGCTTAAACTTGGCGACTCCAACACCGCCTTCTTTCACCGTTCCCTTAAAGCCCGCTCCAACTCCAATTTCATCCTCTCTTTTACCTTCTTTGATGGCTTGGTTCTTTCCTCTGTGGATGCCATCAAATCCGAAGCTGCGGCCTACTTCACTAATATTTTTTGCCCCCCGTCTTCCCCCCAAACCCCCATTCCTGAGGACCTCATCAACAAATTCATCCCTGCCCATCTTCTCAACTCCCTCCACTCCATCCCCTACGACTCCGAGATTATCTTTGTTGTTCGCTCCTACAAGGCTAGCAAAACTCTTGGCCCCGATGGGTTCAGCATAGGTTTCTACTCCGCTTGCTGGGACATCATCGGTGTCGAGCTAACCAGTGCCATCAAGAGATTCTTCTTCAATCCTCACCAAATCCAAAGTAACAATCATACCTTTCTTTGCCTCATCCCCAAGACTTCTGGAGCCTCATCCATGGGTGACTTCAGACCCATCTCCCTCTGTAATCTCCTTTACAAGTTCATTACCAAAATCCTTGCCAACCGTCTCCATCTTGTCATTGATTCCCTTGTCAATACCAACCAATCCGCCTTTATCTCTGGGCGTAGCATCTCTGATAACATCATCCTCTGTCAGGAAATCGTCCGAGGTTTTGACCACAAATCTCACTCCCCGTCTGCCCTCTTGAAAATCGATATCCACAAAGCTTTCGACTCCATCAGCTAGGATTTCATCTCCCAAGTTCCCCTCAAAATGTCTTTCCTCCCATCTTTGTTAACTGGATCCGCTCTTGTATCTCCACTCCCCTCTTCTCCGTCCTTCTAAATAGCAACCCGGCTGGTTACTTTCTCTCCTATGTTGGTATTCGTCAAGGTTGTCCCCTGTCCCCTTTCCTTTTTTGCCTCTCTCTAGAGGTTTTCTCCCGTAGTATCCAATCCAAAACCGACCTCCATCTCATCTCCCCCATCCCCAAGTGTAAGCCCACACATTGGACCCACCTTGCCTTCGCCGACGATCTCATGATCTTCTTCAAGGCGGACCCGTTTTCCATTGAGTCCATTATGTCCTCCCTTCACCTTTTTCAGGGCCTTTCTGGCCTCTGCATCAACCTCCTCAAGTCCCACATCTTCCTCGCTAGTGTGCCAGACACCACCAAAGCGACCCTCTCCTCTCTCACTGGCTTTGTTACCCTTGGCACCTTACCTGTCTGATACCTTGGCCTTCGCCTTATCCTTACTAGACTTTTAGCCCACCAGTGCTCTCCCATTTTAGATCTCCTTCGCAAGAGGTTGCAGCTATAGAAAGCCAAGCTTCTCTCCTATGCAGGTCGCCTTGAGCTCATCAGATCAGTGCTTCAATTTTGTTACATCTATTGGAGTGGCATTTTTTTCCTTCCCAAGGCTACCATCAAGGCAACGGAATCTATTATGTGTGTTGTCCTCTAGAAAGGAGTGGATTCAGCTAGATTTCTCCACCCCAAGAGTTGGTCTTCCCTTTGCCTACCTAAATCTGAAGGAGGTCTTGGTCTTAGAAGGATAAAAGATGTCAACATTACTGGTTCTATCAAGCTTATATGGAAGCTCCTCACCAACAAAACCAGCATCTGGTCTTCTTGGGTGTATGCTAGGCCTCACCGTAGAGACTCCATTTGGACTGTTAGCTCAGTGGCAAACTCCTCTTGGGTTTGGCGCAGAATTCTTCAAGTGAGATGCATAGCCATGGAAGCCATCTCTTGCAAGATCGATGATGGCCTCTCTACCTCTCTTTGGCTGGATAAATGGCACCCTTCTCGTATCCTCTCTTCAGTTGTGAGTCCCCGTGACATTTACTCCTTCAGGTTGGACAGATCTTCCTTAGTTGCCTCCATCATCAGCAAAGGCTCTTGGTCCCCCCCCCCCCCATTCTCCCCCCTCCCCTTGCGGACCTATGGAACTCCCTACCCCCTATCCCCCCGTTCACCGAGGTAGAGGCAACACCATCCTGTGGCTCCCTTCCCCCTCCGGCAGATTCAGTTCCCACTCTGCATGGAATATGGTTAGACATAGAGGGACCCGCTGTCCTTGGCACAAAGTAGTCTGGTTCAAAGGGCATATCCCTCGCCACAGTCTCACCTCTTGGCACCCCTTGCAAATTGCCTTCCTACTTAGGCCTTCCTTATTCATCACCACATGCAAGTCTCCCCCAACTGCTGCCTTTGTTGGAATGGGCTTGAAGATGCAGATCACCTGTTCTTCTCTTGCCCCTTTGCTTCTTCCATTTGGACTCGTGTACTTTGTCATTGCTGGCCAGGTCGACGAAGTCCCTTTCCTCTTCACAGGGAATGGGTTTGGATTGATATGACATTCAGAGGAAACTCGATTTGTGATTTGGTTGGCAAGATTGCCTTTTGTGCCGCTATCTCCCACATTTGGATGGAACGTAACCTTAGAAGATGGACGTCCAACTCTCGCTCTCTCGACAAGATTTGGAATGCCATCTCCTTTGATGTTTCATCTAAAGTTAGTTCCCTTCCCCTCGCTGCTGTTAAGGATACCCCAAGGAACAGGCTCATTGTTGTGTCCCGGGGTCTTCCTCTCTCCTTTTTGCAGCCTAGCTAGCTTTTAGTTTTGGTTTGTTTGCCCTAGGGCTTGTATATTCCTTCTCTTTTCTTCATAATTTAATTTTCATTAATCCAAAGAAAAAAAAGTTGTTTTACATTATTTGTATGCTTTGATTGCTTTCTATTCCTAAATTATGTGTAGAATAGGGCCTATTAGTACGTCGTAGCCTACCAAACAAGAGTCCGAAGCAAAACTCTTATTTGGATTTTGATTTTGGATAATCTGATAGTGTCATTATGTTTAAATGGCCCAAAATAGGCTGTATACAAAGTTTCATGACCAAACTAGGTCAAAAACACCGAAACCATCAACCGAGTTCCCAAAAAAAAATAATGCACCAACTTGCTGATATCTCGATGAGATCTCGGTCCAACTCGGTTTTTTGGCTGGGTGAAACTAGTACCAAAACCGAGTTCTCAACCCATGATTTTGCTACATTTTGATAATCAGAATTTGAAACAATGTATGCTTGGGCAAATTCAGATTTCTCACGTGATTTGAATGGGTTTCCTACCACTAGCACAGCAAGGAAAATAGAGTAAGCATGAGTAGACAATGGGGGTTAAGAATGGCACTTGAACGAGATTTCAGATAATCATTTCACTGGTTTCAACCAGAATATGGAAGCGAAATCAAGTATGAAGGATTTCAACTTCTCCTTCCAGAAAAATAAAAATATTTTTGCCAAATTTTGATTGTCAGAAATTGAAATCATGCCTCATATACAGTTCCTCCTCCAAGACACCATGTACAAAGTAATTCTTTGGGGGGGGGAAATGGAACAATGGCCAATCAAGATTGGCAGCCACAAGAAACACCTCATCGAATCAATCTTCCCACTTGGTGCAAAGGTCTTTTTATAATCAAAAGCATACATCTGAATGAAGCTTTTTCACTGTGAAGAACCAGCAACAGGTTTTGAGAAAATTTTGAATCCATTACCTAGTTCACCCGCTCCATCTGAGACTGGCAGGATTTGGAGGGGAAGCAAACATGCCTTTCGGGTCCCGATTGGAACCCCCAAGTCCGAGGAGATGTCAGCTCCACTTCGGCTTAAGCTATCTATAAAACATGCTTCTCTCAACTTACTTATGCCGGTCGCCTTGAGCTTATCCGATCTGTTCTCCAGTCTTCCTATATTTATTGGTTAGGTATTTTTGGGCTGCCTCAGTCTATCATAGCAAAGATTGAACCCCTCATTTGTGCTTTCCTCTGGAAGGATAGTGATGCTTCTAGATTCCTTCATCCTGTCAGTTGGCCACTGTTTGCCTCCCAAAAGATGAGGGGGGTCTGGGTTTGAGAAGAATTAAAGATGTCAACCAGGCGGGTATTCTGAAATTAATCTGGAAGTTTGCAGTGTTCACATGTCACCTCTGTTCAGATTCCATTTGGACTGCCCCTATTACCTCCGATGCACCCTCAGTGTGGAGGAATATCTTGCAGCTCAGGCCCATTGCTCTTGAGGTGATCAAATCCTTGTTTGATGATTGTTCCTCTATCAGATTTTGGCTTGATAATTGGCACTCTCATGATGTTCTCATCCATTCGGTTGGTGCTAGAGTCCTTTACAGTGCTGGTTTTGACAGGATGCAGTTCTAACGTAAAGCTAGGTATGACTTAACATGACCCCAAATAGGATCACAAATACAACCCCAAACAGCCATTGTTTCCCAGACTTGCTAACAGTATATAAACTTGGTCTAAAGAGCAAGTAACAGTAGATTAAAATAGTCCTTGCAACCTAATAAAGGTGGTAATAACCCCACCTTAAAGGAATCAATAACAGCAACCTAATGCAGCCTCTTGCATGGCAGAAATAGTGCCCCAAAACCTGGGAATGAACTCCCCCTAATAAACCCAGCAACAGTGAATAAAAAAGGGAAAATATTACCATCGAACAGCCGCGGTATGTGGAATACACTCTTAAAATCTCAGGTCAAGTTAATGGCTAGATGCTGAGATATCACAGTGATATGAAAATAGAAGGTTGGTTACAGTTAGAATGTATTATGCTGCAGATCTATCCAACCGTCAGTTCTACTTGAAATCAGCTGCGAAAGAAGAATTGCATATATGTACTCAAGCCTCCAAATATCACCAACAGTTGATGGATGGATACTCAGATCTGTGAAGTCGATGTGACAGCAGAACCCTTGAAGAAAATCAGAACCGCAGGTGCTTGGATATGTCCTATGATCGTCAACCAAGGCAGCAGCAACTGATCACACTTGATGGATCGACAGTGATAATCAGCACCTTCCAAGGGGTGCTCGATTGGGTCTCAGATGGCCAAACAAGTCAAACACAGAATAAAGGAGAAACAAGTATCGATTGGAGAAGAAGGGGAAGGGATGTGGCTATCTCAGCCAAGGCTATCACACCAAAAAGGCAATGGCTCATACACATATATAAGGCTGCTGAAATACAAATTTAGAAAGTAATGAAAAAGGAAACTACAAGAAGCCTCTTACAAGACAATATTGAGGCTTGTTACCAAAGTAAACTGCTGTCAAAACAAAAGTCTTAGCTAAGTAACCAAAGTTTGAAACTAAAATTGGAAACAAAAAACAAAAGATAGCTAGTAGCCCAAGCTATTCTATCCCCCATGATTTGGCTTTGGGTGAGCCAACAACACCAAACCCACATGGGTTGGCCCTATGGCCCATGGACTGGTCCATATTATTTGGTTGATGGACCCAGCCCCTTTTGATTCTTGAGGCTATAATTCAAGCCCATGAATTGATCTACATCAACTTCATTGCAGATTTTGACAATTTGATGATTGCCCCCCCTCCCACCTTCCCCTCCTTGGCTGCCATTTGGAATCCCCTGCCAAGTATCCCTAGGAGGCCGGAGGTAGTGGTGATATAGTGACTTGGTCTGCTTCACCGTCGGGTCTTTTCTCTTCCAAGTCTGCTTGGGATCTCATCAGGGCTCATGGGTTTGTGAAGCCTTGGCGCAAACTGGTCTGGTTCAAGAGGCACATCCCACGTCATAACTTCACTGTTTGGAGGGTGTTCACTCGCTGCCTCCCTACTCGAGCTTTCCTCCTCCAGCAACAGATTACAATCCCCCCCAGTGCTGCCTTTTTTTGGAATGCCAGGTAAAGATATGGATCATCTATTCTTTGATTGCCCATTCTCTTCCAAAGTTTGGTTTGGTCTTCTGGCCAAATGCTGGCCTTGTAGAATATGGATCTTGCCCTTCAAAAGAGAATGGATTTTGGTGGGTATGACCTTTGCGGAACTTCTGTGACATGGTAGTGAAGCTCGCTTTTGAAGCTGCCAATCATCATATCTGGTTTGAGCGCAATCATCGGAGATGGTCCTCTAAGTCTAGGTCCTTTCAGCAGATTGGGGACTCCATTATATTTGATGTTAAAGATAAGTTAGCTATTGTCCTTGTTTGTTGTGCAGACACCCCTAGAAATAGGTTGGTTATTGATGGTTGGGGTCTTCCCCCCCCCCCCCTTCTTTGTTAGTCTCTAGCCTCCTTCCCCCTCCCTTGTAAGGCAGGGTCTTGTAAGTTGTATTGCTACCCCCCCCCCCCTTTTTCTCGAAGCACCCTGTATTTTTCTTTTCTTTGGTAATAAATTCATTTATTCACCCCAAAAATAAATTCAGGACCAATTGCCTGAGTTCTTCTCGGCTTGAAAAATAGCAACTCTTTGTAATGGAGGGGGCTCTAGGCTACTTTTGCTAGCATCGCTATTACCACCTCGCAAAAAGATGGAAGAAGTAGGGAACATTTTGGAGAGGGTGGCTTGGTGGATGAACCTACAGGCATGAAGTAGGATAACCCAACTAATCCTAAAGCTATACGAGTTCCCTACATAGAGACAGAGGCAATACCCTACTGCCAGACCCAAAGCCCTATAGATTCCCTTGCACAACCCAACCACCCCAGTATTTGTTAACCTGTGACTATTTTCCAATCCACACACACCCCGAGAACAAGAATTGACGGTGACACAGATGAATTCTCGAGCACTAAGCTCTACAAATTTCTAATTCCCGGAACCAACTGTTCCTTCCTTGGGTCGGGGAAATTGTAGAAATCGGATCTCGATCAAAGGATATAATATGCGAGTGAGAGTAGTCGGTCCCCCCCCCCCCCCAATGAAAGATGAATATTTGAATCCATGGAGAGGAGGATTTGATCATAAATATAACATACTTAATACCTTGATGTAGTAAGCTTTCTTGATCTCCGCCTCTGTAGCTGTAGGGCTGACGCCCAAGACGTCGTAGTATTCCGTTTCTTTCACCATCCTGAGAGGCACTGCTAAGATCGGAAGCTGGTGCTCCGGTCAACGCAACGATGGTCCTGGGACTATCTACGGAAACAGGAAATGAGGAATACCTCCTCTTCTCGTCTGTACTGTTACCCGAAGGGAGGGTGGGAAAGAAGTGATGAAAACTTGTGCTCAAGAACGACACCGGTGCTTCTTCGAAAGTCGGGTAAAGGGAGGAGAGGGGGGGAGGAGAGAGAAAAGCAAGAGTACGCAAGGGAATCGAGGGAGAACCGCGTTGGATTTAATAAGTGCATCACCCACCACCTTAGCCACTGCTTGGTCTGACCGTCTGTGACTCTTGAGCATTCTCTTGTAAGTTTTGTAAATCCAAAAAGTCAAAAGAGAGCCCCCCGCCCCGGAGATGACCGCGAGAAAAATAATCTAGCACTCTCTTTGTTTGGATGCTGAGAAAATTAAAAAAAAAAAATGGCCTGATTTGGTATGATTTCTATTCTGTAAATTGTTTCATTTTATTCATTTTTTACTTTTTTTTGGGTAAAGTTTTTGTACCATATAAAAATAAAAAATAGTTGAAATATAAATTCTGAAATAGCTGAGGAGTTGTTTTAATTTTAAAATTATAATTGATTTCACTCATGCCACATGTTGATAGACAAAGTATTAATTTCATGTTAAAAATAAAACATCACCCTTCTTCTTCTCCTAATGGTCTCACACTCTAACCACCACTCCTGCCACCACCATCACCCACCCATCTCAACCCCGGCCCAATCTTGGCTCTGCCTTCAGCTCCACCCCTGCCACGACCACCTTCTCCCAAAGAAATATAAGGAATTTATTCTCAAAAATTGAACTACCAAATAAATTTCTTATTCTTAAAATATTTCAAATTGACTCAACCGAAACAATTTCTATTACTCGAACAAAAAGTTATTTGTTGACTATTTCGTTAAATCAATCTAACATTGAAATTGAAATCATGACAAATTTTGTCATTTGAGGAGAGAGGTAGACACATAAATCAATCATTACATCATAATGGGTTTTTTTCTTGTTACGTTTTTTATTTCCTTTTCTTGGCATTCAAACATGGCAGAAATTTCATGATTCAATAAACCCTACGACTCCTATTCACATGTAAAGTTTCAATCTAATCAAAATTTGCAAATTGGCAAACTAGAAATCTGAAGACTGCTAAGATGCATAAGGTGTCCTATGCCTATCTCACAGCAGTAATCGATTGAATAAGACTTTACATTTTATTTTAGCATGTAGCTGATCCACATCATTCTTTGAATATCTAACTATAAGAATAGTTGTATCATTCATTCATGTGACAAAAATGAAACATGGGCAAAAGAATGCTAACTGGTCATGTAGCCCTTGCACCAATGTTGTCACACCCCGAAACCACCCCTGGGAGGATCCGATGGTTGACCCGAATACCTGAAACATTTAAAATATCTCCAGGATCCTGATGCAGTATATACATGTCACAAACAAAACAATATTAAAATACGAAAAGTTTTGTAGACCAGAGTACGCTAAAAGTTAGTATTTACTTATAAGTTCCAGTTACATTGGCTTCTTACCATTTCCCACATTCAGTTACAACATATAAACATTTCCCAAAAGAAAAACCTAGCTACTATTTACAATGGATATTCATCCCATCAAAAGAACGTAAAGAAATATAAAAAAATAGAAAGTAAGGTCCCCGTCATCAATCCCTATTCTCCAGGGATACCCTATCACTCGCGTGATAGGGGTCACACCCCCCTGGGTCCACACCAACATGCTCACAATGATCATCAACCTTCGCCTCGAAGTAATCCTCCTCGCCACCATAACATCCACCTGCAAGATCATCTAAAATAAAAGATTACACGGGATAAGCTCCACTGAGCCCAACAAGTGAAGATAAACCACACACAAGATCCTATATGCATGGATTCAATTTTAAATATTAATTTCACCTAATAACAATGCCTAAGTCTCTAAGTTTATACTACAGTAACAACTAGATAATCATTCGCGTATTCTCCCGCTCCTTAATGCACAGAATCTCTAACTATTACCTTGGGAGCCCGCACCGGTAGTGGCATTGTATACCGACCCGTGGGCAGACCCCAATAATCATAGCCTGAGCCCCATCCCAGATTATCACCTCACTCCTTAGACGATAGGGAGCTATAATCACCCAACACCTGAACCCCTGCTGGTAAGGGTTGTAGCACCATGGAGTGACATTTCAAGCCTTATGCAGACTAAATGGCATAGTACGAGGCGTACAATGCTCCTGCATCCCATACTACGACATACATCTAAACTAACATAACAATATTCACGTTTCCAATACACCGCACCAAGACATCAACAACCATCCAAGTCTCACAACTCATATTTCATAACATGAATAAACCAAATAAATAGTTTCTAACAATGCATGTAATAAAATTCACACATGTGCATCATACCTATTAAAAACAACTAATGCAATAAACATTTCCAAAATAAATCAGTGTCTATCCCCACTCACCTTGTTGTATTTGTGATCGCAAAGTTTGAAATTGTTCTTGAGTCGATTGTTAGTAGGTCTCAACAATCAAACGATCCTATGCTATGATTGATAGACCAAACACACGTGTCAACACTTGTGAAAATGAAGGTGGGACCCTAGGGTGGCCTTAGGGTTAGGCTAGACTAGGTCTAGGAGTCAAATCAGACTTAACAGCAACTCTGGTCAATGGGTGCAGTCGACCAGAGGGATCATCCAAAGTGATACAATACTTAGGCTAATAAATTTGATTGTACTTAAGCTTATAAATTTGACTGTGGTCGCATTCTTTGGTCAATGTGAGTAGTCAACCAGAGGCATCGACCAGAGATTTTGCAGCATGTTTTTAAAGACGAAAACAAGGATTTTTGGGAGGGTTTTGGCTTGGATTTCATCGATTGGCTCAATGATTGATGTTTACTTGTCCTAATCCATAAATTGGAACCCTAATTTGATCAATGAAGTGGGTAATTGGTGAATTCAAGATGAGTACAACCATGCATGCATAGAAATCTAACTGTATCATGCCAAATCATGCATGCACAGGTTTAAATGATTCAAACCCAACTTAAAACATAATTTGTGCTAAATTGTTGGTCTAGAAAAAATTACAATAAGGATTTGGGATGGGATTTGAGCATGCATGCAAGAATTGCGTTTCCAATTACCCCAAAGCATACAAATTATATATATACACATGACAAATGATCAACCCATGATTTAATTTCACAAATTTGACTAACTCTAAGTCTAGAAACAAGTTAGAAGAAGGGGATGGACTAGGACTTAAAGGCTGCCTTGAAATTTGGAAGCAATTGGATGAAACTCCAACGTGTGTCTCACTAATCACTAAAAAATTAGGATTTTGAGGATGGAATTAACAAGGGTTTGCTAAGAGAATCATGATTAAGGAAGAGGGAGATAGAGATGAGGTCCTTACCTCAAAACAGAATTTGGAATCCCAAGTACTCTTCCTCCTGCTCCCTTTTCTTCACTCTTCTTCTCCTTCTCTGCTTTCCTTCTCCTCACTTTCTTCCAACGATTGTAACAATATTAGAAATGGGTTTTAGAGATTTAAAGGGTTTATATAGGAGTGGGGTATAAGGGTTTGTTTGGTTAAGGTCCAATAGCTCAAAACTGATTATTTATCTGAATTTATGTTCATGGATTAATATGTGTGCCACACCCCTATCCCGATAAGGGATAAAATACAATAAAAGACGTGACTAGGACGATGCACGTCATCCCAAAGAGCTATATGGATCATAGACACAATGTCCCAATCCACAGTCATAAACCATTATTAAAATACAATAATATCAGAAAGCAAAAGACAAGGGAATATTACATTCCAACATAAGATCAGAGTTTGCAGAAGCGTAAATTAAATAAGTAAAAGCTGTTTACCGACTAAGTGATAATAAGTACTGTAGTTAACACACTTCTCCATAGCCATCAAGTAACAACAAAATGGTATAACATAAATGTTTATACAAGGCACAAGGCCCGAAAATACAAAGAGAAGGGAACAAGTCCCAAAACAACACGGCCTGAAGGCACAATCGTCACAAGGACATCCATCATCGTGCTCCTCTATCACGGCACCTGGGTCTTCAGCACCAATAGTAACATAGCCCGAGGACTGGACCACGAGACTCACAAGGTAACCATCTGCAACAAAATATAAAAGAGTGTGCACAAAGGGGGTTAGCTCCACTAAGCCAGTGAGGGGGATGGGGATGCACATACAAGCAATTCACATATAGTCCATGATGCGTGTAATTATTATCCATTTTCCATCTAACACACAATCTAAGTCCAAGGTATATGCTACTATAACAACTCGAGAAACACTGTGGGTCACTTAACCTATCACCATAGGGTAACCTCAATTGTTACTAAGGGACCCGCATCGGTCGAAGCCCCGGTACCATCCAGAGGTAGACCCTGATAGCCATTACAACCCCTTGTTCTGGTCTCTCTCACTCTGCACATACGGCAGGTGCTCTGGTTACCCAACACCTAAACCCCTGTTGGTAAGGATCGTAGCGTAGGATACGAAACCTAACCGCAGATATACTATATGCAAGTCCTATCATCTCGAGAGGTATTCCGGGTGAATCAACGTCCCATCTCATCTAGCACCCGAGTAGCAACACGGCACAACTCATACAGATCATCATGGTATACAAAGATGAAGAATAATTTGAACATCATCATATCATTTCATAATAAAAATGAATAATACAATTATGCAACATGTTCACTAATGATGCAAGTAGCATAAGAAACCTATGCTTATATGAAATACCTTTCACAACATCACCACATCAATTCATAATCAAGATAAGTAATGCAATTATACAATATGTTCAGTGATGATGCAAGTAAAAGAATAAACATATGCTTAGTATAAACAAACTTAAACAATCACCTAAAACCCACTCATCGATTACTTGAATTACGACTTGAATAAGCGTAACAATTTCTGCTCAAAACCACTCCCTTGCATGTGTGTTGGTGCCTAAGAAAGTGTGTAAGAGTGTGAGAGGGTAGGGAAGGTCTCATAGAGAAGCCCCCACAAATTACATAAGTTATAAGCTTTTAGAACAACATCGGATGCAGCCAGAGCCTTACATCCGATCCGTCCTGCGAGCTCAGGCCTCATAGGATTTAACATCGGATGCACGTAGAGCTTTATCTGATGCAGCTCATGCGCGATTTTAAGGTCATTAACAACCCATATTTGCCCCATTTGGTTCTTTAAGTTCCAAAGGGCTAGGGAAGGGGTGTCCTAGGATCGATTAAGGTCTTAAAACTACCCATCATCAAAAGATTGAGGGATTTAAAGGATCAAATACTAAAAATCCAGATTTTGGGTCTCCCTTGGTAGTTAAAGCTCTAGGGTTAAAGAGATTCAGCTGGAGGTCTTAATAAAGGTTCTAATAGGACTGAATCGCATTAATGGAGTCCCAAAGACACAGCTTAGGCTAAACCATTTGGTTCCAAGAGGAACCCCAAACTCAAGACCGAATCTAAGTCAGCCATCCAAGCTCAAAATGAAAAAGAGAAAAGAAAAGGGAGAGAGGCAAGAGTGTTATTGGCCTATCTGATTTGAGGTACACAAAAGGTCCCCCTTGTAGATCCAAGCTCATGCAACCGATCCCCTCGTCTTCTCCTTCTCCTTCTCCTTCTCTTTCTTCTCCTCCTTGCTGTCTTTCTCTCCTCACAACTCTCTCTTCACTTGCACGGACTGGGTTGGTTAGGAAATTAGAAATGACTAGTTCCTAGCCATAGGTACCCTATTTATGAAAATATCCTACTAGGGATTGTTTGGTTAGGGCCTCTTAGATCTATACCTAGGGTTCGTTTGGGTAGGGTCCTTTAATTGTCTTCTAAAGGCATGTTTGGGTGAGGTCTTTTAATTGCCCAAAATACACTAACTTTAAAAACATGACTTGGGCCCTATAGACCCACACAAGAGGTCACCAAAATAAATGGGAGGCCAGGATAAGAGTCAACCATGACAGGGCACTAACAGAACCCTTGACACAGGGCATGTGGACCCCACATAAGCTCTTACTCAAAACAGCCATGACAACAACATCGGATGCAAGATCTGATGCAAATAGGACCCTGCATTCGATCCAACAAAAAGGACAAGTTAAGCATAAAAAAGGTTCAGGCTTGGGCCTGTACATCAAGGACTTTGAGAGGAAGGAAACATGCAATAAAATAGATTTAGTAACTTATCCCTTGACCATCATGGTGAAAAGCTCACCGACAAACAAGGCAGCAGAATCTACACACCACGAGGATAAAAAATAATATACTATTAAGAAATCGGGTGCGGGTATAGCAATATGGGTAACATGAACCAGCATTATTGGGGAAACACTTCTACCAAGTACTTGGGACGCAACAGCGAGATCCCTGACCCGAGACATTGGGCCTTGCACTCCTGAGATAGAGACTTGCTATGACAGCAACTCTGGTCGATGGGTGCAGTCGACCAGTGTGCGGTTTCCTTGCTGTTTTAATGTCGAGACACCTCGAGTATCGGTGTTTTTGCATTCTATCATACTCTCATCGAAATTCTCAAGTTCAAGACATTAAATTTGTGGGTTGGGTTTGTCAGCTAGTGGAACTTACCGTGGTCCGAACATCAGGTGGTGGGTCTTGCAACTACACGGGGAAGTATCCGTCATTTTGCCAGCATGTGAAGTGTTGACACAAAGGTTCCTTCTTCCCCTTTGAACACCCAACCAACCTTCCATAATGTACAAGAAGCTACGTTTTTGGGTTTTGGAGCTACAATTGGATTCGGGTTAGGGTTAGGATCCGGGTTGAAATTGAACCAAACTGTAACAAGTGTCGGGGCCAATAATAGTGCACACATAAGCATTGGTTTTGATGGGGTTTACGATTTTACTAGGGGTTGAGCGGTCCTTTTTGCGTACTCCTGTGTCTGAGCGCAGGAACTACGTGACCAATTAGCATTCTTTTTTTTATGAAACATAATCTTGATATTCATTTGCAAATGGATCTCTTAGACGAAATATTATTGGGGGAAATGGTTTCTATAAGTGTCGATCGCTCGAACCTCAAACTTTATCTAGTTTCCATGTAGACAATGGTCTCACTTTGCTTTGAATTTCAGGTTGTAAGAATTCCTTCATAGAATTAAAAATATGAACAACAGCTCTATAATCATTCCACAGAAGTATTACAAGGAACATCAACAAAATCGGTTTGAAAATATACAACGGTAAAATCATTAGTCTTCTTTTCAAATCGAGCTTTACGTTTTTTATAATCTTTCTGGAGATGTCCGACTTTCTTACAGAATAAACACTTCAATTTGTCAGGTTTCCTCTCCTTATCAACATTTTGTGGATTGTAACTTTTCTTCTTTGATGCAAGGTTATTCTTAAAGTTTCTTTTATTTATTTTATTATGATTTGATACAAAGTTGGCCACTTGACCTTCTTCCTTTTTCAGTCTCATTTCCTCTTGAATACAAGTGCTCTGAAGTTCATTCAGAGTCCACTTATTCTTATTTGTATGATAGTGGATCTTAATGGGTCTAAAATCACAAGGAAGTGAAGTTATAATGAACTAAACTATAAAGGATTCATTAATTTTGAGTTCTAAGATTTATAGTTGTGCAACTATGTGATCCATCTCATTAATGTGGTCGCCACTAGTTTCAATATACTTCATAGTAACCAATTTGGCCATAAGAGTTCTTATCAAAGATTTATTTGTTGACACAAAATGGCTCCAAGTTCTAGCCAGATATATATTTGCACTATTAGAAGTCTTTATGGAACCTTTCATGGTATTAAAAAATAGATACCTACATGTAAAGTAGACACAGTCGATTCAAACGCTCCTACTTTCCATCAATAGTACTTTGAGTAGTGAGAGTAGTTGGCTTGTTAGTGCATGAAGCCAAATCATGATCCATGACAACAAAATAATAAGTTAGCTACTCATGCCAATTAGCGAAATTGGATCTAATAAAAAGTGGCATGTTGTTCAAAACTATAACAGGTGATGGTATAACTAAAGAGGATCTATCATGCCTCCATTCCTATAAGGAATATAATAATATATAAAGGGGTGGCTGGAGTGACACACGTCAGCCCAACACTACCAGGATCACAAATACAGTGTCCCAATCCACAATCTTAAACTAACATGAATGTCACATCCATATAAGAGTGTAGCAGAAGGTAAAATAATTACATTTTCAAAATAAGCATCGGTGCGGAAGCATTAAGGTCAATAGTTACATCATGTTTCTATGTGATACAGTATAATAACACAACGTTTAGTTCGACCATGACATAACTATACAAAATAACAGTATAACATGAAAATGTTTATACAAAGGCTTACAAGCCCCAAAAGAATAAAAAAAGGGACCAAGTCCCAAGAAATCACTGTACTCCATAAGAGCAATCATCACACGGACATCCGTCTCCGTGCTCCTCAACCTCATACTTTGGATCCTCGGACCCAATAGCATCGTATCCCAAGGGCTCAACCTCGAGACCCGCAAGACATCCAGTACCTGTATCAGCATCTAAAAAGATTGTATACATGGGGGTTAGCTCCACTGAGCTAGTGAGGAGATGGGGAATGCACATACAAACAATTTATACATGGTCCATAATGCATGTAATGGTAATGTATATTTTCCACCTAACACGTAAATTCTAAGTTAAGGTATATGCTACTGTAACAACTTGGGAGACATTGTGGGTCACTTACCACATCGCCACAAAGAAACCTCAGTTGTCACCTGGGGGCCCGCATCGGTCATAGTCATCACCACCCAGAAGCAGACCCTGATAACCATTGCTACCTTGACTGGCCTCTCCCACACTCCACAGAATTCGATGCTATGATTATCCAATACCTAAACCCCTGTTGGTAAGAGTTGTAGCATAAGGGAACAAAGATCTTATCCCCAAATATATTACATGGTTCTATCGTCTCAAGAGGTAATCCGGTTGTATCAACGTCCCATTCCATCTAACACCCGATTACCAGCACAACACGGCGCATTCAGGCAAAATGTCATGCATGTCATCAGACAGTATAATCCGGGATCTCGGTACCGGTACTTCCCGACACCGAAACCCACTACAGTTTACATCATAATCCATATCACAAGTTTCCAATAACAATATATGCAATAATACAAGCATGGTTATGATGATGATATTAGCATTACATCTATATATATGAATAGATGCATATAGGCAAACCCAACAAGACCCAAAACCCACTCACTTGTCATTATTGTACCGCTCGATGAGTATTGCCTTGATGCACACTCTCTTGTGCTACATTGATTACCTAGGGATGCGTGAAGCAAAGTGTCAGAAGGTGTAGGTGGGTATCATAAGGAGCCCCAATAGTTACCATAACTCAATACAAAAGACAGCAGGGATAGAAGCATGGACGGAGGCAGTGCCACTAGTTCCGTCCGTGGTTCTGCCCAGGTCCTGGGTTAAAATACATGGGACAGAAGATTGGGTAGAATCTCAATTATGGTTC
The DNA here is from genome assembly GCF_018873765.1 of Telopea speciosissima. Taxonomy (NCBI): domain Eukaryota; kingdom Viridiplantae; phylum Streptophyta; class Magnoliopsida; order Proteales; family Proteaceae; genus Telopea; species Telopea speciosissima. The sequence goes on from NC_057920.1 coordinate 2,810,293, forward strand.
CGTTTGTTGTTCCGCCAGTGTTCTGAGACATACCCGATAGGTTTGGAACATCAGACGGAAGCAACCAGGGTGGTTCTATCTATTGTTTCGCCCAATCGATGTTCATTTTAAATGGGACGGAACTACGGGCGGAGGCCTGATGCTTGGTTTCGTTCGTAGTTCTACCCAAGGGAAAATAGTCCTTCCGAGGGCTTTCTTCTCGTAGCCTTTTTCCTTGGGATCCATTGGTTCCAAAGGCTAAGAGGGAGTGTCCTAAGCTCACATAGGGTCACCATGATCCCACCATACCTAAACCTAGGGTTTCCTTTACATGGCTACCATTTGACCCCATTTAGGATTTTGGGGTTTGGCAATCCATTGGTCAGCAATAGCTTGATATACAGGGTTCCATTAGGGCTTAGTTGGGTGTGGAACCCCCTTATAGGGCACCATAAGTCATCAGTCCATAACCTTGGGTTCCAAGTGGAACTCAAGGTAAAACCCATGCTCAATGAGGTTCCCAAAACCCGAAATAGATCGAAAAGGGAAGAGAGGAGGGTGGAATGAGGGCTTACCTTAATCAATTTAGGGATTAGGGCATCCACCACCAATCAGTGCTTGATCTGGCTCCCTTTTTCTTCTCTCAAGCTGCCTTCAATGCTCCAGCCTAAGCCCCCACATTTTTGGTTGGTATTTTGAAGTGAATGAGCCATAAAGGCTGCCTTTATTACTAACTAAATGGCCCTAAGGCCCTGCTTGGTTTCCTCTAAGTCATAACATCATTTTCACTTAAGTTTAACCTTATAAGCCCAACTGTGTGGCCCATCAGGTAGGTGAAGGCCAAGGGTGGGGCTACCATACTTGAAGACAAGGATACTACGTCTGGAGTGCGGGACTGTGAGTCCCATGCAACAAAATTACCACAATACCCTTGACAGCTCGAACGGATGATCGAACCGAATCACCAACAATGGTTCCGTCCGTGGTTCCGTTCCTACTGTCAAGGCTGGATGAGCCAAGAATTATTGTGGGCCTTGATCCACATATCGAGGGCTTCGAGGAGGGTCCAACCCAGTTAGTGTTGGGGGGCTATGGTCAAGGTATTTGCTCACCTTTCAGCCAAGCTTAGTTCCCAGATCCCGAACAACAGTCTCTTTTCAATGCACATTGTACAGAGGCACCACTTGTTGATGCACGTGGCTATTGGGTTCTCCTTGCGATTTTCTTCGCTCTCGGGACAAGTGCTAGGCGGGCAATCAAGGAAATCGCTGTCCACAAACCTTCCCCAGTCTCAGTTAAGGAACCTTTCTCCAACCAGGAGTCCGGTGCTGCGGTTGATGATCCGATGAGTTGGCCTGACGGCCATTGCAAATAATTCCCCGATGTACGTTGTTGCTTTGCCTACGTAGCACAATAGTACAATATTATATTAGGGTCCTGGGTGCGACTGTAATAGGATTAGAGCAAATAATACATGTTTATTAAGCATAATGCTTTGAGTTCTAACAATAATAGTGTCACGCCCCCGGAACGCCTAGACCTATCGGGGCCCATGACACCAGATCTAGTTGAGGTCCGTGCAAGTTAAAACTTAAACATTTATATTAAGTCATATACTATACATGGATCATGACCATTCATGGAATCTAAAGCTCTGCTACCATCGTAGGTATCCATTCAAAATATCCATAACAGAATATCTATCAAAGTCATAGCGGAAACATTCATGGGTTAGGAGCATCAAAATTAAAACATTAAACCATTCCTAAACCCCAATGCCCATCCATTGGGTAGTAACATTGTTGATATCTATCTCTATTATTTATAGTCATCATTCAAAACATTCTTTAAACATCCATCAAGATAAATGTCTAAACATCCATTATATTGATCTTAACTAAACTTCAAAGAATAGAAAAGTCTTCCTCAGTCCAAGTGATCTTGCTCGATCACAATTTCCTTGCCTTTATCCTTAGCTCATTGCTCTGTAAAAACATTTAACAATAATGGGATGAGCTTTACAGTCTAATGAGTAAGATAAACAATCATGTATAACTATGCATATACATAATCCATAACTATTCATAGGGCAACATGCCTCTTACATCATTTTCATCATTCTTTATATCGTTCATATGTTACCATATTTCATTCTCAACCTTAGTCTCAACTTTCTTCGGGTGTGGTATCCCCAAGATAAACAATCATGCATAACTATGCATATACATAATCCATAACTATTCATAGGACAACATGCATCTTACATCATTTTCATAATTCTTTAAATCATTCATATGTTACCATATCCCATTCTCAGCCTCAGTCTCAACTTCCTTCGAGTGTGGTATTCCTTTACGTTAGGTTTTGTCTTAACAAAAGCCTCAACACCCCTCATAGCATTTTTGTCGAGTCATGTCTTAGCCTTAACCTCAATGCCTCTTTGTGTCGAGTCATGTTTTTGCCTTAGCATCAATGCCTCTTATGGCACCATTTCATAACATTTCGAGTCATCTATTGACTTAGGGCTTCGAATGACTTTCTTTCCCTATCCTTGAACATTTATTGTTTACTATAAATATTTTTTCATAATTTATTCTTAACATCATCATTAATCTGTGCATGATTCATAGGAAACATATCATAGTTGCATGCACAATTAAAGCACACGACATTCATTCAATTCTTTTGTCTGTTCATATTCCTATTTAATCATACGTTCATTTAATCATTCGCATTATGATAGAAATAAAAAATAAACATTGTACTATCATCAATAATAACGTTGCATTTAGTTTCCCACTCATAGTCCATAAATCATGTATTCTTATCATTCTAACCTTTCACCATACACATAACGCATAACTAGCATCTCATATTAAATCTTCTTACTCTCATTCTAACATGCATCATTTATGTCTATCATGCGTGAATAGTTCATAGTTAACATAAATCATCATTCCTACATGCATAGCTTAATAGCTAGATGTCCTACCATAATTGAGTATCGTTACTCACCTTTCATCAATCTTTTAACTTTCAATCAACTTTGAGTGGTCCTATGAGACACCAAAACATCAAATCAATACGTGATTTTTGCTGTCAAATGACTGACCAAATTATGGAACAAAACCATGTAAAAATATTTTTGAAAAACCCATTTTTAATCCTATCGGTCTATGTACCGGTCGACCGGTGCATCTACCGACAGATACAGAAATTTAACAATCGATGTCTAGTTGACCTCCAGATAGTCCGACAGGTACCGGTCGACCTCTACGTGCAAAAACCAGCTCGGGAAGTCCGAGTAGCCATGGAAACTCACCCTAAACTTGGGGATTTCGTCCCCAAACCTCCATACAGGAATTTCAAAGAATAAACCAATTAAAACATGCATCCTAAACATCCTACAATGCTCAATCAACTCATACATAATCAATAAATGAAACCAAATCGATTATACAATCCTTTAATGAGAAACCTAAAATCTTAGGGTTCTTCACTTGAATCCTCAATCAAAACGTGGAATTTCTTCAATCCATTACAGTCTCAGCTTCAACACCACCTAAACAAGACGTACATTCAAACCATTACTAGAATGAATTTTCACTTGGTTGTAAAACTAAATCACTTCAATGACCTTTACCTAAGAAATACCTCAAAAACCTCCAAAAAAAATGGGATTAACTCTTCTCAAGTTGCAAAACCTATCAAATATAACTAATAACACTCTTCATTAAGCTATTCTAACATTAATCTAAGAAACTAAAACATACTTTAGCTATCTATAAGGAAACCACACGAAATCAAGGTTCTATTACCTCAAAATCCCTTGAATGACTTCACCTCCTTAATCCTCTGCTTTAATCCTTTATTAATTACTCAAATCTTTGATCATAAGCCTTCAGTCCACCATCTCCAGCTTAATTCTTTCGTCTTCGGGCCTTTTCTTCACTCTTCTAACCTAATTTGGCAATGTGATGAAGAAACCTTATTATAAGAATTAACTTCTCCATAAGGAATACTTATATCCAGTGGCAAATTTGTAAATACCTGGATTTTTTAAGTGAATGCCCATAAAACTAATTCAACAATCCTTACCCTAAGCCCTCCAACCAATAGTGAATCACTTTAGGGTATCTGGCTAGGGTCTTTCATATTATGCCCTCGGTCCTCTAGCCTAATATTGAACTAGACCAAAATCACTTAAAATGAACCAGGACATTGAACCAACATTAAATCAATAACATAAGTGAACCCAATAATATATCATATACCTAGGTCACCTTAATACATATATTCCATCATTAACCATAGTATATGAAAATACAAACATAGTGTATAAAATCATATCATAGTCTATAAAATAGGGTCTTGGGCTATAAATCAACATAAATATGCATATAGGACCATCCATAATACATATGCCCAAAAATCAATATAAAACATGTAAAATCATAAAGTACATGAGAATTTAACCATAATCTAGCAACATCATACGATAAGATCGGTTCCCCTCCGTCCAGCCTTGTCATTTTGTAAATTCAACAATATACAATTATTAATTCAACAGTTTTAGGATGGGGGAATTACAAATAGAATACTAAATTTCTTAAAAGCAACTTATAGCATCAACACAATCTATGTAGCGGGATCATGACAATAACATGATATTGGTTCACTTAACGAGTGTTTGAAGCCACTCTTAGGGCAAGATATTCAAGGCATCATTATGATTAAGTAAAATGTATACCTGTGGATATTTTCATCCTATCGTGACCGTTAACCATAACATACATATCAATATAGTAAAGAAAAAATGTATACCTATGGATATTCTCATCTTATCTTGATTGTCATATAATGATCATTATGAGACCCTAGATATCTTAAATTTAAATTTATTGTGTTTTACAATTATATCTATGGCTAACAAATCAACACAAGTAATGAGAATGTATACCTGTGTATACTACCACTCAACTCAATTGTATGATCCGTTAATGCCATGAACTACATATATTACTTAGTCACAATGTAACATATACTTTTAATTCAATTGAATGTGTGATCTAGTCATGTTCATGGCTAACAGACAAAAACACCATATTTAATAAGATCGTGTACCTATTGATACTCTCGTTCACCTCAATTGGATGATTTTTAATGCCCTAAACTCATTTAAAATCAAAGTCAACACATTTTCAATTTAATTTAACATAAGTTGTCATCCATGCATCATAAAGTATTCCAAGCAATACATACATACATAAACAAATGTATATTTCCATATATTTCTGTTATAAATAGCTCCCTAGAGTAATGGAAACTAAATAGAAACAGAAAATAGAAATAAAAATTCACATAAATGGGCTTTTATATAGGCATAAATATAATTAGAAATATGAACACATGCATATAAACTGCTTATGTCATAAACAGAAATAAGGCATAAATAGAAACATGAAATAGTGCTAAAACAGAAACAAAAATATGCTCTTAAATAAAAACAGAAAATAAACATAAGTTGATAAAAAAAAAAACGAAAATCAAACACAATTATGTTTAAATTTATGGTTTATTTATTTATTTTTTTAATACCACTATTTATACCTACCAGTCAACGTTATATAAGTCAACGAAGAAGGCCGTCGACTGGACAGCCAACCAGGCTATTGGGCCAGCCTGACAATCCATCTGGTCGGACCGTCGATCAACCCAACATAGGGTTTGGTCTATCTGAGGGTTCAGTATAGGGGCTCATTGTGTGCCTTTATTTGTTTTTATTTTATTTTTCTTGGGTAAATGGCATCCAGGGTACCCAACGTTTCAACAAATTGTAGCTTAGATATTTAATGTTTCACATATTGCGTTTGAGATACCTAAACAAGATTATAATTAATCCATCACTCAAAATTTTTTCCTTTTCCAATTTTACCCTTGTAAATAACTATTTTTACTTTTTAATATAAAAACCTAGCAAGACCCACAGTAACCATTCCCTCCTCTTCCTTCTTCCTCCTGTAACCCCATTGGCCCCCACCCCTGCTGCAACCCAACCCAACCCCATCCGCCCCTAACCCCCCTGCAACCCAACCCCACCACTATGCCCAACCCTCCCCGTCTCCCCACTCCTTAGCTCTGTTCCTTCCCCAACCCCCACCCCCTGCTTCCCCAGGACGCCACACCATCCCCTGCTGCGAGCTTGCTGAATCAACCCAGCCCAGCCGGCTGCTGTCTTCAGGCTGCCTTCTTCTTCTTGTGGCTGTAGTGCATTCCAACGTATCCAAGTAGACTACAAACTAAAAACAAAAAACCTTAGAAACCTATGGAAGCATCTATTATCCTTGAATTTAATCAGTCCAACCAAAGATCTACATGTTTCACATATATCCAAGTACAAATATGTATCTAAAGATAGTTTATTTAGTAAACCAGTAAACCATGCATCTTTGATTTGTATTGGCATGTCATTGTAAAAAACTCTACTTACAAACAAAATCAATTTGAGCCTCAGGATCTGTTATCTTACTTGATTCTAAAAATGAAAATGTTAGAGATGAGAAAAATTATTCCAAATGGCAACAGAAAGCAGCTAAATGATTGAAGCAATAGAAAATAAGATCAACACACTGCTGGATGTGGGTGTAGATGCATATTCAACAAAAAGAAGATTCAAGGCTGCAGTAATTATCCGAGCTGTAATCTAGTGAATCAACATTCCCGATCATGTTTGCAAGTGAACTAAACAAAGATGGGATTGCATGTCCCCTGTTTTTAATATTAATAAAAACTAATATTAAAAGACTGTTTGTGGTGTGTAGTCCAGCTGTGAAGCAAATTAAGGATGACTATATAAGGTGGCTCTTTCACAGACTTGGCAAGTAAAAACAGAAGTCGTATCAATTTTTGTCCTAGCTCGTATCAACTTTTTTATTTTTTTGGTTCAATGCTTGGATCAGGAAAAAGAGGAAAAGAGGAAAAGAGGAAAAGAGGAAAAGAGAACATAAGCAGTGAGGAGTAATCAATTCATAGACATTAGAGATAATACACCTCCCCTTCCAATGCAATTCATAGACATTAGAGATAATACACCTCCCCTTCCAATGTCAAGGAGCAGAACCCTACCCATTGCACATTATGATACTCAACAGATAAGTGAGGATACTAGTGACCCCTAACCAACTTCCACCCACTTTTGATAGTTGATAATATGATGGGTGGTTCAGCCATTACCCATCCATAACCAAGCCAAGCATCATCATTCATCACAGTGGAAGCACCTCCACACACACCCCCACCCCCAAAAAAAAAACAAAAAAAACTAAACTGATAAAGAAATGAAATCACTTGCATTCTTTATTATTTCAACCATCCCAAACGAAAAATTAGTAATAATTAAATGAGAGAGAACAAATGTTTCATTCAGGTCGTTGAACCGGATCGGATGAACCGATTCTGATTACTAGAACCCTCGCCCAACAAACACGGCCAAGGCAACTCGCGCTGACTTGTGCTGCAGCTGTGGAGAGCTTTGGGACACACCAATATTCCATTTATCGTGTGAGTCGATTTAGTCGAATCCAGTCAGAAAACCTGTTTTACCCATTTTATCATGTGAGCGGTGAGCCACGTCTTCTGCTATAGCTTCTAAAAGCATCTGAGGTGAACAGTGTTCTTCCTATGGCGATGGTTCCTCTTCCATTATCATACACCGTCGGTTATCCGCCGTCGCCATCGGGGTTGATGATTTTAGAGCCAAGTGGTACATGTGCTTGGAGAGCCAGAGTCTTGCCACGCGCGGCACTCGTGGAGGCGACACCCGTGCCAACGGGAAGAGATAGAAGCGGCAATTATGCCATACAGGTCGTGGATGTTGGCTCTCGTTCTGCCCTTTCCGGTAGGGATCGTACGGACGATATGCAAGCCGAGGCTAGGGCTATGGCTCGTGCAGCCAATGCTTCCATATACAGTCCTGAACTTCTTGCTCTCAAATACAGCTCTCGGCCTATCAAGGTATCGTCTCTCAGGTTCTTGGTAGTCAGCCAGCTATTTAGATTAGCCTCCCTCCTCTGTTGTTGGCATTTCTTATCGTCTTTACTAGGTTTTGCGGCGGACCTTGGAGATCTTCATAGGTTTGGGTACATTCGCTCTTAAATTATTGCTGGATGAAAGGAGCGGTCATCTTAACCAGAACAAGCGCGTGCGAGCCACTGAACTGAGGAGGGTTTTTACGAGATTGGGTCCAACATTTGTCAAAATCGGCCAAGGCTTGTCGACCAGGCCCGATATTTGCCCACCCGAGTACCTCGAGGAGCTTTCTGAATTACAGGTATATCTCTTCCATAATTTCCTATCTTAGCCCGTTGCTTCTTAGTTCCTCTCGTCCTGCCTGTCTCGCTCTGGTGTCAATGTCGAATAATCCATTTATTGGTCTGTAATTTGCGGTAGAAGGTCTAATAACCACCCCTTTTGTCAGTAGAGAAGTCATTAGGCATAAACTATAATTGTACATAGTCTAATGAAACATAGTAGACTTTAAATCACGATATCTCTTTCTTCCTCATTCTAATTTGTTTTTCGTATCTTGGATGTTGGTTCGTAAAATTTGGATTTGTGAAGCGCGAGCCTCCTCCAGATCAATGTTCTACTCATTCCTTTAAGACACGAGACCAGAATTAGTTTGGACAAAAGGGATATTAGATGCTATTGTTCAGAAGGCAACCTGTAGGGAATGCTAACCATTTTTTTAGACTAAGAGCATCATGAGGTTCTACCTTGAGGCTAACAAAGAATGAAAATCTAGCAGATGGTCAGACTGAGAAACTCTATGGCTTAGTTGTCGTGATCAAAGTTGGACAAACATTCTCATAAAGTTGTGCCAGCAGCCCTCTAAAAAAATGGTTTGTGGGTATCTCTCAGTCGTCATTGGTCATTTCTGCTTTATATGTTTTTACTTGATATACATAAAAATAACCCATCAATGGGTGATTGACTTGTGGTAGAAGACCAGTCAAAAGAGATAATTGTGCCAAAGCTGATGAGTCACGGTCGGAAACGGATTTGTCGGTGTTGCAACAGATTCCAACCTGGTGCTCTCCTGCGGCCGTGCTGATTTGCACAGAAGAACAAAATCAAACAACGGAGGAGCGGTCTGAACCGGCTAGGACACTCCGATTCCTAAGTCAGATCTGTAGCAACAAATAATTCTCTAAGCTGAGAATTGAATCGAAAAACTCCCCCTTTTACCTGGGCTAGGCATTGCTATTTATAGGGTTGAGATGTTAAATCAATAGAGTCTTTACGATGGTAGACCGTTATGGAGTGTCCCTCATTTGGATAGGTAGCACTTCTCGGGTGGGACACTTGTTAACTTGGAGGTCATGAAGAAAGCATGTCTTCATTTAAGAATGTTCCTAACCGATAGGTTATTTGTCGGGTTAGTTTACCCTTATAGTTTATTTGCTTGGTCGACAAGTTAAGAGCTTAGTTGAGGTGGTTGTTGAGTAATCTTTACGTGGAAAGTGTGTGTCGAATGGTGGCCAGATCAGATCACTATCCGTGCATGATTGAAAGGTCGGGTCAGCTGAAATGTTGAATGGATTGATTGACCTGTCAGGTCGACACTCAATTACTCACGGTGTGTTGTGCTGAGCAGTCGAGTGTTTTCGGAGATGTCCTTGGTCCATGTCTAATGTCCGATCTCTAGGGTCGGTTTGTTCTTTGGTTCCTATTTACTTGGGTGTATTTAGTGGTCCGACGTCATGGCTTGGTTCAGTCATCCGGGACCTGACTTATATTGTTCCTCTCACTTTGCCACGTGTCACAATCTCATTGGTCGGTAATAATTTGGTTCATTAGTCGGTATTAGAGCCATAATAGGACTTAAACTCTGCACAAAGAACTGACTCTCCACTAGCAGAGTTGTAACGAGATTCAGACTCTCCACCACCTATGAGAAGATAGGGTCATCTCTCCAATTCGAGCAGGACACAAACTCTACTTCGCCACGCAGGAAGGAAGTTAACCAAATCCCCCTATTGGGGAAGGATTCTAGAATCCGAGTAGGACTCTACCTTGCCCTATCCCTTAAATAGGGAAGGTAGGGTATAAGATAATTCATTCAACAAATCCTAAAGCTATCGCTCTTTCCGTACCTCCTCCTCTTACTACTGTTGCACGGATTTGACTTCAGCATCGGAGAGTCCCTCCTCGGAGTCCGCTCTCGATCTCTCTTGTGCAGGTCATCCACTTCACCAGTTCAGATTCCGGTGGCAACATTATTAAATTGCACTCCATGTTTTCGTTTTTGCTTCAAAGTTTGACCTATTTTAAAAGTTGAAACCCTTTTTGGTTCTAATGCCTAATGTCATTTTTTATTTGCCATTTGCTCCCTCTATTATAAATAGAAAATATATCAGTGAATCACATTCACCATTGAACTTCATCTTTATGGAGTATGATGGTGTTCAGTGGCAGTCTGGTCAGCCTTTCATTAAGGGGAAATTTCTATCATTGTCCTTTACTTACCCTATATTTACTCAAACTCCCCTAACCCCATTTCCCCCCTCTTTCTAATTCTCCCAGGAAAGCAAACTTCCACCTCTTTGTCTTCCCTGATAATTCAAAATCCCTAAATTATCTCTGCTCCCCGCCCCTTCCCTTTGACAACACCCCCGCAGCCCCCCCGACAGCACTCCCCCAGCAACCCCCTACCGTAGCCCTTTGCATCTCCCCCTGTTTACAACCAAGGTACTAAAACTCGGGTCTCGATACCAACTCGACTCTTGGAAAAACCGAGACGAGTCGAGATCTCGCCGAGTTGGTGCATTTTTTTTCTTCAACTCGAAGCCTCAACTTTGGGTCAACCCGAGATCTGGACCCGAGATCTGAGATCTCGCCGAGATATGTCGAGTTTTGTCCAATTAGGTAAGGTATTTAAGTGGTAGGTGGGTTAAAATAATGGGTCGAAACCGAGATCCAACCGAGATCTCGCCGAGATATTGCACTTTTGAGACTTGTAGGCAGTCTCGTCTCGGCTTTTCCAAAATCGGGAAACTCGGCGAGATCTCGAACTATGTTTACAACCTTCTTCTTGTGACTTTCTCTTCCTTTTTTGTTTCACCCTTTTCTATTCAGACTGTTTTTCAAAATTCCCCGTCAAACAAGATTGGACTTAGGGAGACACCGGAGAGAATTGTCTGAGGATCCCGAACTGCATGCATGTGGCTGTGTTGAAGGTTTTTATTATTAGTATTTTCTCTTCTTCTTCATTTCTTTGTTCCGTTGGGCATGGAAATGGAAGGACTAGTTATCAACTGGAACGTCGTTCTTGACAAAGACGAAGCACCGGCAGAATTGGATGTCAACAAGTTGTGAGTGATAAGATCTTCTAAAACTGAAGACTTGCAAACGATTCTTGATCATCACTTCAATGAGAAGAGTCATAGATTAGCAATAGCGTTAACGATCTTTCCTACAAATTGACCGACAAAGGTACTAAGGTTCAATCTAGAATCCAGTGCCTTAAACACCAGAAAAGCACAAAAGCCTCCTTTGTGATGCAGTTTTGAGTAGGAATTAGGACTTGTCTTTTCGGAATTTTTTTATTCATGTTGGAGTCGTAGTAAGTTAGAGTCCAATTAGAGTTGAATTTATTTTTTCTGTTTTAGATCACGATAGAATTATTGTTCGTTTCGAACTTTCGATTGAAGATAGAATCAGTTTCTAATTTAGACTTTGACAAGGATTAGGATTGCTTGAGTCCTTAAATAACCATCGTATATATAGATTAGAGATTTGAATGAAAACTTATTTGGGTTGAAACCGATGGCTGCCATGAGTTGCACTTACCTTTTTCTCCAAGGTTCAAGAACTCGGTTTCGGTATTGGTTTCGCCCAGCCAAAAAATCGAATTGGGCCAAGATCTCGGTTTTAGACTTAGTTTAGGCCTGAAACTTGGTACTCAACCTATTTTAAGCCATTTAAACGCAGTGCAAGTTTTGCAAAAACAAAGTTCAAATAGGAGTTTCACTTCGGACCCTAGGTTGGTAGGCGACGACGTACTAATAGGCCCTATTTTACACATAATTAAGCATTACAAATGTAAAAGTGTAAAATACATCAATCTTAACATATTACATATATCTCTATCATTCGAAGCCATGTTGCCAAAGCATGTAAACCTATAATTGGAAAACATAGGATTCCCATGTCATAGTGCTGCTGTAGAATTGCACGTAGTCTTCAATACAAGTCATATAAGTGTTGTCATCAGCTAACTGAAGGTACCCTATCCTAGGGTATGGGTATGGCCATAGTTGTCATGGCGTCGCCATGGTGCCGCCATGGCGTCCTGGCACTGGAGAAGCATGCATGGCAACCTACGCCATGGTGTCCCTCTTCGATTTCTTCTTCCTGTCTCTCTTTCCCTCTTCGATTTCTTCTTCCTGTCTCTCTGTCTCTGTTTTGCAACTAAGAAGTCGCCAGATCTGATTCCAGGAATTAAATACTCCTTGTTTAGTTGATTTCTGTGATGAGTTCTTGCTGGAATTGATAGAACATGATGTGGCGATGCTTCGCTTGAAGGTTTAGACTGGACCGAGAAGAGTTGAAGGAGTTATCTCCTTCGTACTGCGCTGTTTTCCGTCCCAGGCTGAAGTCGTAAGGTTGAAGACAACCATAAATCCATAATCCGATCATGGGTTATTACAAACCCTTATTTTTGCCTTTTTCCTAAAGTACCCTTCCCCTTTGTCCATACTTTACACATCCCTCCAAGTTTACCCTTAGTCATTAAATCAAAACCCTTTTATGTCCTTTCTTAGATTTTGCTTAATTAAAAGATTGCCATCCTTCAAACTTGAGAAACAATAGAGAAAAAATAAAACATGGCTTGAGTATACATCTAATAAAACATTAAAAATAGAGAAAATAAAAAATAAAACATGGTCGACATGCTTGCCATGTCGATATATCGACGTGACACCCCTCCACCGACTTGGATTGCCGTGATGCTGTGACAACTATGGGTATGGCTGGGTTGGGACTGTGAATATGTCCACAGAACCTGACCCATTGCTTTGACTGTCGAACTCATGTCCAGAGTGTACTGACTGTGCCTGCCCAAACTGACCATAGCCACTATATTCGGAACCGGTGCCTAAACCAAGGTGGAAAATCCCCAAGAATCTGCTCACAAGCACACTTCCCTCACTTCTCTATCGAGTTCACCAAGATAGTCGAGTTTTGGCAAGATCTCGACTGGTCTCGGTTGAGATATGTAAAATTTAAACTTAAGTTTGAATCTCGAACCGAGATCTGGACTCAATCGAGATTTCGACCAAGTTGGGGTAATTTTTTATTTCGCCTTCAGTCTCGTCTCGCCTTTTTAAAAAATGAGATCTTGGCGAGTTCTTGAAGTATGGTCTCTCCTCCTCTGATCTCTCTCTCTCTCTCTTCTTCAGGTACGATTCCTCTTTTCCTTTCTTTAATTTTAATCTTTTATTTTCTTCCCCACTCCTCATTTATCTTAGTTTCTTGAAGTTCTACTGTGTGCTCTGTTCTAGACTTCTAGGCGATCTAACAGTCCTCACATAAGCTGATTTATTCCCACCCGTAAGCAAGCAATGTAATCTGAGATTTTGGGGGAAGGAAATGCTTACCTGGGCGATTCAAAACCCCCAAGCCCTGCCTCCTGAACTCCTTTGCATTGTGTGATTTAAAGCTTATTTCAGATTTGAATCTAACAATATCATTGGGAGTCACAGATCTCTAAAAATCTTGTTTGCTTCCGGTTGAGGGAGGCCATTAGGTACCCTTAAGAGTGCCGTGAATTGCGATCCTCCTCTTGAAGGTTCAGGTCCAATCGAGAAGAATTAATGGATTTCTTTCTTTCGTCTTATGCTGCTTTCTGCCATTGTTTGGAGTCTTGAGGTTGAAGACAGTAGCCCCTCCTCTACAATTTCATTACTTTAATTTAATCCTCCACTTCCCATTAATATCCTCCTCCTTAACTAAAATTCTGTTTTGTCCTTAATTTACTTTTGATTCTAAGATTGCCCCTTTCGCTTATAACAACTCTCCACTCACGTATAGTGCTTGCTTTGTTAGTTGATTTCTATTCATTACAATATTGCCAGTATCATTACTATTTGAGTTTCTTTGATTGGGTGGGCCCATAAGAGATCCAAGTTGGGTTCTGTAAGCCCGGATCCGCGTCAAATTAGTATCGAATCCGAATTTCTGGCAGTTACTAACCATGACAGGTCACAATATAACAAATTCTGAGTTATACAAATCATATCGGGAACTGGTTGAGAATCTACCGAAGACTGATGCCAGACTTTAGAGGAATGAGGCAAAGTACGATACATTCATGGAAGAGACTCAGGACACCCTTGTTGAGATTCTTGCTTTTATGAAGAGAACCAGAAAAAAAGTTGAAGCAGGAATGAATACACAATCTCCTCAGTTTCATACCTTACGAATTGTCAATAATAAGAGAAAGGAAGAAGAAGGAGAAACGAGAGAAGAAGAGGAGAAAGATGAATGCAACTTGGGAGTTACACGATGAGTGTAATTGTTACACTGGCACCCCAGATATCCCCTTATACCCGGGGCAGTTAGACCTTTACCCAATGGGTAATGCCTTATGGCCAGGGTCTACACTAATGACCTTGAACAGAAAGTAGTATAATGAGAACCCCCTCGAAGCCCTGGAAGTGTGGGCCAAAGCCCCGCAACTTTCCTTGAAGTTTGGGCCATGACAGTAGTACCGGAGTTACGAACGGACTCACTCTTGCTGAATCCGCTCGAGGATCCGCTAGTGCTGTCATAAGCCTTTTTGGATTATTTTCCTGTGGGACCCACACCCCCGTGTCCCGGACACCTTAATTGAACCTTTGAACCATATGGACCCCTACCCTTACCATTGGATGGTTAGTTGGACCATGAAAGAGGGCCCACAAGGCTTAACTTGGGTGAATAATAGGTTCTATACACCTTAACTTGAAAGCGAAATAGGCCTTAGTGGACAATTAAGTCCTATGGACTTAGGGTGCACCCCAAACATGACCTAATGGACCTAATGGTTATGACCTAGACCAAACAAGCCCTAAGACCTAACTAAAACTCATTGAAAGACCTAAGGACCACTAAGTGATTGGGGATACCTAAACCAAACACACCCTAAGACCCAGCTATCCCCTTGAAGGATACCTAAACCCCTCTCATTTACTTATCTCTCCCCCTCCCCCATAAACCGTGGAGGAGAAGAGACAAGAGAAAAGAGAAGGAGGAAGGAAGAAGAAGGAGAAGTAGAAGAGGAATAGGAGGGGAAGGCAAGAGGATGGAAGCCATGGCAAGATGGCTGGCATCCCCACACCTCCTCCCAAGCTGGTCGGACCTAAGAGAGAAGAGAAAGAGGAGGAGAAGAGATGGAGAGAGTGGCTGGAAGAAGGAAGCTCACCAAGGTAAGCTCCCCAAACCTCGCTCTCCTTTATTTCTCTTTAATTTTAATGGTTTCTTGAGCTAGGGCTAACCTAGGATTCCATTTGGGGCTCAAGGTGAAGCTCGACCCTAGTTGGGAGCTCTAATGGATGTTGACCTAGGCCTCTAAGTGCTGCAATTGCAGCCATGGCCAATGAATCTTTAGTTTGAACCTTGAATCCCACCCCTTGGACCAATGTGAGACCCAATCCTTGTAGGATCTTGGATCCTTAAGATGAGCCTAAGACCTAGTGACCCTAGGAGGCTTAGACACCTCTCCCCTGTTCCTGAGATGCAAGGAGCTTCAAGCTGGAGCTGAAGCCCTCTGCAATCTCGGAAGAGACTGCCGGCGGACGAACGACCGGATCCATCTATCGTGGTACCGCCCGTCAGTCCACCCAGTATAAACCCTGTGTGTTAGCCTGAGCGGACAAAGGCACGGATTCACTCTGTTTGCCTCCGCCCAAAGCCTGTTGCTCTCGGGTTTGTCTTAGGAAATTGAACGGATACAGGGGCGGACCCAAGAAGCACATCCGCCTGTGAATCCGCTCCCTTTTAAGTGTCTCAGGTGTCGAACGGATGCATCACCGGAATCAAGTAAGAAGTTCCGCTCGTGGGTTCGCTCTCTCTGCTTTTACCTTTTGGCCTGAACGGAGTCAGGGGCGGATTCACCTCTACTGGGACCGCCCGTAAGTCCGCTCGTGCTGTCTTGGTTGAAACTTGGTTTTAACCTTAAGGGCCTAGCATGAGACCCTTCTATGCATGCTTTAATGATTGTTTTTGTATTCCTAGGCTACCTAACTCGATGGAGAGCGGGAAGCCCAGGTGAGATTCATGTCAACAACACACGGCGACGCCTGTGTTAGGTGAGTGGGTTCTCGGTGACTTTGTTGGGTTTAAATATTATGTAATTGTTAATATTAAGCATGCTATGGTATATCTATAAGCATGGTGCGCATTGTATTTTATTCAATTGTGAACTGTTGTGAATATGATAGTATGCTCACCACTATATCGGGCTACGGTGCCGGGTGTGCCGGTACCGGAACCCCAATTTATTTAAATTATGAAAACTGCTATATGTTATCATGATCTGTATGTGCCGTGCCGTGCTGGTACCCGGGTACTAGATGGAATGGGACGTTGATGCACCTGGAATACCTCTCGGGACGATAGGACCTGCATATAGTATATCTGCGGCTAGGATGCTTGTTCCCTTATGCTACGACCCTTGCCAACAGGGGTTTATGTGTTGGATAGTCTGAGCACCTGTGGTCTGTGGAGGTGGGAGAGGCCAGGATAGGGGTAGTGATGGCTATGGGGGTTTGCCACTGGGTGGTCATGATGGCTTCTACTGGCGCAGGTCCCTTCGTGATAATTGAGGTTTCATTGGGGCGATAGGATAAGTGACTCTCAGTGTCTCCCGATTTATCACAGTAGTATATACTTGACCGATAGAATTGTGTGCTAAGTGGAAAATGAATCTAACATTAGCATGCATCATTCTGATTGATATTGATTGTATGGTATATGTGCATTCCCCTTTGATCCCTCACTAGCTAGTGTAGCTAACCCCGTTGCGCAACCCCTTTTTAGTTGATTATGCAGGAAGTACTACTTAGATGAGCACCATTGGATGCGCATCAAACGGAGCCGGTGGCTGTGACTTGGATGTAGATGTACACCCAAGATTGGTGCCCTTGTGGCAATTATTTATTATTTAATTTTCTGTCTTCATTCCACAATCATGTATAAACTATATGTTTATTTATAGGGAGAGTAATGAATGATTACTTATATTAGAATTGTAATATGTGTCATCATTAGAGAACCGATGCTCTATAATTTCACATGATTTAATTAAATCTCGCTTCCACTAACTCTGTATCTGGAACGGTTTATTCATTTTGTATGTTCCTTTCTGTTATCAAGATGTGATGACAGAGGCCCGGAGTAGATCCAATCTACCCAAATGCTTTTCTTCTTTGAGACAACCTTCCAGAGAAGCTTAATGATGCCTGCTGTATTAACTTCTTTGATTCTTCTAATGCCTAAACCTCCTTCTTTCTTTGGAAGGCACACTGCAGCCCAACTAAGAGGATGAAGGAACCGAGAGGAATCTGTACCCTTCCAGAGGAATGAAGCTATGAGAGCTTCTAAGGACTTGATAATGGAGTGGGGAAGAGCGAAAGAACCCGACCAGTAGATGTGGGAAGCCTCCAAAACTGATCTAATAAGAACCAGTCTTCCAGCATAGGAGAGAAGCTAGCCTTTCCAAAGTTGAAGCCTTTTCTGGATGAAATCTAACATGGGGCTGCAGTGATGGGCAGTGAGCCTAGCTGGAATGAGAGGGAGCCTTAAGTACTTGACCGGCAGCCTACCTTCAGTGAAGCCAGCAAGACCAAGGCAGCTTTTTCAGAGTCGGAAACCCCAGCAAAAAAGATTAGAGACTTAGTGGGGTTGATACGGAGACCTAAGAGCTCTTTAAAGTGCTGCATGCATAAGAGGATAGACTCCAATGAAGAGATGGAAGCCTTGGAGAAAATCATCAAGTCATCAGCAAAGGCCAGATGAGTAAGCTTGAGAGCTTTATACTTGGGCATAGGGGCAATAAGCTGCTGATCATTGCAAATCTGAATCTCTCTGGAGAGGATTTCCAAGGCTAAGGTGAACAAGTAGGGGGAGAGAGGGCAGCCTTGTCTGATCCCCACAGAAGCTCCAAAGTAGCCAGTTGGGCTGCCATTCACCAAAACTGAGAATTTTGGAGAGGAGATACAGGCAGTAATCCAGTTGGTGAAGATCGCAGGAAAACCCATCTTAGACATGACCTGAGATATGAAGTCCCATCTTAGAGAATCGAAAGCCTTGTGGATGTCAATCTTCAAGAGGAGAGCTGGAGAGTGATTTTTCCTATCAAACCCTCGAACAATGTGATGACACAGCAGAATGTTGTCAGAGATGTTCCTGCCAGGAATGAAGGCTGTTTGGTTGTCACTCACTAGAAGGTCAAAAACATTTTTGAGCCTTCGAGCAAGGATCTTGGCAATAAACTTGTAGAGCAGGTTGCAGAGAGCAATAGGCCTGAAGTCGGACATGGCAGTAGCACCTTCTTTTTTAGGGATAAGACATAAAAAGGTGTAATTGGCCCCTTTGATTTGAGCTGGATTGTAGAAGAAGCTTTTAATGGCTGCAATGACGTCATGCTTGATTATATCCCAGGCAGCTGTGAAAAATCCCATACTACAACCGTCAGGCCCCGGGGCTCCATTGGCTTTGAGGGAGTGAATAGCTTTGACAATTTCCTCTTCAGTAGGAATGGAGCTCAAAGAAGCATAGCAAGCCGGGTCTATGAACTTGTTGATTAGGTGGTTAGGTATGGGCTCTGCGTCTTCTTGAGATCCGGAGAAGATGGATTTGAAGTGCTGAACGGCCAGATCTTTAATATCTTTAATAGTGTTGACATAGAGCCATCCGGATGAGTTAGCTGCACAATGGAATTAGCATTGACTCTAGCTTTCACTGACCTGTGGAAATAGGCTGTATTAGAGTCCCCCAAATCAAGCCACCACTTGATTCTAGATTTTTGTTTGAGGAAGCTTTCTTCTCTAGCCAGCAAAGTGGACAGATGCCTGGAGACCTCTTTCTCTTCCTCAGCAAGGAGATCATTTAGAGAGTCAGATTGCAGCCGAACCTGAATTGAAGCAAGTTGTTCTTTACACTCAGAGACTTGAATAGAAATGTTGCCAAAGGTGGAGTTGTTCCAAACTTTGAGGGCAGCCTTGACATTCTTAAGCTTCTTGGAGAAGGCTAAAAGAGGAGAGGAGAAGGAAAAAATAGGCTTATTCCAAGCCTCTTGGACAAGAGGCAAGATGGTTTCATGAGAGGACCACATATCAAAGTACTTGAAAGGTTTGGGGCCAAAGGAGGTGAAGGGCTGAATCTCAAGAGAGATGGGGGAATGATCTGAGATGTCCGGATTGTCAAATATAACATGAGAGGTGGGGAAAGAGGTTAGCCATTCTTCATTGACAAGAACTCTATCCAGCTTGCAAGCAATACGGTTAGAACCTGCTCTTTTATTGCTCCAAGTAAGAGGGAAACCAGACCACCTGAGATCATTGACACCTATATCTTCCAGGCATTCATTAAAAGAATTCAAAGCTTCCAAGTCAGGCTGGTCGCCTCCCTGTTTCTCGTAGCTGTACCTAATGCTGTTGAAGTCACCACCAAGCCCCCATGGATGGGATCCAACTTGCGGGGCCAAGGACCTGAGGTCAGACCAAAGAGAATTCCTCTAAAGGGGACAGTTCAGAGCGTAGACCACAGTGAGATGGAAAGAAAAATGCCCCAAGCTATCCGAGAAAGAACTGTGCATAAACTGAGAGGAGGAAGAGAGGGCTATAGAAATTTTTTCCGAGTCCCAAAGGATCCAAATGCGGCCATTGGAGTGATGGGGGTAGTTGAAAAGGAGAGACCAGCCCGGGGCAATGGAAGAACTTATGTTTTGAGAGTTGGGCTCTTTGATATGGGTTTCCAACAAGCAACAAAAACTGGCATGGGAAGAACAAATGCGAGAGCGCACAACAGAATGCTTGGAGGGAGAGTTAAGCCCTCGGGTGTTCCAAATAAAGCCACGGATCATTTGGGTAGGGGGAGGAGAGGCAACGAAGACTCAAGGAATTGAGTCAGAGCAGCTTGGGATCGAGTTTCACTGTGGTGGCGGCGCCTGTAGGAGCTACCAGCATGGGGAGCAGGCGAAGGGGGAGGGAAAATGCTGGGGGCCAGAGAGCAGGATGAAACAGACTTGCTGGGTATAGAAGACGGGTCCAACTGGAAAGTGGGGGTTTCTGTCGGGTGTGGAAGACCCGACCCAAGACCACAACCATTTAAAGTAGCTAATGGGCCAGGGCCAGGCCCAGGCAAACGGGGACCAGAAATGGGCAGGTTCAAAAGGGGCCCTACAATCTCGTCCAAAGGAAGAGGGGGAGAAAGGGGTGGACCCACCAGGGGTAAGGGAGTGGGGGCCACATCGGATGACTCAGCACCAACAGGACTTCTTAACAGCAACGATGGAGAGGAGGGAGACGAAAGGGGGGGGGGCAGAGCGTTGGAAACAGAAGGTAAAGCTGCTACGTCACCCAGGCTTCTTTGATCCTTCGACGACAGAGCATTGGGAGCAAAACCGAAGCTGGGAATGGAAGAGTCTACCGAGGGTGAAGCTGTCATGCGAGATCTACTTTGAGGGAGAACATCAAACTGGAGAGTTTCAGGACAGGTGAGGGGATCAGAGTCTTTGTCAGTCGACAGGAGACTGAATCGGTTTTGCCCATCGGTCCAAGCAGGGAGCTGCGTTAGAGACAGGTCCTTAAGGGGAACTTGCGATTTCTTCCACTCTCTGTGGTTCCGGCGCCGGGGTCTAGTATGAGACCTCCCACGAGACGCAAGTCTGCCGGCAAGAGGACGAGGAAGAGCAGTCTCCGGCACATCGCGAGAAGGAGGCAAGGCATCACCTACCGCAGCTGCAGCAGAAGCCTGTTCGTCAACACCATTCTCGCTAGGAGACAGAACCTCAGGCGAGGTAGTCAGAGTCTTCGAAGTGCACAGGTGGGAGTCGTGGCCAAAGACTTTGCAAACCAGGCAGTGCCGTGGTTTCCAATCGTAGTGCACCTCCTGCTCAAACGAATAGTCCTCGCCCTCATTGACGGTGATGAAGGAAGGGAGAGTATCCTCTGCAGAAACCTCGACGCAAATCCTTGCGAAAGCCAGACGATCCTTGCGCATGGTGCGAACATCAAAGAACAACGGCTTTCCTAGGACAGAACCGATGGAGCTGAGGCCAACCGAGCACCAGTAATGAAGAGGCAAGCCAGGTAAAGAAATCCACAGGGGGATCAAGGAAAGGTCCACGCGTCGGAGCTGAAGCTTAGTGTGCCATTGCCGGAGAAAGATCGGTTTCTTACCCACCATCCAGGGGCCACCCTCAAGGGCACGGGTCTTATCAATGGAGGAGGGGAACTTAACGATAAAGAATCCATTGTCCAGCAAGAAGGTATCCAAAGAACCCTGAGGACGCCATTGTTTGGAGAGTGATAACTTGACGAGGTGGAAAGGAGGTCTGGCCCTAGGAAGTTGCCAACAAGGCAGTCCTCCCATAGTTTTGCTTCAAATTCCAGGAGGTCAGCAGGACAAACAGCAATTTGGAGGAGCCGACAGTGGTAGGGGGAACGAAGTGCAGTGGCAAAGCATCAGCGCTAGGGGAGAGACCTGCAGCAAGCCGAGAGCTCCAGGATGCAGGCCGAGTGTCAGCAGGGGGGAGAAGAAGGGAGGGGGGAAGTAAAGGGAGCTGGAGGGGATGGAAGAGTAGCAGTGGGTGGGGGAGACGACATTTCCCCGCCACCAGAAGACAGAACAGGGAAGATCAGGCCTTCACCGGCAGGGAAGGGAAGTCAGGGGAGACGACATTTCTCAAGGGAAGGGAGTTGGTCCTCCTTTAGAGGATATTGATCCTAATGAAGATAATGATGAAGTTGAAGCTCACTCTGCCAGTCTTACATCATCCTCAAACAGATTAATTGATAAAGCTCTCCTCTTCAGATAAAAGGGTATTCTTTTGCACGGTGTTGGTTCTACAGATGTTCATACAATTATTGATACTAGGGCAGAAGGCAATTTCATCTCTGCTGATTTTGTTCGAGCACTCAACCTTTTACAGAAACAACTTTTTCAAGAAAATTCATGTGCGAGGTTTTGGACCTACAGCTCAAGAAGAGGTCGCTATAGGAGTTTGAGTACACTTGCAATTTGAGCCATTATAGTACCAAGTGCCTTACCTAGTCACCTCATTGGCCCATTGCGATAGTCTTCTAGGACGACCTTTGCAACGACTGGTATTCTTTACGATGGTGCACGGAACACCATCAAAGTAAACATGGAGGGCGTATGTTTCTAATGTTGCCTCATGCATTGAAGGATATGCCACGGTGACAACCGTTTTGTCCCGCGCCTGTTCTGGATCACTCTCTCCACCCTACTCATGGAGTTGCAGTTCGATCATATACCTCGAGATACGTGCCACCTCAATGTTGAAATAATTACAGAGGCATCTTGGGTTCGTGACCTAACTCGACAGAGTTGAGTTCTTTAAAGACCGGGAGAGTTGATGTAGTTTTACTTTGGAATTAGGACGTATTTTTGTAATTTTTTTATTCATGTTGGAGTTGTAGGAAGGTATGAAAAGTCCAATTGGAGTTGATTATGTTTTTTCTATTTTAGATCATGATAGAATTAGAGTTTGTTTCAATTGAAGATAGAGTCGATTTATAATTTAGACTTTGACAAGGATTAGGATTGCTCGAGTCCTTAAATACTATTGTAACCATCGTATAGACAGATTAGAGATTTGAAATGAAAACTTATTTGGGTTGAAACTGATGGTTGACATTCTACACTTACCTTTCTCTCCTCCTCTGATCTCTTTCTCTCTCTCTCTCTTTTTGGATGAATAAATAATTTAATTCATTACTAAAGGAAAGAAAGGAGGGGGGGAAGAGAGCGTACAAGGGCAAAAGCCAAAACAAATTACAAGGCCTACCTGAGAGGAGGCTAGGCTTGTAAAAATCAAAATCCCACATGGGCATAAAGACAGAGAAGGAAGCCCAAGAAATATAAAGCCCACACATAGTTGTCAAGGCATTAGGCATTCCAAGGCGTTCGAGGTCCTCCCTAAGCGCTTAGGTGGCGCTTAGATGGCGTAATTCGCATTCTAGTAATATTTTTTTAATATATCAGTTAGATGTGTGAAACAATCAAAACACACGTTTGGTTTATATGTTCTTGGAATTGGTCATTTTTTAGGTATACCTAGTCTCACATTTGGTTAATATTGTTTTTAGAAAATATGATGTTATCAATAAGTAATTAACCTGCTTTCGATTTAGAGAAATGTTCTTGTTCTCTAAGAAATTTGATTGATCAAATGATTTATTTTTACATAAGATTTTTTGTATTAGGTAGAGCACAAAACCAGTTTGCCAACAAATCCAAGATTGCTTAAATCTGATTTATATTGAAGGAGTTATGTTTCGGTTAAACCTTATTTGATGTGCGTGAATGCTGTCAAAATTGCTTTGAATGAAAATATTTTTTTAGATATCAAAACAAATGAGTATTTTACTGCACTTTTGGTTTTTAGCAATGTTTTACCATATTAAAATTTATGGAATTTTTAGATTTGAGAAAAACCTCAACATTAGAAAGTTGAAAATTTCATCTATCACCAAAAATCCAGTTTTTGTTCTTGAACTGGGGGGTTGACTTTTTATCCTTTTGGAATTTTATTTTTTAACTATTTTTATTGGATTCAAATAGGGGGTATTTGCTTATTTATGAATAATGTATCTTAAGTAAATGAAAAAACATTTACTGAAATGGTAGTTGGCATAAATAAGTACCAAGACCTGGTTCAATACCAATTAAACCAATGCAAGGCGTCCTACAATAAGGTGGCAGCCACCTAGGCACGTAGAAATCCACCTGGATGCCTAATCGGCGCCTAGGCGAAGACTTGACAACTTTGTTTAGTATGCTGCTATATATACTTTGTATCATAAAAATCAACATTAAGCCACATCAAGTCATCAAAAATCAACATTAAGCCACATCAAGTCATCAAAAATCAACATTAGGCCACATCAAGTCATCAAAAATCAACATTAAGTCACATCAAGTCATAAAAAAGCAATATTAAGGCACATCAAGTTATCAAAAATCATTATAGAACGAGAAGACAATAAAACTGAAGAAGCCAGCTATTGGAAGTTTGAAACAATCGAAACATACATTTGGTTTATATTGTTCTTAGAATTGATCATTGTCCAGGTATACCTAGTCTCACATTTGGTTTATACTGTTATTAGAAAATATGATCTTATCTGTAAGTAATTAAATTACTCTCGATTTAGAGAAACGTTGTTGTTCTATAAAAGTTTGACCGATCAAATGATTTATTTTTACGTGAGACTTTTTGTATTAAGTAGATGGCAAAATCAGCTTTCCAACAAATCCAAGTTTGCTTAAATCTAATTTTTATTGAAGGAGTTATGTTCCGGTCAAACCTTATATGGTGTGTGCGAATGCTGTCAAAATTGCTCTGAATGAAAATATGTTCTTAGATATCAAAACAAATGAATATTTTACCGCTCTTTTGGTTTTTAGTATTGTTTTACCATATAAAGATTTATGGAATTTTTAGATTTGAAAAAAACCCTAGTATTAGAAATTTGAAAACTTCACCTACCCCCAAAAATCCAGTTTTTGTTCTTGAACCGAGGGGGTGACTTTTTATCCTTTTAGAATTTGATATTTTAACTATTTTTATTGGATTCAAATAAAAGTGTATTTGCTTATGAATAATATCTTAAGTAATATTACTTAAATGATATTTGGCATAAATAAGGGCAAAACCTAGTTCGATACCACTAAGGGGTTGAATACCACTAAGGCGATAGGCACCTAAACCCAAATAATCCGCCTGGACGCCTATGCGATGCTTTGACAACTATGGTTTGAGTAAATATAGAACAAGAGTAAGGGAGCGATAGCAATTTCCTCTTTCATTAATGGTATGTAGAGGGTCTCCTAGAGGGTTCCTAAACATTGATAAGGAAGGCCAACAAGTTTCACTACAAAGTGTCCTACTTTATAATTTTGGCTGAGCGCAAGAGTCTGGATACAAGTTGTGATGAGGTTCCTTTGAATCTGGTATGTGTGATTGGATCATGAACATAAGCCCTATAACTATCATGTTTGAAATTCTTCTTTTCATTCAATCATTTGCCCTCCTTGTTCTCTTATATGGTAATGAAGCAGCTGAAATAAATAACACTCGAGCTCAACTTTGTTGAGGGAACCTTGGTTTGATCTATACGGTGCTTGATGGATAATGTAGGACAGATTTGAAAGCTTCAATTAATCCCAAAAATGATCTTAAACCAGGGAATGAAACACACTTTAGAGATAATCAGGCTGTGGTAAGGTTGATGGGAAAGGTTATGAAACAGAATAGGAGAGAAGCAGGCTGTTAGGTAGCAGTTTGGGGAACAGAACAGAGATATGTAGATATAGGTCTGAACCAAAGTAGAATTCAATATCACAGGTCTCCATGCAATCAGCAAATTAAACCCTCCCTACCAATTAATGTAGTCCTAGATAGGTAGGAGACCTACTAGGAGCCAGTTCAACCAGGATCTGTAGAACTGCTGGTTCGATGGAGGCAGAATTGAGACTTTAGATCAAAATTAGGGTTAAAGTTAGGTTTAGGTTAGGGTTGTCTTATATGGTAATGATAGGCAGGTGTAGGGAAGTCCAATGGTATAGGTTTTATGATGTTTGAGTGAATGAAATTAGGTTAGATGAGTTGGACAGCAAGATAAGGTTATTAGAGACAATTCCTAATGGAGGTAGGAGTAGGGGATTCTAGGGTTTAGGGTGGTGGGGGTTTGATGAAACTTGAATCGAGTGTCAATAATGATGTATGATGAAAGTTTGGTTTGAAACTAATGGACAGATTTGAAGTTATGGAGGAATCCTAGTAAGGGTAGGAGTGAGAAGAAGAAGGTTTAAAAGAAGTTCAGATTCAAACTTATTGGATTTGAAGAGATCTTCAATGGTAGCAGCTTTGAAGATGAACAATGGGGTCTCCCGATCTACAAGATGCAAGGAGATAAGTAGCAGCCCTCCTGATCTTCACGAGCCAAGGAGTCGATTGGAGATCTACCAATCCCTTCACCTTGATATTACTCACAAGGCACACTCACGATGGAGCAAAGGCAGCAACAAAGGCAACAAGCATAAAACTGAGTTTTTATTAATCAAATTCGTATTCAATACTTGGCCCCCTTACAACCTTATATAAAAGACTCAAAATTAGACTCCTACACTAAAAAGGAAAGGCCTAACTCAATCATTAACCTATTAGGTAACTTAAACTAACTAGGAAACTAAAATACTAAAAGAAATAGACTCAAAACATGGCTGGACGTATAGAGTCCTAATCCACCCTAACTTACATCACATGACCACTTAACCAAGTCACATGGTCACTTAAATTAAACCAATTGGATGCAACCAATTTGAACCGGTTTAATTAAAAAAACCTAAAAATAAACTAAGTATTGGGCTAATCCCGTATGCAACTTATGTACCCCTAGTTTAGGCTCATTAAAGTGGCCTAATACATAGAAAACCCTTGGAAACAAAGGCCCAACATATATATAACCCAACGCTAGGCTTATTTTTAAAGAAATAAGCAAATTTCAATGATGAACTTGCATCAACTCTCTCCAACTTGAAAAAATTTGTCCTTGAATTTTGCAGCAATGGGGGGGAAATCGACATGTGATCAGCGGCTTTGACCATCCCCAAACAAAATTCGGATGAGGCAGGAACATTGGGGATAAAGTCTTTAATGCATGGAGCTTTCTCTTCGAAGAACCATGGTGGCATAACAAACTCTATGTGTTTTATCTTTGAATCAGCAACAACTGTCAATGTCTCGTCCATAGAGCCTTCAGTGTTAGCAACCTTTTCATCTAATGCGTGAGACACAAGCTCCACCTCTTCAAGAACAACATCTTGAAGGTCATTGTTTTCCTTTGGAATGCTCTCAATCAACTTTTCATCTTCTACTGTTTCAGCTTTATCTACTTTGTTCTCTTCAATGTATACCTCTTCAGTAGAATCTTCTACACGTTGAACTTCCATATTTGAAGCTTCAGGCATTGTCTCTTTCTTTTCATCACAGTTCACTGTGATCACTTCAGCTTTGTCTGCAACTTGTGCTCTCTCAATTTCCGTTGGCATTGTACATTTGTATTCATCCACTGATTTAACACTGGTGATGTCAGATTTCCAACACTCTTCAACTTGCAAACGGAATCTCATTGATGGAGGCTTCAAGTTGTCTTTAGATTTGAAGGCCTTTTGGTGGTGATGTTTTCGGTGGGAATTTAAGTTACCTTGTTGTAGAGCTCTGAACGTCCGTGGAAAATATTTCTTACTTAGATCTTTTTTCATCTCTGCCCATGTAACAGGTTCTCTATCATGGTAGTCAGGATAATCCATCTGGGTTCTCCACCAATTGTGTGTTGGTCCCACTAGCTTGGTATGTGCTAGTCTCATTTTCTTATGCTCAGGCAAATCATACCAATTAAAATAACCATCTAAAGCAGCTAACCAATCACAA
The DNA here is from genome assembly GCF_018873765.1 of Telopea speciosissima. NCBI lineage: Eukaryota > Viridiplantae > Streptophyta > Magnoliopsida > Proteales > Proteaceae > Telopea > Telopea speciosissima. Next base: position 2,837,999 of record NC_057920.1, read on the forward strand.
AATACCTGTGGATCTGGTCTGCCATCAAAGTCTCTTAACTCATACGCCTCTGGAGGTCTATTGCGTCTCTTGTAGTCTCTGTATCCTCTGTTCCTATCTTCACTATGATCTCTGTACCTTTCTCTGTCTTCTCTGTATTGATCTCTCCTTGGGGCTCTTTGTACTACCGAATTGACTTGATATCTGTCCTTTTCTAGGGGAATGTTGTTGTCCCTATGAGGGGTAGTCCTCTTCTCTTCCAATCGTGTCACCTTTTCATTCAACTTCTGTAGCATCTCCATTATAGCAGCCATAGGATCAGGTGGAGGGGGCAGAACTGGATTGCCATGTACATCCATGGCTTTGATACCAATTAATGTAGTCCTAGATAGGTAGGAGACCTACTAGGAGTCAGTTTAACCAGGATCTGTAGAACTGCTGGTTCGATGGAGGCAGAATTGAGGTTTTAGGTCAAAATTTGGGTTAAAGTTAGGTTTAGGTTAGGGTTGTCTTACATGGTAATGATAGACAGGTGTAGGGAAGTCTAATGGTATAGGTTTTATGATGTTTGAGTGAATGGAAGTAGGTTAGATGAGTTGAACAACAAGATAAGGTTATTAGAGACAATTCCTAATGGAGGTAGGAGTAGGGGATTCTAGGGTTTAGGGTGGTGGGGGTTTGATGAAACTTGGATCGAGTGTCAATAATGATGTAAGGGATGTATGCTGAAAGTTTGGTTTGAAACTAATGGACAGATTTGAAGTTATGGAGGAATCCTAGTTAGGGTAGGAGTGAGAAGAAGAAGGTTTAAACAAAGTTCAGATCAAACTTACTGGATTTGAAGAGATCTTCAATGGCAGCAGCTTTGAAGATGAACAATGGGGTCTCTCGATCTACAAGATGCAAGGAGGTAAGTAGCAGCCCTCCTGATCTTCACGATGCAAGGAGTCGATTGGAGATCCACCAATCCCTTCACCTTGATATTACTCACAAGGCACACTCACGATGGAGCAAAGGCAGCAACAAAGGCAGCAAGCATAAAGCTGAGTTTTTATTAATCAAATTCGTCTTCAATATTTGGCCCCCTTACAACCTTATATAAAAGACTCAAATTTAGATTCCTACACTAAAAAGAAAAGGCCTAACCCAATCCTTAACCTATTAGGTAACTTAAACTAACTAGGAAACTAAAATACTAAAAGAAATGGACTCAAAACATGGCTGGACTTATAGAGTCCTAATCCAGCCCAACTTACGTCACATGACCACTTAACCAAGTCACATGATCACTTAAAATGAACCAATTGGATGCAACTAATTTGAACCGGTTCAATTAAAAAAAACCTAAAAATAAACTAAGTATTGGCTAATCCTGTATGCAACCTATGTACCCCTAGTTTAGGCTCATTAAAGCGGCCTAATACATAGAAAACCCTTGGGAACAAAGGCCCAACATATATATAACCCAACCCTAGGCCTATTTCTAAAGAAATAAGCCAATTTCTATGATGAACCTGCATCACTGATTTCATAAAACAGATTGAAACTACAGAGAAACTTAACACAGAGACTGATTATGGGAGAAGATGAATAACTGAAGATCAGGTGGTCAGTTTGGTCTGAAATTCTGGTCGAATTTCCCTCCTGGATGGACTAAACTCGATCAAAATATTGGCCAGTTCTGATGGGTGGATTGGAGTGGGGGTGGTAGACTTGGGGAATAAGATATTAGAAGTTGAAGGGAACAGAATTAGACACTAACAAAGTTGAATGGCTGAACTTACTCAATAGTGGACTAATTGTTGAAGACAACCTTCTAATGGCTTTAGGGTGATGTAGGGATGAAGAACACAATAGGTATCAGCCTCCCGAGCTTCGCTCCTCAAGGAGTCGACGATTGAACACCAGCCCCTTCCACCTTAGATCAAACACTAAGGAAACTCCATGGGGAGCAAGCAAGCATGCAAACAGCAGCAAGTGTTGAAGCAGAAATTGTGGGCTCTCTTGTGCCCTCTTGGGTTGCTTTATAGAATAATAGAAAGGAGCAGCAGGGTTCCAAAATTAGGAAGTTTCCAACTTGGTCCCCCTTTGCTTGGAGTACAAGGCACAATCAGTTTCTAAACTGATGTGAACTAATTGTTGACACAATTACAAACAACGAAAATAGAAAGTGACTACTAACAATGAAAATAGGAGGTAACGAACTTCAGCTAGACCACTAGACTGGACCATAACTTAAACTGAACCAACCAGTTCATACAAAGACATAAGGACTCAAAATTAGACAAAAATAACTCAGCAACCCAAGACCAAATATCGTGGCAGCTTAGGCAGCAGCCCAAAATTATGGCTGCTAGGCTGCAGCCTTCTTCTTCTTCCTTGAATACACCTTCAGTTCTGCATCACTGGAGGGGATTTAATTGTGAGTTGCTGAGGTTTCATTAATTGTGTCCCTTTTTATCTTATCTTTGGAAGTATGACGTGGTAATGTTAGACCTGTTTTGTATTTCGTGTTGATGGAACAATAGTTCTGTGGGAAGCAACATTAGATGCATAATGTGGAGATAGCAACTTCAAAGAGAAATAGATGGGAGTACAATCCTTACTGCAGGCATTTACCTGCTTGTATTGATGATCGCTCTGATCAAAGCATTTAAGATCCATCTTCAATGAATCACCCTGAAATCTTAAGAGGCATGTAATACGCCTATTGTGCATCTTCTTAGATACATTAGGAAATGGAAATGAGGTACATGATTTTATTTGCTGCACGAAAGAAGTTTGCTGGTGCCCAGTTCATAATCACAAAAGATAATAAGTTGGTTTGGTCATTGATGGCATACTTCAAAGAGATGAAGCTTAAAAGAATGCTTATGGTGGTAGGAAGACAACTGCACTTTCCAAAATGGATACTAGTTTTCAACCTTCATATTTTCTAGTTTTGTTCTGTTCCTCGTGGACACTAATTCATGACTAACTCAACTCAACTAAGTCCTATACCAACTAAATGTGTATGAATCTTGTTTCACCATTTAACCATATTAGAAGCTAGGTTCGAAATCTTGGTTTTGAGGCCGGTTTCGACCAGCCATGAAATTGAGATGCACCAGGCTTCGACCGAAACCTGATTCTTTTTCTAGGTCAACTGGAAACCATGGGTTCATGGCCAAAAAAGTTTTATTTTGCCCTTTTTTTTTGTGCTGCCTATTTTTGACATTTTAAATACAATCCATAATTAGTTAAAAAAAAACTCAAAATGGTACTTGTGTTTTTTACCCAGGTTTGCTAGTGTACATTGAATGATTTGTAGACTAGCCTTATTATAAACACTAAGTCAACAAATAGATAAACTATTGGAAATGTAAATAAGCCATTAAAACAATCAGAACATACATTAAAATTGTTAAAAAAGCATACATGATAGATGATACAACACTCACCACCTAATTCCACGAGGGGTTTGTTGGCGGGTCCAATCCACGAGCCGCATACCACTGAAGATGTCGTAGCCGTTCCTCGGAATGCAACACATATGTATTCAATGACATGTTTTGGACCCAATTGTTCTTATAGTCAATTACTACCCACCCTAGGAATGGCTCACCGAGATTGAAAGAAGGTGGAGCCGGCACACATGGTTGGGCTGGACACTTGAAGATGCCGTCAACAAAAGATAACCGGACACCTGACCCACCTGATATCTAAATGAAATAAAAGATCCACCATGGCTACGCTCATATACAAATGAAGTAGAAGATCCACCATGGCCACCACCATATCCAAATGAAACGGGTCAATGGATGGTCCACCAACATATCCACCATGCGGTCTATACCCAACATGTGATGCAGATGCGACTCTCTCGAAGCTACTATCACCATGATGTGCCGGACCGAAGCTCTCTTTTACGAAGGATGGCGTGTGCCAATGCCCAAATCTTTGACGCTCCCCTAAATTCATAGCTTCCATTATGTTTGACAAGCTCGATGTATCACCTCATCTGGTCTAAAGTGTCTGTGAGGACCTTATCTGTAAGGCTGCTGGTTTGGGTAGTCAGTTTGGGGCTGTTTAGGGCAAAGTAAGGGTTTAGGCTAGGGTTAGGGATGAATGTGATACATCGTAATGATCAGCAGGTCTAGGGGACTATTTGATATAAAAAAAAAAGGATTTGGTTAGGTTTTATAACTCTGCAGATTTAGGGTTAGGGTTTTAGGTTTTAGAAATTAGGTTGAATTTAGGGTTTTTAGTGGGATCTAAGGGCTGGGGCTGAGGTCGAGCTTTCTAAACAGGGAGGGGGATGTTCGACTGTAATATGAAGGTTTTCTGATGGCTGAATAGGGTTTTACAGGATTTAGGGTCTTTAGGTTTATGGGGGATGAGGGGATTTTAGGGTTTTGAACTAAGGATGGGGGCAGCAGTCAGGATCGAATGTAGGGCTGATGGAGAGGAAGCTGTGATTAGGATTTTATGAAAAACAGATGAAGGATGAAGGCTGGACAGGTCCTAGATGAATTAGGGTTTATGGGATTCAAGCAACACAAAGGGGAAATCGATTGGGAGGGAAGAAGAGTGGCTGGAACAGAAAATTAAACTTCAAACTTACCACAGGAATTCACCGACAGCAGCTTGATAAGTAAAGGAACCTCCCGATCGTCTCGATGCAAGGAGTTGCAGGAATCCACCCACCCTATCCACCTTGAAATCCACAAGGATGCACACTCAAAGGAGTAAGAACAGCAGCAGCAGTTGGCCAGCACAGCAGAAACAGTATTTTTTATTCAAATTCAATGTGGGGGAGCCCTCCACGATTTACTATATTAATTAGATGGCTTTATGCCAAGTCCTAGTACAATTTAAAGTCTTTTCCTTCAAAAATCGTGGAAGGAAGAGATTTAATCTAACTTGACTAATTTAAAACAGTAAAAGACCTATTTAACCCTACTAACTTAAGTTAAAAGATATCTAACTTAAAATAACTAATTTAAAAGAAGATTCCATATTAGCCAATAGGATATAAGGAACTATTAACCAATAGGAACACTTCACTTAAATTAGACCAATTGAACCAATTGAATGCAACCAATTCTAAACCGGTTCAATCTAAAAACAGGAAAATAAACTAAGTGTTGGGCTAATCCCGTATGCAACCTATATACCCTAGTTTAGGCTCATTAAAGTGGCCTAATACATAAAAAACCCTTGGGAACAAAGGCCCAACATGTATATAACGGTATAACCCAACCCTAGACCTATTTCTACAGAAATAAGCCCTATTTGGTGATGATTCTGCATCACATCTACGTCAGCACCCATCTGTGAAGCAGTCTTTGAGTGAACTCTGCCCTTTGTTGCTATATACTCATCTACGTTAGCACCAATCTGTGAGGCAGTCTCATTGTTGGGCCCCCCTAGCCTCACATAACAAAGGCTCACCTGATCCTTGACATACTCATAAAGTGGATCCTCATATTCCACTCGGACGATTTTGGCAAACTCAATTGGGCTTGCATTGTTTTCCATGCCAAGGTGTATGTGTTCCTCTCTCAATCTCATATGATAATGCACATAGACCAAGTCCTCAAGCCGCTTAGCACCCAATCGATTCCGCCTCTTGGAGTGTATGTGGTTGACCGTACTCTAGTTGCTCTCGGCACCCAGTGGCAGAACATGTCTGGGAACACACTTTAACTTCTATCTTGGTCAGGTTGGGTGAATCTCTTCCATATTGCAACAACTAGCAATGATGGCCTGAGCTGGCCGACCTCCACGAGAACTAGACCCCTCCCAATCAAATCAATCCTCTGAAGCAAACATGGACCTAAGTCCAGTAATGTAGCTGTAGATAGGAGAAGGATCCTACTAGAGGCCAAGCAACAGGATCAAAAGGGGCTGCTGGTTCGAATGGGCAGAATTAGGGTTAGGTTTACGAATATGGAGCTAAATCTTATATGGTTTTAATAGGCAGGTCTAGGAGAAGCTAATAATGTAGGTTTGAACAAAATTTCAAATTTCAGAAATTAGGGTTAGGGTTTCGGGTTTTGAAAATTAGGAAACACAGCCAAAACTAGGGTTTAAGATCGGATTTTGGGACAGGGTTTTGGGTCGAGTGTAGGGGATAGTGGGAAGGAGGTTAGGCTGTTGTATGAATAACTTTTGATGGCTGGCTAGGTCTAGACAGAAACTTAGGATTTTCTTGGATTTTATCTGAATGAAGGGATCTTATTAGGGTTTGAATGATAATTAGGGGCAGAACTTACAGTCGAGTGTGAGGGGTGAGGAAAGGGGACTGTGGTCTAAATTTGGGTTGAATCTGATGAAAGATAGAGGCTTGCTGGAGTTAAGAAGATCTAGGGTTTTGGGGGAATTCAAATAAAATAAAAGGGGGCTGGATTGAGGATTAGGAGAGAAGGATAATTGCAGAAAATTAAACTAACTTACTGGATTGAGCACTGGAGAAGGATAGAACCACCTTCAAATTTAGAGATCCTCCCAGCCGTCACGGCGTAAGGAGTTGTAGGAGATCCAATTCCTTGGTAGAACCACAAGGCAAACACTCACAAGGAGGAGCAGCAGCAACAATGGCAGCAACCGATGTTTTTTTAAACTCATAAGACTGTGGGGGAACCTCCCACGATTTCAATATTAATAATAAAAGGCCATAGGCCAAATCCTAATCTAAACAAAACACTCCCTCCTTAAATCATGGAGGGGTGGACCAAATTAAAACAACTTAAACTTGTTAAAAGGTTAAAAGTTCTATCTACCCCTAATAACTTAAAACAAAAAACATTTAATTAAATCACTTAAATTGAACCAGGGTTTGAACCGGTTCAATTTAAGTTTACAAAATAGTTGAAATAAAACTAAAGTATAGAACCTAATAAATGTAAACCTAAGCTATGGCTCCCAAACTAAGCCCTAATTTCTGTGCTGCTTCTTCTTCTTCCTTCGGGTTTGGGCACATGGTGCTGCATCATCCAGACTTCTTCATCTCGAAGCTCTGAAGAGCTTATCCAATTTGTTGCAATTTGCAAAGCGTGTCAGCCTTGGCCTCATCAAGTTACCACCACACTTGCTCCTCAACAAGTGCAGGGCAAATCCATGATTATAGACGAAGGTGGTTACTTGTTTTGCTTTCTCTATCACTTCTTTCACAATCTTTAGATACTCTTTAGATCATAGTTGTCATGGCGTCGCCATGGCGCCGCCATGGCAACGCCATGCCGTCCTGGCGCTGGAGAAGGTTGCATGGCGACCTACGCCATGGCGTCCTTCTTCGATTTCTTCTTCTTATCTTCGATTTCTTCTTCTTGTCTTCGATTTCTTCTTCCCTCTTCGATTTCTTCTTTCCCTCTTCGATTTCTTTCGATTTCTTCTTTCCCTCTTCGATTTCTTCTTCGATTTCTTCTTCCTGTCTTCTTTCCCTCTTCGATTTCTTCTTTCCCTCTTCGATTTCTTTCGATTTCTTCTTTCCCTCTTCGATTTTTTCTTCGATTTCTGAATTTTCTTCTTAAAACTTGAGAAACAATAGAGAAAAAATAAAACATGGCTTGAGTATACATCTATTAAAACATTAATAATAGAGAAAATAAAAAATAAAACATGGTCGACATGCTCGGCATGTCGATATATCGACGTGACACCCCTCCACCGACTTGGATCGCCGTGACGCCGTGACAACTATGCTTTAGATACCCCATATGCTTTAACATGAGATCGATGCAATGGGCTGCACATGGAACCTAGAAGAGTCAGTATCTGGGATTGTTCATTCTGCCTCCTAAAAATTATTCCTTTGTCAGTGACAACCTATACTACATTCTTTACCCCCACTTCCTTCACCACCTCCTTCAACAGCTTGCAAATATACTTTGCATCCTTCTTTTCTTTGGATGCATCAATTGACTTGAAGAGCACAGTCCTCCTATCACAATATACGATGAAGTTGATGATAGACTGTCTAGTGGGTCCAGTCCAACCATCACACATCACAACAACAACTCCTCAACCTTGTCCCAACTAAATGGGGTCGGCTACATGGATCCTAGCGAAGATAAGATAAAAGATAAAGGAAAATAGCAACAGTGACAAACAAATCAGTCTTAAATTCAGTAACTGGGTTCTGCAATGCGGATCCTTTCCCTCCAAACTGCTCTATTCAAAGACATATTTGTAGCAAGTCCTAAATTATGCATGTCTTTCCTCACTACTTCTCAGATCATTTTAGGCCTGCTCCTAGCTTTTTTAACACCTTCAATCATAATTGAGTCACTCTTCCAAACTGGGGCATCCAAAGACCTCAGTTGAACATGTTAATGCCACCTCTGCCGACTTTCTCGTAGCTTATCTTGAAGTGGGGCTACTCCCAGGCCAGCTCTAATAGTATCATTCCTTTATTTTATCCTTCCTGGTTTTGCCACTCATCCATCTCAGCATCCTCATATCCGCTACACTTAGCTTGTATATATGGCACTTCTTGACCGTCCGACACTCCGCGCCACACATCATAGCCGGTCTTATGATTGTCTTATAAAATTTTCCTTTAAGCTTTAAAAGGATCCGTCGATCACATAACACTTCGGATGCACCCCTCCACTTCATCCAACCTACTCTAATCCTCTGAGAGACATCATCTTCTATATCACCTTCCTTACTGATAATTGATCATAGATACCTGAAAAGGTCACTTTGTGGAATCTCCATCCGATCAACTGTTACCCCCTCATTATCCGTCTCGGAGTTGCTAAAGTTTCAAACCATATACTCCGTCTTCATTCTGCTTATCTTAAAACCTTTTGATTCCAAGGTTGATCTCCATAGCTCCAGTTTGTTATTAATTCCGGCCTTTGTTTCATTCACCAAACAATGTCATCAACAAAAAGCATGCACCAAGTAACCTCACCTTGTATGCTTCTAGTTAACTCATTTATGATAAGCACAAACAGATAAGGGCTCAAGGCTGGTCCTTGGTGTAACCCAACTGTTATTGGGAATTCACTACCTTGACCCCTCACAATTATAACACTAGTCGACCACACCATCTTATATATCTTTAATTAAGTCCACATACTTACTTGAAATAGTTCTCATCTTTAGCACATGCTAGATTAAATCCCTAGGAACTCTTGTCATAATCTTTCTCTAGATCAATAAAGGCCATTTGAAGATCCTTTTTTTTCTCTCTAAATCTTTCCATGAGTCTCCTAAGTAGATAAATAGGTTCTATTGCAGATCTTCCCGGCATAAAACCAAATTGGTTCTCGGAAATCGAGGTCTCTTTTCTCAGGTGTATTTCAATAACCCTCTCCCATAATTTCATAGTATGATTCATAAGTTTTTTGCCTTTATAGTTGTGGCAACTTTGGATATCGCCTTTATTTTCGTAAATCAGGACCACAATGCTTTTCCTCCATTCATCTGGCATTCTCACAGTGCACATAATCTTATAAACAACTTAGTTAACCAAGATAAGCCATAGTTTCCTAAGCTCTTCCACACTTCTATTGGGACCCCTTTGGACCAGGTGCTTTGGCTATTTTCATCCTCTTTAGAACTTCTTTTACTTCAAAAATCCTAATTTTACGTATATACCTCCGACAGGTAACTTAATTTGTAGTGCCTTCTCCCGGTCCTCTATAACTTGAGTTGGTTTCGTTAAGTAGATTGTAGAAATAACGGTTCCACCTCTCCTCAATTTCCTCATCCCTTACTAGGACTCTACCATCATCACTTTTAATACATCTAGTATTGGCAAAGTCCTCACTCATCCTTTCCCTCGTTTTAGCTATCTTATAGATAGCTTTTTCCATTTCCTTGGCATTCAGATTGTTATAGAGATCATCATATTTCTTCCCCCTTGCATTCCCCACAACCTTTTAAGCTTCAGCTCTAGCAGATTTATACCTTTTTAGTCTTCTACATCTTTAGTCCTTTGCAATGTCTTGAAACTAGCTTTCTTAGTTTGGATGGTGTCTTGGACCTCAGCATCCCACCACCAGGTCTCCCTAGGGGGATGGCGTGTTTCTTTCGATTCCCCTAGGACCTCTTTAGCCACCTTCCTTATACACGTTGACATTTCGTTCCACATCAAGTTAGTATCACCCTCAAAGTTCCACTTTCCTTGTTTGACCACCTTGTCAGTAAATGACTTTAAGAATTCTCCTTTCAAGTTCCACCATCGTACCTTAGGGCAAACAGGTTCGCTTTCTTACGGTCCTGCGTGAGGAAACACATACTAATCTATGTTGCGTGGTTAAGCTCTCTCCTGGGATAACTTTTCAGTCCTTACAAAACAATCTGTTAGACCCTTCGGTTAGGAAGAAATCTATTTGACTATTGTAATGTCTGCTTCTGCAGGTGACTAGATGCTCCTCTCTCTTTTCAAAGTGTTTACAATGGATAGGTCATAAGCAACCGCAAAATCCAAAACCGAGATACCCTCCTCATTCCTCTCACCAAATCCATAATCTCCATGCACACTTTCATAGCCTCTACGATCTCTCCCTACATGTCCATTCAAATCACCTCCTAAAATAATCTTTTCTCCTTGACCAATATCTTGCACTAGTCCATCAAAGTTTTCCCAAAATTGTAACATGCAACTTTCGTCCAATCCTGCTTGTGGTGCGTAAGCATTGATAATGTTGACTACTTCTTCTCTAACATAAGTTTGATGGAAATAATCCTTTCTCCAAGTCTTTTAAAATCCACAACATCATTGTTTAGATTTCTATCCACTATAATGCCAACTCCACTTCTATTACAGGCTGAAGCTGGCTGTAGTAGCAACTGAGCACCGTAACCCCTCTACAGAAGTTCAAAAGATTGAACAGAAATACGGAATTGCCCTAAAAACAAAGGCAAATAAATCTGGCAGTTAGCAGCTGTATCTCTTTTCAGTTGTAGAGCGTGATACAGAGCCCTTCCATAGAAGGCTGAAAAGATTGAACAGAAGTGCCCCAAAACCGAAGGCAAGGAAATCCAACGTTTGTGATGCTCGGTGGGGGATCGATTCTCTACGTGTAACGTAGAAGTCTTGATGCTTTATTTGCCTGAGGTGAGAGCGAGAGAGCGAGATGCTCACTGGCCTCTCTAGGATCACTGATTTCACCACCTGACAGTCACTCCATGGTGCTCCTGAATCAGCTTCAGCCCCTCAATATTCTCCACCAAGTTTGCCTTGTGGTGGGGCAACTAAACATTATACATCTCCATATGCTGTAGGCCTCTTCACTCTTGGGCCAGCCCTACCTATTTCATCTAACATGTTTTGATAGTATGGTGTTGTAGTGGCATTGGTTGGAATGCTATTGTAGAAAGCCTACTTGGAGAAAGGACCAAGCCATCCAAGAAGGGGGAATAGCCTGCGGCAAGAGAGTTCAATTCTCTACTGCTGACTCTCCCCTAATATTTAATATATCTCATTACTAGAATAAAAGAAGGATACAAAGACAATAATACCCCTGTACCCATGACACTCTACTAAACCAAGTAAATACAGCCGAGAATAGCCTTAGAGGCTGAAATAGACTAAAATACCCCTAAATCTTAATACTCCCCCTCAAGCTAAAGCATATATATCACCCATGCTCAACTTGTTACAACAAGAACAAAAACTAGGAGCAAACAAAGACATTGTGAACATGTTAGCAAGCTGATCTGACGAAGGAACAAAAGGAGTCTCAATTAACTTTTTCAAGACTGCATTCCGAACAAAGTGACAATCCACTTCATTATGCTTGGTCCTCTCGTGAAAGACATGATTATTAGCAATGTAAACAACTGTTTGGTTGTCACAATACATCTTTATTGGTGTTGGCACAAGAAAACCCATCTTAAGAAGTAAAAACCAAACCCACATCAGTTCAGTAATAGTATGAGCCATGGCTCTGTAATCTACTTCAACACTGGACCTTGCATGGTAGTTTGTTTCTTACTATGCCATGTAACCAGGTTACCCCCTACAAAGGTACAATATTCTGTAGTAGAACGACGATCACTAGCCGATCCTGCCCAATCTGCATCAGAGAACTTTACTAACTCCATTTGCCTATTGGGATGATAAATAAGTCCTTTACCAGGAGCACCCTTCAAGTATTAAAGGATCCGAACAACAAAATCCCAATGTGCTTTATGAGGAGATTGCATGAGCTGATTGAGTACTCCAACAGAAAAGGATATGTTTGGCCTTGTGAATGCTAGATATATCAACTTCCCAATTAGGCTTCTGTTTGAATGCACATCCTTGAGAATTTCACCATCATTAACTCCAACTCCAAATTTCTGATGAGGGTCCATAGGAATATCCACTGGCTTTGAGGCAAGCATACTATTTCCTTTTTTGGTTACTGTTTGATAACCATCGAGTTAGGGGAAAGCAACTGTTAGAAATTTCTTGATTCGTTTGTTCTTCGTTTTTCATGGATGCTCAAATTTACTTGCAAAAGGGAATAAAAATGCTCTACTCGACTTTGCAGAGATAACTTCACACAGTCACCATTAACATGTTGAAATGATGTCACGAGAGAACCTCCATGTCCGACCTTCCTGGGGTGGTGCCATCTCAACCTAAGGATTCCCTCCTCTCCACCACTGAACCTTGACCTTGGACCTCTCTCTTCCCTTCCCAAAACCCCCAATCTTGTGATGGCTTCCCCCTACATTTTGTCCCTCCTGCCTTCATCAGTGGCTCCAAGGCAGCCCATTACGAAGCTGACCTCCTTCTCTATGAAGCTAAGAAATAGGACAACTGCTTGGTGGGGGCACTTTATGGGAACTTGGCCTCCCTTCCCCCTTGTGAAAGCCTCTCTTACCAAGCAATGGAAAACAAAGGGCTGCTTCGAAACTTACCTGCTCGACAATGGCCTCTTTATCTTTAAGTTTGCTGAAGTCGAACACAGAGGTAGAGTTATGGCTAGTGGCCCCTGGAATGTTGGAAGAAAACCTCTCTTTTTATGGCATTGGAACCGATATCTTCAGATGCATAGGCTCGATCTCAATTCTCTTCCTCCCTGGATCTCTTTCCCTGGGCTCCCCCTGCATTTCTGGTGTAAGGAAGGTTTGAGCGTGATTGGTTCGGTCCTTGGAAATCCACTCTACTTTGATGCCAGTTAAAAGGTCCAAGATCGTCTCGCCTTCACCAGAATCTGCATGGATGTTCCGGCGGATTCTCCCCTGCCAACTTCCATTCTCGTTGTTGATGACGGAGGGTTCTCCTTCAACTAGGCTGTTTGCTACGATTGGACCCCCCCTCAGTGCTTTTCTTGCAAGGTCTTTAGCCATCTGAGCAAAGAATGCCCTGCTGTTGGGAGAGAAGCCTTAGAGATGATGTTTCCTCTGCTCTGCCATCTTCTATCGAAGGTCTCAGCCCTAACTTGGATCTAAGCAGCCCCCTAGTCGAAGTCCATGTTTCTCCTACGGTAGCCCCTGATCAGTGCAATCCAGTCGAAGCCCCCGTCTCTCTTATGGAAGTCCCTAAGCAGTGCAGCCTAGCCGAAGTCTTTGATCATCGCTATCCAGTCGAAGCCGCCGCTTCTCTTTAGGTACCCTCTGAGCTGAGGAGCCCCAGTCGTGGCCAGAGAAGAAACCTCCATCCAAGAATTGCCTAATGGATCTCCCGGTATCGAAATCTCCCCGCCGTCCTTCCCACGCTGAGCAAATGGTCCCCCTTGACGTCGCTTGTTTCAACTGTTTCTCTCTCCTATGCGATGATGCAGCTTTCCCCTCCCCCGATGAGCTGGCCTCTCTGCCTGTGTCAGTCTCCACTGTCGCTGCTTTTGTTGCGCATGCTATGCCTCAGCATGTCACTCCTCTGGGCCCTTCCCCAAAATCGCTCCCCTCTCACCTTGGGAGATCCTCTTTTTTCAAATCGGTAACTAAGAGTTTTACCCCCTTTCGCCTTCTCTCTCCTCGATTCCCCCCTCCTTCGTGGTACCCCCCCTGTTTTGATCCCCTCTATAGCCCATCCCACCACTAGTCCCTGCCTGGCTGGCCCATTTGGTACTAATGGGCCAGCTCCCTCTCCCATTCCCTTTTCCTCTCCGACCCAGCCAACCCCTTGGTCCTCTCTCGCTGGCCCATTTAGTTCTAATGGGCCAGTTCCCCCCTCCTCTCTCAACCATTGTATCCATCCGGCCTCCCCTCCTTGCTGTCTCCCCTTATCCCCTTGTTTTCCGTCGTTGTAACCCTAACTCCCCTCCTTTCTCTAAGAAGCGTCCCTACCTTTCTTCCTCCCTGCCCGCCCCGAAGTTGCATTCGCCGCTCAATTCAGATTTCAGAAATTTTGATCCAAGTGGTGAGCCAATTGACCCGGGTTAGCTAGTGCTTGGGATTACTTGGATTGCCTGGCTGTTGCTCTTTGCGAACCAGACTTGGTTCTTTGGTTTCCTGTCTTGTCTTCCGAGTTTTTTTTGGGTTGGGCTTTGGCCCTTTGTCTTGTCCTTGCTCTTGGTAGGGATTAGTGTCGGCTTTGCTTGTATCCTCCCCTCCCTCTTTCTCCTTTTGGTAATAGAATTTTTTATTTATCAAAAAAAAAAAAAGAATTCAATCCCAAGGAAATATTGGAGTTGACTTAAGTCCTTGGTCTGAAAGTGCTGCTGCAAGTACCCTTTTACCTTAGCAATACCAACCTCATCATTACCAGAGACGATGATATCATCCACGTAGACTGCTAAGACAGCTAACTTCTCTCCTTGGCGACGAACAAACACAGAATGATCTGTAACACTGAGAGTAGCCTACCTTGGTCACAGTGGCACTAATCTTCTCGAACCAAGCTTAAGGAGACTGTTTCAACCCATAAACCGCCTTATGCAACCTGCACACACGTCCACCATTCTCCTCCTAAGCAACATACCCGAGAGGTTGCTCCATATAGACCTCCTCAAGCAAGTCACCATAGAGAAAGGCATTTTTAATTTCCAACTGAAACTATGGTCAATCAAGATTAACTGCCAATGAGATAATAAGGCGCACAGAATTCAACCTGCAACCGATGAGAACGTCTCAAAGTAATCAACCCCATAAGTCCGAGTGTATCCTTTGGCAACCAAATGGGCTTTCAGCCGCCCAATCATTAGAGTGGTACTTAATAGTATATACTCACCGACACTTTACCAGGTCCTTACCAGATGGTAAATCCACCAGGCTCCAAGAATTATGAGTCAAAAGAGCATACATAGCAGTTTTCCATCCAGGGACAGTAAAAGCTTAGACAAGGAGAGAGCAAAACTATGGTAGGAAGATGGAAGATCGGACAAGTAGACAAACTAGTCAATCAGATACACAACAAATGATTTTTGAGTTCATGAGCGTGTAGCCTTACGAACAACAATTGGGAAGTCATCACACACAACAATACTAGGATCTGCATTATAAGTCGACATTGTTGGAGGCAGTGATGGAGTTGGAGCAGAAACTTCCGTACTGGACTACCCCACTTTCTTCTTGCGCTGATAAACTTGTAGTGGCGGTGTAGGGATAGGAATAAGCGTAGGGATGGGAGGTGGGTCAGAAGCTTAGACAAGGAGAGAGCAAAACTATGATAGGAAGATGGAAGATCGGACAAGGAGACAAACTAGTCAATCAGATACACAACAAATGATTTTTGAGTTCATGAGCATGTAGCCTTACGAACAACAATTGGTAAGTCATCACACACAACAATAGTAGGATCTGCATTATAAGTCGACATTGTTGGAGGCAGTGATGGAGTGGGAGCAGAAACTTCCGTACTGGACTACCCCACTTTCTTCTTGCGCTGATAAACTTGTAGTGGCGGTGTAGGGATAGGAATAAGCGTAGGGACGGGAGGTGGGTCAGAATCAGTCCACGTGTCCCCAGACAAACTGGTCAATCGGATACACAACAAATGATTTTTGAGTTCATTAGCTTGTAACCCTACGAACAAAAATTGGTAAGTCATCAGACACAACAGGACTAGGATCTGCATTATAGGTCGAAATTGTTGCAGGCAGTGATGGAGTTGGAGCAGAAACTTTCGTACCAGACTGCCCCACTTTCTTCTTGCGCTGATAAACCTGGAGTGGCGGTGTAGGGATAGGAATAAGGGTAGGGATGGGAGGTGGTTTAGAATCAGTCCACGTGTCCCCAGACTAAGTGGGCTGATTAGAAAAAATAAGAAGTGCCTTCAAAGAAAGTCACATTTGCATTGATAAACTGCTTACGGGTAATTGGAACATAACATCGATACCCTTTCTGAGTACGACAATAACCCAGAAAAACACACTTAGTAGACTTAGGAACCAACTTATCACTTGGGGAATGAAAATTATGGACAAAACGCACACAACCAAAAACCTGAGGAGGTAAAGTGAAAGTCAACAATACAGGAAACAAAATTGAAAATGGGGACTTATCGGCTAGCACATAAGATGGCATATTATTAATCAAGAAACACTCAGTGAGGATTGCCTCACACCAAAATTGTTTGGGAACATGCATATGTAACATAATGGCATGGGCCACTTCAAGTAAATGTCTATTTTTTCATTCTGCTACCCCGTAAGTAGCACAAAAAGAAGAAATTTCATTTTGAACATATTCCAAGGCATTATCAGAACGAAAAACTTTAATAGGAATACCAAATTGAGTCTTTATTTCATTATAAAATTTTTGAAAGATAGAGAAAAACTTAGAACAATCTTTCAAGAAGTACAACCACGTAAGACGAGAACGATTGTCGACAAAAGTGACAAAATACTGAAAACTATGCCTATTACATGACAAGGACCCCAAATGTCTAAATGAACTAAAGAAAATAAAGATGGACTACGGGGCACAGGTCGAGAGGGAAAAGAGGCACGATGATGCTTTCCCAACTCACAATCCGTACACTTTAACCTAGCTAAGGACTTAAATTGAGGATGCAAAAGTTTTAACCTAGAAAGAGACAAATGACCTAATCGACAATGCCACTGGAAAGGAGACACCCCACCAACAGTGGTAGCTACCGCAGAAGTGGAAGGGGCAACACAGTAGTGATAGTACAGTCCATCTTTCTCACACCCTCCACCAATCGTCTTCCTTGTGTGAAGATCCTGAAAAACACAGTGAGAAGGAAAAAATGTTGCTGAGCAGTTAAGACTTAGTTAACTGACTAACAAAAGAAAGACTTAATGGAAATTGTGAAACATGCAACACCGAGGAAAGAGTGATGTTAGAATTCAGATGAACTATTCCATGGTCAATAATTGGAGTAGAGGTGCCATTTGCAAGAATGACAGATGGAGTGGGAATTTGAAGAAAACTAATTAAACAATGATGACTTACCAGTCATATGGGTGGAAGCCCCCAAATAAACAATCCAGTGTGTAGAAGTAGTAGTAAAGAAAGTAGGTGTACCCGCATGAGCTAAAGTGGCAGCGGAACTGGAAGCTCCAGTAGATGTAGAGTCTCAAGATTCTGTAAACTGCACATCAATTGATGAACCTCTTCACTGAGATTGGAGGATGAATCACTTGAAGATGGACCAGGTTTAGTAGCACTGGGAATCACCATTATTAGAACCATCATCAGACATTGCATGATTGACCAACTGTTGAGTCCATTCTGGCTTCCCATGCTTGGCCCAACAAGTCTCAACCGTATGATTGGGCTTGCCACAATAAGAACACTGTCTACTAGAATGATCGGGTTGCTGTCCACCAGAACCACGACCATGACCAGCATTGAAAGCGGAGTTATGCAACACGTTGAAGTTTGGAATAGGTGTCATTCAGAGTAGGAACTGACTCACCAACAAGTGAATGACCCTTTACAACCTTTAAATTAGAATTCAGACCAGCAAGGAACTCGGAGACGAAGAATTCATTCTGTTGAGCCTTAAGCTTCTCAATATCTGTTGTAAGGGGCTGAAAACATTCAAGTCTTCAACCATACCCTTGAAAGTACTATAATATTCCTGTAGAGACTTGTCAGATTGCTGAAATTGAAACTTCTCATACAGGTCATAGATACGAGTCATACTCTTCTGTTGAGAATATGTTTCTTTCAAATCATCCCACACCCCCTTTGCAGTAGTATGGAACATCACATTGGCGTTCCATAACCAAATCAGAATAATAGCATTGTCCTTGACCCACTCATTATAGTCTTTAGAATCTGATGCAGGAGGATCAGAAGTAATAACCGGAGCTTATCCTTAGCCATAATATAAACTTTAACAGCCTGATCCCATAGCAAGTAATTGGAGCTCCCTTTGAGTTTAATAGATGTGATTTGAACATTAACCGGGTCTGTAGTAGCCTTGGTCTCTCAGCCATGACACAAAAAAATAGAATACAAAAAATAATCTGATAACAATCAGGGTTCTAGAAAACGCAAGAAATCAATTCAGCAGATAGGAGAACCAAGTAGGGCTGGAATAAAATACCGGCAGTAAAAAAAATCTTAACCAAATTAAAACACCAGAAAACCAACCAGTCATGAGATTGATGTTGCAGGATTTTGTTGAAGTAGCAGAAATCAATGTCACTTGAACTGTAGAACTATCAAATTTGTTGCAGTATCAATACACAGCAGCAACTAAGAGCCAAGAACCCATAAGCTCCAGAAATCAATCATAAAAAATCAGCAGAACCAGATAGTCGATGTTGCTGTGTTTTCATGAAAATTGATGTTGCAGGATTTCCATGAAAATCGATACCAAGGTACAGGGAAACACTAATCTTCAATTCAGTAGCCAGAAAACATGAGATAACTTGTTATCAAACACTCCATGAATGAGAGGAGTGATTACTTCATTGTAGATGCAGCAGTAGTTAGCTACTTAGCTGCACACCCGAAGGTGAGAACCGAAAGAGAAAAACCAGAGGGGAAGGAAAAAAATTGCAAACCTGATTACAGGAGCTCTGATACAATGTTACAATGCCAGGATTTTGTAACCAGGTTAGAGAGAATGAAGAAAGAAGAGAGAAAGAGGAAGAAAGGAGACGAAACAAGCTATCCGAGAAGAGGGAATAGCCTGTGGCAAGAGAGTTCAATTCTCTACCGCAGACTCTCCCCTAATATTTTTAATATCTCATTGGTAGAATAAAAGAAGGATACAAAGACAATAATACCTTTGTACCCATGACACTCTACTAAACCAAGTAAATACAACTGAGAATAGCCTTAGAGGCTGAAATAGACTAAAATACGCCTAAATCTTTTTTTTGGGTAAATAAATACCCCTAAATCTTAACAGAAGACACCTTGGAATTTGGTACAGTCAAGGCTGAAGAGATTGAATCAATGGTGGAAGAGAACAATAATACGGTTGTGAAAAACTCTGAGGATATTCCACTTGAGACTGGACCATTATAGATTGCATTATTAATGGAAGTTATAGAGTTTGTGATTCCACCACAGTTCTTCAAAGAACGAGCTCCATGACTTGAGGATTTCATTCCTAACAGCCATGAGCTGCTCGTGTTTTGTTGTGGTTTGAAGTTGGATGTACACCATGTGAAGTTGATTCCTTGGCTTTACAATACTCGAGGTTGAGTTTCATCATGGCGAGGAAAAACTCAATCCATTAAAATTAGGCAATATGAATTAGCAAGGACAGGTTGTCGATGTAGTTTTAGGGGTATCCTTCAAATCAAATTTTTTTTTTTAAGCTGGTATATATCACCCTGAGAAAATTTACAAAGGAATCATAAGATTATCCAAAGGGCGAAGAGGCAATTGCAATTGATTATAGGAAAAGTCGGAGATTGAAGAAGATAATAATCATAGGGAAAAAGAAGCCCACAATGTAGAAGAATTTTTATCTCCCCCAATTCTGACATCCTCCAATTCCCTCCAATTCCCTCCAATCCCTCACATAGGAGTTGAAATGACCACCTTACCCCACCTTGGGCAGTGTGATCAGGCAGTGGGTAGGTGGTCATTTCAGCTACTATGTGAGGGATTGGAGGGTGTCAGAATTGGAGGTGATAATGATCCATTTACTAGACGATTCAATCATTCACCCCTTCATTGGTGGGAAATTGCATTCTAGTGTTGTAGCGATCCCTCTCCCATAATCATATTAGTGCGATGGGTAGGAAGTAAATGTATGATTGTTTTATTGAAAAAAAGGACTAGATTGATGCGTAGGAGATTCCATGCATCATTAAATAGGGGTGTTTTGTCATTTTAATGGGGCTTACTTCTCATCCAAAGTGTTGTGCGTGATCGTGCATAAAACCTTTTTTCATCAAAAAAATAAATAAATTTCCACTTGATTTTCCACTCCCATGATCAAATGATTTGACAGTTTTTTTGGTAGAAAACGATTTGAAAGTTCTAACCATTGAAAAGTTAGGTTATGATCTGTGTCAATGTATGTGGTCCTTCTCAACCAAAAAGCCCAAAAGGTGTTAGACTTTTTCTCTTGTGTTTTCAAAGATCCAATTATCTTCAAAATTATTAAATTTTCATGATTTTATTTGATCAAACTTGTCATAATATTTAAATAAAATATCCAACTTTTATTAAAAGATAATCTAAGAGTTGTTAGTTCATATATTTTAGCTATCATCCTACTTTTAAAAATAACTTTAAAGCACAAAAAAATCCTCTTTTTTTTTTTTTTTTTTAAAACTTTACTTTCTTCAGTCTTAATTGGATTTTCTCTCTTACCAAAAATTTTTTTTGGATTTTCTCAATAGAAAATGACCAATCCTATATTAAGTGGAGAGAACAACGATCTATAGCTAGTTATTAAAACCAAAGTTAGCCACATAACAACACGGGCATGGAAAAAACCGTATAATGGAAGATATTCAAAATTGAGTATAAGAAGCACAGCTGCGAGGACTCCAGGCAAGGCTCCAAAAGTCACTTTCATTGGAATGCAAACAAATAATAGCATGGACTAACTCATAGGAAATTGTGGATTGGCTTCAGTGCCCGGTAGACTATCCTTGGCCTTTTCAGCTGTTCACCTGGCTATATGACATTTCCCACCTTATTACATCTCATGGGTCTGTAATAATCTTAAAACAATCTAGGATTATTTACCAAAAAAAAAAAAAAAAACAACCTAGGACTTATATTGCTCCAGTAGATAGACTTGTTAGATATGCTAGGGTAAATAAATTCTCTACGGACAGCCTAAACTATTCTGTAAGTATTATGTTTGATTAGTTAAGTTTTCTTATTCACCGAAAAAAAAATTGAGTATAAGTTCACTTAATTGTTGATGATGACAGCTACTGTAATTCAATGTTGATGAAGTATTGATGTGTCTATCGCGTCTTTTATTGTAATCACAAAATCCATGGTTAGGAGAAGTAGGTGGGGTTGAATCGTGCCACGTATCATTATCCTTAAGACCTTAGTTCTCCCTTATTGGTGCCAATGGGTTGATGTGAACTAGTCTTCCAAGATAAAACAGCCTCCTATTGGCCATTTAGTCCACATGCATTCGATGTTGTGTCAATTTCAGAGATGAAACAAACGAAATGGACGAACATAGTATGAAACTCAAAGATGAAAAATGCAGAGCCTAAGTACAGTAAGTGGGAGAGAGTAAAAATGAATTGAAGGAATGTGTTCTAAGCCCTCCTATTTATAGATGTGAGGTGCCTATTCAAAGCAACCCCTTTGAAAGTGTACATTTGTATGGGCTTCAACGGAGATTCAGAGATACACTTATTTTTATGGTTAAATCTTTGTGAAAAGACTCATCCATACGACATGAACACATGAATGTAAACCATTCAATTATTCTGTGAAAAATTAGATTGGAAGATAAATTTAGAAGTTTCCTAAATGTCAAAATTATCACATCATTCTTCTACGTGGCAAAAACGGATGTCTTCACTCATAAATTTTGTGTCTCGATAGCCGACCACAAAAAATTTCAGCCTTTTGATATTGCATATTTTTGTCCGTGTTTCTTTTATGGTGCACAATAATATCATCGAGACTATCATTTTTATATTGAGGTCATTTTCTCAATAGGTTTTTAATGTTTTATTTTTTTATAGTATAAAATGTAAGTTTTAGTAACTCATTAATATAATTAAAATGAAAACTTAATTATTTCTACTACATTAGAATATATTGTAATTCTTTTATCATTTTCTTTTTCTTTATAATTCAACTCCCCTTAATTAAATCAAATTCTTTACTTTCTTGTACATTTCACGGGTTTATTGCTGTCAGTTCATATAGAAAAGGAAAACTAGTTTAGTTCTATATATCCTTAGTTTTCTATGGATTAATTTCTACCCCCCCAAAAAAAAAAAATTCTATGGATTAATTGGATTTGCTTATCTTAGGTTGATAAATAATCTGATTTTCTCAGGTTCAAGCACTAATCGATTAATAATTGGACTTTCTCGGTACAAGGTAATGATTTGAAAATCTTTCGACCAGGACCGACCAATAATCGATCGTTTATTGTCTAATTATTGCCCATTTAAGGACCATTTATAGCCCAATTATTCAATTATCTCATTCAAAGCCCAATTATAACTCAATTAACCCAATTACTCTGACCCCGATTAGGGATCAATAACTGATTGACCAAATAGAAATGTATCCATGCCCTGGTCTATGAAGCCCAATTATTTTAATGGACGGAAAAAAATGTGGGGTGGGGACCAATTAGGCCCGAGTAATTGACACCCCTACCATGTGGCCTGTGCTATCCTCTATCTTATTCATCTTATTTTTTATTCCCCACCCCCTAAGGTGTGTTAATCATACCTTGTTCTATCCACTAAGTCAACTTGAAGGTAAACAAAATTTAATAAGAAAATAATTTTTAATAATACAATATAAATAGTAAGTCTAATACATAATGAATCATATGATTGAATTGAACCATCAAAATTGACATGTGACCAATTAAAATAACATCTATCAATTTAATGATTTCGATATCTTTTATTTTAAAATTTAATAGTTTTCATATCGTCCCCGTCATAACTACACACTCTTGTAACAAATCTAGAAGGCTAGAACCATCAGATTGTGTTTTTCCTTTTCTATTCTAAACTAAACATTGGTGTTATGCTCTTGTGCTATTTCCCCCCCCCCCCCCCCTCTTTAATTGTCTTTTTATATAAGGTTTACCACGTAAATGTATATCGGACGAATTGAGTCTTCCTTCATCTATG
Organism: Telopea speciosissima; assembly: GCF_018873765.1. Classification (NCBI taxonomy): domain Eukaryota; kingdom Viridiplantae; phylum Streptophyta; class Magnoliopsida; order Proteales; family Proteaceae; genus Telopea; species Telopea speciosissima. The sequence goes on from NC_057920.1 coordinate 2,861,092, forward strand.
GAGTAGAGAAATATATTTTTCATGCTTGATGTAATCGTGTGATTGGACTCGTCTCATTGTTATACTTTCACCCCCCTATTGAACGGGCTAAAAAAAATACCATTCCTAGAAGTGTCACCAATTGAGCCAAGTTGATTTCGATCAATCAAAGTGCTCCCCACCAATTTAAGGTTTTGCATTGTTTTTTGCTCGTTTAAGTAATTTAACCTCGTAAGCAAGAGCATAGACACATTTTTATTCGGTCAGTTGGTCGATTATTGTTCCATAATCGGGCTAAAGTTCATCGGGCTATAAACGGTCTTTAACGGGCTAAACGGTCTATAAGTGGTCAGTTATTAGTTAGTCACAATATTCGGTTAGTCCCATGGCTTAAGGTATCAAAAATTAGATTGAGATTAGTCTTGGCCAATACTGATCTGATATCGATCTAGATCAGACGAAATTGCACATGCTTTTTAATAAAATTTGGTTTTTATTACTTTTTTACCCTTTGGTCATAACAATGGATTAGTCAATATTTGGGATCGACCTTGACCAATACTAATCTGATCTAGACGAATCAACCGATCCAATCCGATCCTAAGATTATGACCATGGTTGAGGCCACTAGATTGCATCAAACCTGAATATTAATCCGTCACTACCTAATCAATCGAACCAATCTTAGACTTCAATCGATCGATTCAGATCAAGCCTACCAGTGCAGGCCAACTTTTCACACCCTACCCCTACTCATATTAATCCAAAGAGTTAGATTTTTTCCCCAGATTTTTTCCCCCCCTTCTTCTAATCAAAGAGTTGGATGTTCTTAGATATGGATATTCCCTCTTCACCATGGGTGTAGGAGAATTCGATCTATATTGTAAAACATCGAAAATTTAAAAAAAAATATATGGAAACGACAAGAATCCTTCAATTATTGAAAATGGTACGAATACAAGGAAGTATATGACTAACCCAAATGATGCTTAATTAAAAGATTATAACAAAATGTAATGCTTTGGTGAGCTAAGCATAATTAATAAAAAAAATCCAAGTCAGACAACAATAGTGGAAGTTGAAAGCAGTGTGGGCTTTTGTTAATAAAAGTAGAAAATTTATCACTTCAAAATTAAGAAAAGGGTCCAGTTTGTCTTTTAGTTTTACCCAATCCAAAAGTCCAAACTCCAAAGTGGGTGATGATGATGGTCTTGTGATCTTAAAAATTCTTGGGAGAAGAGATGCAGACACACACACAGTACGATGTCTTGTGATTGGTTCCTTTTGACGTCATTATCCTTTATCTTTTGTTCTTGTTGATGACAAGGATAGTGGTCCCATCCTAAAGACTTCATCCCCCCTCCCCTCCCCCCCATTATAAAGTTTGATTTAAGAATTTAAGCTAATTACGTACTTTGTAGGACCCATAGAGCAAATCTCTTGGCCGGCTCACTTTGGACCACATATTTTCATCCTAATCCTTTCATTACATTAAGAAGCAATAAAAGGGTGTTGGGGGGAATGGGATAAGGTTTAACAACCGTTTCAAAAATTGGAATCGGATCGGTGAGATCAGTTGATTCAGTTCGGAATCGATCTTGATGGACCTTCAGTCATGATTTCATTTGAGTCGATTATTGAAGGTGGAAGAAAGGGTAGTATATTTATCTACATATCTATATTTTAGGGCCCCATAACACTAAAAAGATGGGGGGTGAAGCAAGTCAAACCTTTGATTGATCTGAAATGATTCTATGTCATGAACAGATCGTAGGGCTACCACTTATGTCTCTTATACTTGTGGAGTTCAGGTTCCTCAATCGTGGGGTAATGGCTCTATTACCATTGGACGTTATGTTGTAGGGTGCACATGATACAACAATGACTATCAAACCAAATCCCAGGAATTGGTCCTAGGTCAACTAGCTTAGTTGTTGGATTTGAAACCACACGAAGAGAACTTCTACCATTTCAATCCTCGATTCCGTGTTTGGAATCCTTGGATTCAAGTAAATAGAATTGGCAACAGAAATAGTCTTAGCCTAGGTTTTAAAACTTGGGATCAAATCAGTTGAGATTGATCCCAATTCTTGATATGGAGTGATGGATTTGTACTGTATTTCTAGAGTGAAGATAGAATCTAGCCGAATTTGGCCAATTTCCAATCAATTCTAATCGAATCGAATTGGAAACGATCAGAGCCAATCTGGATCCCAATTCTACTCTTACAACCTTAGCCTCAGCCAATTCCAATTCAACCAAAATCAATCAGGAATCAATCGAAATTGACCTCAACCCTAGAAACCCTTTCATGAATCGATTGATTTGAATTAGTAGGAATTGAGATTCAACTCAGTCGATTGTGGTTCAAAATTAACCTAAACCCTAGAACCCTTCCTGAATCGGCTGATTTGAATCAATATGAATCAAGATTCAGCTCAGTTGATTCTGATTCAACCACAATCGATAAGGAGTAAGCCGAAAACAGCCTAAACCCTAGAAACCTTTTCCTGAATTGACCGGTTTGAATCGGTAGGAATCTAGATTTGACTCAGCCAAGCCCGATTCTGATTTTTTAAACCCTTGGATGGGGAACTCTCAACCCTTGGGTTCTGGAATAAGTCATCAAAGGCCAATTCCGAACCTTATTAGTCCATCCAGAATGTTGTGTGATGTGATGTGGGGACGCACACCATGTGTTTGTGACTTTTTCTGTGTAGTTTCCCTTTCCCCCATCACTCACACTCACTCTTCCATTATCTAAATGAACTGATTGATAATGGAGAGTTTCTTATTATATTCCACCGTCCACTATTCTTAATTTAGGTAAATATGTTATTTGATTCATTAATTAATCATTACCAGTTATCATTATCTTATTAACAATCAAACACCCATTAAGTAAACAATGGTTCTATTTGTTTTGATAATTGGAGATGGAAGTCATGAGGTCCCCTCATTCACAAGTTACTGTTTAATAATTTTAATAGCCTATTACAGGATCCGATACGGGATTAGTTGGCAGATAATGAGATTTAAAGCACCGGGAATCCAGAGATTTAATGGTTCTGCTAGATTATGCCACAGGGTGTTCATGGAAAGTGAAATCAGTTTAGAGTAAAGATGTGAAAAAGAAAATGTTGATTTTAGTTCACTTTTAGCTGTTTTGACTCACTTTATCTGTAAACAAGTGGATCTTTAAAAACTAAAATTCTTAAAATGAAAAGAGGGAAAGAAAGTTTGAAGAGATTTTAAGCTTTGTGAGGCTAAAAATAAAAATAATGGAACCTGAGGAAGCTTTGAATGAGAAAACAAAATATATGACTTAATCAAATCCATTTAGTTGAGAAAAGAGTAGGGTGGATTGAGTCAAGGAACCAATCCAATTCTTGATGATGACTGGATGCCATATATGACTTGAATTAAAGATGTTTACTGTACCTTCAAACACTCTTGCCTGACCCATTGATTGGTTTTTCCCCTTAAAAGAGAGGTCTGAAGCACCTGAATTCAAGGATGAAGAAGACCCACTTGCAAGTGTGCCACTTCTACTTGAATAAATGGATCATTAAAGCTCAGCAGTACCTATAAAACTTTTTGTGGAACCCATGATTAAATTAAGATGCAAAACTCAAACCCTACAAGAAATCTGATTGGAATCAGTAGATTTGAATCAGAAACAGTGACTCCAGTTCTGATTATGTCCAATTTCTTGCTTGCCCATTCAATTAACTCAAAAAATTTACAAACTTGTGGAAGTCTTTCTTTGCATTTGATTCCATTTTAAACCTTGGTAGCCATCCAAATCACCAAGTGGTTAGGAAGGAGGACATGGGAATCGAAGAGCTGGAACCAGAGGAATATGATTGCTGCTCTTCCTTTTAATCATTCGATCAGTTTAGTTACTTATTGGTTAATTAGAGAATATCATATCTTAAAGGATAATCAAACTTAATAGTTAAAGGAATAGGATCGAAGGAAACGTTTATAATAAGCAAATTAGAGAAAGTGCGTGCGTCGTTTCTTTTGAGGTGGGCCAAGCAACGAAGCAGCAGAGAGAGAGCGACTACGAGAGCCAAGCGAAAGCGAACTCATATGGCTCTGCCTTCCTTTGTTTACGAAACTCTTTTTCTTTGGGCAGCGACCCAAAGGACCCACCACTCCAAACATCTGCACCTCCTTCTCCAGGCAACGCGTGCTTCTATGTCGGCTTCTTCGTCTCTTCTTGTTCTGAACCAGAGAGAGAGAGAGAGAGAGCCGGCATGTTATCCACTTTGAGAGTCCCTGGGAACCCAAGATACCCAACATCCATGTGATCCCTTCTTGATAACTACGAGTAGACATGGATTTCATCTTTCACATCCTCTTCTCTCTCTCTCTCTCTTGTGCATTCCCTATTTTAAAAATGTTGGATTCGTACCCAATTAATAAATCTTTTAAAATCTTAAACCCAATCCATCTTTCCTCAAACCCTCCTTTGATCTTGTGGCTTTCGATTGATGTCCAGTCTGTCGGTACAGCTACAACATGCAAGGACAAGCCCATCTCTCATCGTCCTCTCTGTTCACCATTAAATATTTTTATTTTGCTCATATGAACGTTTAACACGTATTGACTGTATAATTTGATTAGTTGTAATTGAATAACATACACTTGGGTTTTTAGGGCAAAAGATGATTCGTCAATCACATTTCAACTCAGATTGGAATCCATGTAACATATATACCTTCATCATCCAATCCAATAGACTATGGATCGCACGTATACTACCAGATCACCCCCACCCTGGGTAATCCCTAACCAGGCAACGTCGATTATCGAATGAAGGCCATTACCTGATAGGTTGATACATGGGACGGCAGCATTTTGTATGGATTGTTTCCTTCTTTTTTGGATCTTCGGTGGTGGGCACGAAATGGGTTTGCTTGCACTTGCAGTAGTCAGCAGGTTTGTGTATCAAAGACGAAATTTTGAATCCGTCATCAATGGTGATGACTTTCAATGACTTCCAGCTTTATGGGATATAGAAGTTTTATATTTGCAGCTGATTTGAGGTGATTTCAGAAACACAGCCTAATAGTTACTTCACAATACATACACTGTTAGTTCTTTTTTGAAAGAATCAAAGAAAACAGATGTGGCTGCCTTGCTTAGATATTGGAAGAATCAGGAAGGATCATTCAGAAACAGTGAAGTTTGGAATAGAGATGAGATGATGAAGGTGGACACTGGTGTTGAAGGGATATAAGGCTGACAACTGACGTCCATGATAACAGCTTATATGTGGCCCATTCAACTTGTCTCCTGTCAGATGGGACGGTCAGGATTGCCCACAAAATGATGAAATAAACATCTATTTGGGAAAGAGCCCTGACCCTAAAGCCCAAACTGTCTCAATTCTGAAAGAGTAGCATTGGTTCATCTCTCTCTCTCTCTCTCTCTCTCTCTCTCTCTCTGTGCTAATGTATGTACTAAGTGGGTAATGCATAATATATTAGAAGGACAACTGTTAATAGTTATATATAACTCTTTGGGAGCATGTGATACATCTAAGCAGGCTAAGCTGTCCCTTTGCTGATTGTCTAGAGCAGTGTAACGCCCTGTGATTCTGAACAATATCTTATATATAAGGAGATAATTATTGTATTCAATTTAATATTATTCATCTGCTGAAGCTGTCCGAAGCATCTCTATCACATATCTTGTATCTCATTGGTAGAAGCACTGGGATTTGTTTGGCATGCCTCATACCAAAAATACAATAATAGTTTGGTCCCTCTCTGTGAAAGAGAGAATCTTAAATTCTTCTTCAGAGTTTATTTTATTTAAGTGTTTGCAGTATATACTTAATTGGGAATGTGATCTGTGAGGCCTGAAGAGGAGGTGTTGTTTTATCAAAGGAAAGGCAGTGACTTGAAGTTGGTGTAACAAATCAAGAGGAATTGCTGAATTGCTGAATTGCTTTCCCTTGAAACAGTTTAGAAACACTTCTTGTTCTTCTTCCTCATTATAGTAACAAAGTTGTTGATCTTCTCAGCTCATGAGACTCCAAAGGTTAGTGGAGACAAAACAAATTTCTACTTCTTTCCCACCTTTGATATTTGACTTTGTTTGTGTGGAGATCAAGAGCAGGTGTAGTTTATTGCTGCTCACTTTCATATCTTGGTTGTTTACACATATGTAAATATCTTTCTGTGGCTGCCTCAGAGATCTGCAGAGACTTTTTCTGAATGGCCAGTTCATAAGAATACAGCTCTCTGTTTTGATCTCTGTGGGAATTTGATTTATTGATACCCATCATAGAATCAAAGTTTTAATAAGTTTACTGTTGATTCTAATAGCAATCATTATCATGCATGTTCTACAGTTGCATGCTCTTGCTCATGTTTGGATTCACTCAGTAAAGTGTCCAATTTTGTGATTTTGAAGTTTTCACCATCTTCTGAAACCATTGAAGCTTGCTGGCATCTCATGTTGTGAATTCTTGTCTAAAGTAACAACGTAGTGAAATATGAATAGCCTTTACCAAAATTGAGCTCTGAAACATTTGTTGGTGTTAGATTTTCCAGTACTGTACTAATTTAGCAGGAACATAGCCTAAAAAGTGGGTAACTTTTCCAGACTTGAAGGACTATAAAACCAGAAACAGAGGATGGTTTAATATTTTGTCTTTTATTAAGACTTCTGCAAATGAATTTATTCTTTGAGAAAAACTGAAATCAAGCACTTCGATTTGATACTGGATATGACACAATGGATACTGTTGAGCATAATAAAGAATTAAACATTAGAAATCATCTAGATTTTCATTAAGGATGTCTTTGGGTAAGGAGCTGTAACCTGTCAATGTTGAAAATTACTACAAAATTTACATTAGTTGTAGACTTGGTGTAGTCTTCAGGAGTCGCATCACCCCTAATAGTCATGGCCACTTTGACTTTAACATGCTATTTCCTTGCCTAGCTCTTCAGATATACTGGCTTCTTGTTGTTTTGTAGTCTTGCCATCAATCAGCAATATATGTCTGCAAATTGGTATTAAACTCGAATTTCCAACTATCATGATGCAGGTATAGAAGCAAAAGGAGACATATGATCACACCTGAGAACATTTAACATGCATATCAGAAGTAGAACACACAGGAAATAAACAGGTTGGAGTTATTCTGATTCTTCTTGTGAAAGGCACCACCAGAAAAGAAGGCAAAATTATTGCATTCTGATGGATAGGATTCTGAAACCAATTGATAAGGAATCCATGAGGATGGCCATGCTAAAGCATGAAGAAACATTCAAAGAGCAGGTACAGTATTCTGAATAGTCCCTCTCTCTTTTCTCTGTGTGTTCCACTCACTAGTCAGTGATTCTAAGCTTCGAAAATGATCATGCAGGTATATGAACTCCATCGTTTGTATCAAATTCAGAAGATGTTAATGAAAAATATGAAGAGAAATGGGCCCAATGAATGTGGCGCAAATCGATGGAATGTGGAAAATGAGATTAGTTTGAGTCAGGTGAGTAGTAGCTACAAAGAAAGACACAAGCTACAGAAGCCATGGAAACTTGACCTGGAACAACCTGCCGAAGAGTGTACTGCAGAGGAAGGTGGAGACGGAGTGCTAGAGATTGAGGATGAGAGAAATATTGAGCTGACGTTAGGACCCTCAAGTTACAACCGAAGGAAGAAAGATGAGAGACCTCTAACTTCAGATTCTGGACCAAGTTTTTCTTCTTCTTCTACTGAATCCAGCCATATGAAAAGGACAAGTACAGGGGCATATACAAGGATGGATACAAGGGAACAGTTAAAAGGCCATGAATGGGGACTCATCCAAATGCCTGACATGCATCCAAGTTTTCCAAGTGGAAAAAAGAACACTTACGATGTCGAAGAACAATTGAGACAGGAGAAACTAAACCGGCCTCCTTGGCTTTTCCATGTTTATAGTATGAACATGACTTAAGACTTTGTTGGTGTCCATAGGTTTGACTTGTTCTGATTGACTATTTGTGATTAATGTTTGCATGAAAATTTCTCAACTTTTAGTGTAGTGATTGATGAAGTCTTTAAACAGGGCTAGCATTTTAGTGAGCTTAACATAGAACCATATTCACATTCAGTTCAAGTGGGTGTATCGTTAGTTGAGGCCCTTAAAATGCTTAACAGACTCGATTGAGAAGATGTATTTGTACTTCAAGATATGTTTCTAAAAGGCCACTTTTAGCTTGTATCTAAAGAGAAACAACATCATTTTGACTCATCCATCTTTCCATTATCTCCTTATTTGTGTTGAGGATTTATAAACCAGTCTGTTTAATCGCTTTGGACCCCCATCAAAATCTCTCAAGCAGGCAGATTTGTTGCTTCCTGTTGTTGCTTAGCAGAAGATATAGCAATTTAAGAGCAAAAGTAACATTAATCTGATTCATTTAAAACAGAAGAAGATTAGTAGCAATGCATTTGTTTATGTTGTATCCAGAGATGGCTTGCTGATATAAATTGCACCAAGTAAGAGGTAATTTAGTTGTTTCGCTGCCCAAAAGACAGCATAATGATCTGAATGTGAGAACCTCTTTCTCTATAATTTCTCCATTTGTCTTTTCCCATTAAATCTACTTTTGTGGACACATATTAGGGTACAGGGAACCATTGTGTTAGTATCCAACAGATTTTGCTGCTCTTAACATTTAGGGATTGCAGTAGCACAGGACCATGGGTCTCAGAAGTTTCTAGTTTCAAATACATATGGAGAAAGCAGCCCAAATAACAAGTTTTCTCCTTTTTCATCAATTTGAAATTTCTTGAGAGTTTGGCGAAATAGACTGATGACATAATTTACAAAATATTTGCTTAACTGAAGAAAAAGAAGGCTACTAATCCAGCAAGCCTTGAAAGATAAGTGAAACCAACAGTGTACTCGATATATAATGCACAGAAGTAGATGGATGACTTAGGAGATGGAATGTCGTCGATCTCTGCTTGGCTTTGTACGACCTTTGGAATCAGAAGGCTTGACTCCATCCAACAACCGCCCAAGTTTTTTTGATATGGAGTTGATGAATGACCTTCGAGGCAACGGGGGTTTATCAGAAGATGGAATGCCTCTCGGGTGATTGCTTGCGACTGATTTCTCAACTTCTTTTAACCGCACCTGCATCCGAACCAACTCTGTTTTCAGGTCCTCATTTTTTCTCCTTAAGCTTGAGAGTTCATCATGTGCTGGCTGGTAATCTGTGGAATACAAATTTAATTTCTGGGGAAGAGCAGGAAATTCTCCACTCACACCACTGCCATTCATGACATCTCGAAGGCGTTGTTGCTCATAGTACAGAACTTGAACCACAGTCTGAACAGGGAGCCGATCATTTTGAGCCGCATGAGCACAGGCCTCCCGTGACAGTTTCTGGCAGTCCATCAAGCTGCAAACCTTCTTCCTCTCCATTTCACTCAAAGCAGGATGAGCCTGCATATTTGACAATAAAAGCTTATAAGAACAACAGCTTCCTCAAAATAAACTGATCTCATATTTTTAGAACTACTGTCGCACCAAAACCAAATATATTCCAGACCTACTGACATGAGTAATATAGACAAAACTTATGCTGAAACTATGGCAATGCCTAGGAAGTCTTGAGGGAAGAACTATTCTCCAAGAAGATAAGTGGGAGCAAAGAAGCAAATGTGGTGGAAAAGGTAAGTTGCAAGACTCAATAGGGAACATCTATATTACATTAGGTAATTTGATGAAGATATACGTAGTAAATGGCAAAAACTAGCCTACATTATAATTATTTTTGAAGCATGAATCTTCCCAATATTAATGACTTCAAATCCTATAAAAATAGTACATATATAAGATGTGTACAAAAAATGAGGAAAATTTCACACTAGAGAATGCACCTTTAAGTAGATATCAATGGCTCTATACATGCCATCATCTGTTATCCTTGCTTGTTCTGGAATCAACTCAGCAAGACTGATGAACCTCGAAACAGATAAGTTGCGATCTGGTGCTAGTTCAGCAAGGTAGCTCTCCATTAACTTTCCTACCCACTCCATGTCACTGGTAGAAGGAGATATATAGTCATCATCCACATTATAACATGAGCGGATGCCATCGATTTCAGATTCTAAGTAATTCATCATGATCCGTCGCACAGTGTCTACATCAAACAATGTATCTCCAGTGAAGGAGAAGCATGGTATTAGGAGATCATCTAGCACTGCCTGACCGAGCTGCAGGCCCATCCTCTTTTCCAAGTCAAGCCTGCAAGCAACTGTTGTCTCAAGATATATTGCTGCACGTAACAGCATGGAGAGAAAGCTAACAGACATTGCATTCTTCTCCCTAGGCAATAGACTCACAATTGTCTCAAGAACAACCCTCTTCTCATGTTCCTCTTTTGGCCCAATGTTTTTTCTGCCCTTTCCAAATATTTCCTGCACCAAGCTTTTAAATTAGATAGACAGACACATCAAAAGAATCATTTCAAGTCTTTGAGTGATTTCTCACCAAACCTCGGAGAGATTTCTGTGCATAGAGCATGAGTATTGGACCGAGTGCGTACTTCTGAAAGCCTCTTGCCAACATTGCCATAAGAACACGTTGGAAGATATCAATTCTGAGAACAGTTAGGTCTTCAGCCCACCAATCCTCAATGGGTTCAAGGTGAGTTAAAGATGAAGAATTGACACTCTCAAGCCTATTTTCAGTCCTACAAGGGAGACCGAATTGGCTATCCTTGCAGGCCATATAAGCCACAGCATCTATGCATCGGCTGACCAATTTTACCTTCTCTGCCATTGGAAGGAGGTTTTCAGACTGATGCAAAATAGAAATAACCCCTGCAAGGCTCTTCATTGCTACTTCATTTAAGTAGTCCTCTGTTCTACCCATTAGGTTCCCAACAGCATATTCCTCTGTCATCTCAAGGTACTCTGCCACACATCTGAGCATCGCAATGTTCTCCATACTTATCTCGAAATTTATACCATAACAGAATTTAGCTGCAAGTTCAAAAGCTTCTGCCCCACCTGGAACATCAGGGATCTCAATGAGAGATACATCAGCATCGCTAGCTTCTGAGACTATTTTCCTCATGTATCCACACTTTGAGACCAATGGGAACTGCAATTAAAGTTATCAAGGTATCAATCATCAGATTGGATGCAAAACCATGATCTAGGTTCACAAGTCAAGGAAAAAGGATGGTTTCTTCTCTCCTTGGGTTCATCTAGGTTCACAAGTCAAGGAAAGCCATCTTCTGACTGTAGATACTATGAATTCTTCTTTCTTCTTTCTTCTTTTTCATGCTGATGTTATTGATACTTATTATAAAAAGAAAAAAATGAAGATTGAGTGGGATACCTTGTGTAATGTGAAAGATGTTCCACCTGCATGAACTGTGACATCACTTGGTATCTCTTGGGAGAAAATCCTGTTGAATTGTTTAAAAAAAAAAAAAGAAGCATATTGAGATAATAAAATCATTCAAAACTACACATTAGGATCTGTCTTCTATTTTCATTTTCAATAATTCTTCATTACAAAAGAGTGAATAAGATTTTCAAACATCAAAATAGAAACAGAGAAGAGAGAGAGAGAGAGGGAGACCATTCACTAGTTCTTTTCATAGCATTGGAGAGATCTTTCTTCTTGATAGACATGTTAACAATAGTGAGTGCAGCTTCCTACTGAGATGTAGACTTGCACAAGGTTGTAGTAAAGCAACAACAAAGAGAAATCTTTCTGTTCATTCTTGTTCTTGTTTCTTCTTTTTTTCATGGAGAACTGAGATTGAAAGCTGTCCAACCTAAAAGAACTTTGAATAGGTAAAGCAAGCACAATCACAAGCTTCACATAATATGCAATAACTGAAATATCATCTTCAACAAGGTCTTACTCCTAGTGGCAGTTAACTGTAGAAGTTCTCATAACACATGAAATATTCCTGTCCACAGAACCACAACCCCTCATCCCATTTATTCCTTCTCTTTCCTGTGTCTGATTTTAGAGATAATTTTAACTTCTGGGATTCTATGGTTCAGAAATAATGTCAATATGTCTTGAAAGAATAGGACATAACATCCATGGATATTCTCTCTCTCTCTCTCTCTCCATTAATGGATGGTTTGGCAGATAACAGTCCAAATTTGAAAATGTCCATGCGACCCAAGATGTTTGATGTTTTAATGAAGGAAGAACATCTGATCAGGTGGATTATTGGGTACAGAATTATTATATATACTTGGTAGGGCCAATCAATTGGCCACTGAATCACTAAAGGGTTTTTTTTTTGGTAAAACAATTGGGTTATCATTTATGCTTTCTATGGCCCTTATTTTTTGTCACATGGCATACCAATTGGACAAGTCCAAATTATTGCACCAAAAAAATACACTATTTATTGATTTGGTGTCAAATTTAAGCCCTAATCAGGATTTAAATACCTGGAATTAGGATCCGAATCAGTCAAGATGGGTGAGAAATCATTCTAGTGTGGCAACAATCAATTACTAATCTTCAATGAGGAAAGTTCAATTTGACTTGCACATAGTTTTCAAAACACGGAATCAGGGATCGAATCGGTCGAAATTGGTCCCAAGAACCCTAAAATCGGCCTCTAAATATGAAAAATCATTGGTTCTATGGTTTCTTAGCATGAATTGGTCATTTCACTTCAATCAAAATCGGGATCAATGACAATCGAATCCAATCCGAATTGACTGATTAACGAATCTGATTCTTTTTTTATACCGTGCTTACACATAATATTTGGAACACACGGATGCCCAATTAAGCCTCCATATCCTATTATGGGAGAGGTAATTTAAGTGAAGTCTCAAGTCTCAACCCTGGCTTGGAACTTGGTTTTGATTGTGTTAGTAAAAAATAACATGGGCAGTAAGTATAAGAATAGAAATACAATTATCAAATAGTAAATACAAGACTTATCTGATTGGTATGGCAGATAGTGTTGCACCGCATCAACAATATACGTCATTTTATGTAACCCGAACAATAAATAGTAGAGTTGAGTCGCATCAAACGATGCTCTCCTTAAGGTTTTTAGATACCCCAATTCTACAATCCGGATTGACCATGTATCTATACCCCCAAGATAAAACAACTCTCTAATCACATAGGTTGCAGTTCCAAATGTGATTACAAAGGGCGTCCAAAGGTTATATTTATTAACTCATTGACACTGACCGACTACCGGTAAGAAAGAAAACATCAACTAAAAATGCTTCTAAAAATGTTTTCAAAAACAATTGTTAGAGAATGAGCAAGACATCCACTATTTATATAGGAGAGGAAGAGACACCACTAAGGGATGTCTCCAAGAGATATGTCCCAACTCAGGTCTTTTCCCATAAGGTTTATTTGTTATTCACTCAAACAAGTCTTCCAACAGACACCTATTGGCTATTTAAGTGTCTATTAGGAAAGGACTCAACCCTCCAACAAAATCGCATTTTGAATCTTTAATTTTAAAAACAATTAAAAGTCCAACAGATTATCTGATTGAGTTTTCCTTGAGCCATTTTGCGGATCGGGCTCCCCTCCACTGCACCCGCAAAGATCGACACATGGCCGAGGTGCGGTTTGAACGACACCTCAGCCACATGTCAACCTCTGGAGGTGCGTCAGACATTGTCCAGCTCGGGGTGCGTTGGAGAGGAGCCGGATCCCCATTCTTCCTTCACTGATGGTCATCATTGCACTTGGACGGGCATAGGCGAACATTGAAGGGTCTTTTCGACCTCCAACATATAAGGTGGAGTAATACTAACGATAGATCATATGTGAACCTTTCACTGTGAGTGAAGGAAAACAGTCACCTTGATTTTCTTCGTCTATCCATCTATTTTAGATCTTAACTCCCTTAATTTTTCTTTCTTCTTTCACTACAACCCCAAATTTCAAAACAAAAATAGATCTTTGGTTCAAAGATCCCATTTATAATGAGGTTAGTAATCCATGTCTCTTGACACTCTGCGGAAAAGCTATCTCGTGGAGTAGACAAAAAATGATCTTATGAGCTGCAATTTAATATAAAAAATAAGGTCCTTCTAGGCGTCATTATGCCTAGTGACGTATAATACTTCATTATTTGTCACTTGGCAATACACGGGCTAGTCCATGTGATATAGGACCTCACATACATCTCAATGGCCAAATTTAGTCTAAAGCGATCAAGGAAATTTGATTCAAAGTGTTTAGTAAAATTATCAAAATGCATCAAATGAAGATGAATATAAAATACGAAATGATATCTTTTGTAAATTTAGTTACTTCATTTTTTTTTAGGTTGAAATTGTACTAATGAGATGTTTGCCTGGTCCTCTATAACATGGACTACCCGCTGTACTGTCACGTGACAAGTAGTAAAGCGTTACACTTTAGTAGGCATGTGACAGGAAAGAGAAAACCCATAAAAAAAGAATTGAAATCTTAGAGCCTGATACAGCCAATGAATATCAATATTGGTATCCACAGTGACCGATAGATACCAGCACTGATATTGGTATCCACAGTGATAGATACATCCCTATCCAAGTCCCACTCCCAACCACAGAATCAATGAGGTCTGCAGAGTAAAGGGTACTAAGCTTATTTTTAGGGAAAATGGCGGACAATTTCTTGAAAGCATCGAGCTCCTCTTCAGGGAGCCCAGCACCCGAGGAGTGCCCGGGGGGCATCCAACGGCTGGGCTGTGTAACACAAATCCCGATGGCTGACTGGCACACACTGGAATGTGTGCGGCACAGCCCAGCCGCTGGATGCCCCCTAGGCACTCCCTGGGTGCTGGGCTCCTTGGAGAGGAGCTGGATCCTTCTTGACTTGACTGGAGACAGGTATACTTGACAGAACTACTAGCGAGAATTGAATAATTGATTGTTTGGATTGGCTTGCAAAGGTCTTCCCCCTCCCCTCCTAGCAATTGCCATATATCATTGCTTCTAATCCTCCGCTGGGGCCTCCGGTGAAAGAAGAATAAGACTAACACACAATGGGTCATGAATTGACAGTGACTCATCGTATTCTTCAATGAATTTAGTTGCTAAGGTCTTGATGATTAGCTTGATAGCTTTCAGAAATTGTTCAAGAACCCCTACCAAGGGGCCAGACCCTAACCTCTCAGGAATTTGTCCTCATGTGTTTGCTGATCTGGAACTTGTCACCTCGGAGCCATGAATGTCTCAGCTACACTTTAATTCCGAGAGATCAATTAAGATGAATCAGCCATTCAATCCTGAAAAGTAACTTTGTTTTACTGGGGTTGTAAAGGGTTGGAATTTTCTGCCAGCCTTATTCCTGCATCATTGCTGGCAAATCAGAATCTGCAACTATCTAAACATGGAAGCAATTATTTCCTCAGTGGCTATACAGTTCCAAGGTAAAACTCAGTTTGAAGAATTTGCACATTCAGTAAACAGAAGGATTTGGGGGATCTTTGGCCTAGTTATATAAAGAGTTGGGATAGTGTAGACGTCCGCGATCTTCGTCCGTTGCGCCTACAAATAGCAATCCCAATTAGCAGAAATAACAATTCCCTGATAACTATTGTATATTACCACAAAGAGAGAGAGGAAAGTCTAAACATTTGATAAAGGTATAAAGAATAACTGTTCTCAAGATCCATCATGTTACCCCCTTTGTAAAAACCCAAAAATTACAATTGTATGAATCCTGTAAAAATGTTCTAGCAATTCTTCTGAAGCTTTAACTGGGACTGATGCTCACGCTTGGCCTTATCAGCCCTCTAAGTAATACTGCAACTTAAACATGCCTTCTGCTATTCAGGAAGCCCTGCAGAAACTTGAAAACTTTTAATCCATGGTGGCATTAGCAGCTGAGTTGTCTGCCAGCTATAGTGGTGTGACCTGAGGTGCAATGGATCACAAAATTGATGCTGGGAATTTGAGAAACAAAAGAGGAAATTCGCTCAGATGCTAATCCGCCTTTACTCTCTCTAAGCTTGCCATGTATGTCAGGTAAATGGTCCACAAATATGCAAATGAATTGCAGATCAATGGCTGCAAAATGGAGGAAAAAGAATGAGGCACAAAATGCATAGTTTTTCCTTCTGTAAACCAGAAAGCATAAATAATTGATTACACAGTATCATGATAAGCATCATGCATGTGTAGATGAAACCACACATGATGCACTAGCAAGACATGAATCGGATTTTCAATAGGTGCCACATAAAAGACCTCATTAATGATATTTGAGCCAGTCAAAAAATTCTACCAACGTAAAACCCTCCTTGTCCAGAAACCTATAACTAACAGTCAAGAAAGAAGTCCCCAAGGCCCATACAGTTGAGTCGGAGGATGGAAAATTTCCTTAGCAGACCTATTCAGTTGTGAGTCATCCCTTTATTGTTTACTTGGCTCAAGTAACTGTTCCTGCATGAGATGCAACCAAATGGATTTTTCAAAATACCTGTAGGTGAACAGGGATGAATTTGAACGTGACAAAATCACAAACTGGCCAGTATACAAGACCACTTTTCATTGTAGGAAGCAGGTCTCGCTTCAATCTGGCAATAATCTCAGCCGCATTTTCACCTGTACTTGGTACACATGACAAACATTTAGAAACAGTTATATCCAAACTATTAACAACAATTTTAGTTATGCCACACATCAATGAAGCATGAATGCAGGCCTCCAACATATTCTTTATGTAAGAGGTATCTTTCTTGAAATGATTGCTGGTGTATTTGGGTCAGCATGTCCATTCAGATGAAGCAAAAAGTGATCAACACAAAACTAAACAAAAATCAAGGAAAAGTCACTTCTTATGAATAAGGTTTGTCAACTTGCAAACAATGACCTGCATGCAGCTTGACCAATCTTTTCTGAAGAATCAATGTTTATGAAGATGTTCAAAGTTAAAACCATATTCAACTCCCAGCAAAAAAAAAAGGTAACAATTGTATTCCTACATTGCCTTGTTCAATGGATCATTTACATCATTGTCTCAAAATCCAGGCAAGGTTCTAAATTCTGATCTTGAACTACAATTCAACCTCACCTGGAACCTGTACTTCTGCTTGAAATTTTGACAAAATTCAGAATTTGAGGAAATAATGAAATAGAGAGAACCTTAATTGAAATGGTGTTCCTTACATTTCAATTATTAACACTTTTTTAGAAACATTTCGATTGATGTTTAAATATATATTGGCAAAAGTTTTCTTGAACAACGGCCATGCAAGATGAGGAATCTTTGCACAGTGCCCCTTATTCTGCCACATGAAAGAGTATGTGACAAATCCGACCATTAAATATTGGGAAAATGGTCTTAGATTGTCAACATTTAAATTTCAGACTCAAAATCAATCATCTACTTTCCCATGTATGTCCATCAATATGATGCACACTTTTGGTAGTCCTGAATTTTTTAATGGTTTGTTTTGCCATATGGCCAACTTTGATTCAACTGAAACTTGACATATGAGCAGGGGACCTTGGGGTCTGTCCAAAAAATTTCAGCCCCATCTGAGTTTCCACACAGCAAAACAAGGCACCCATGCAAGTTCCCTCCTTTTGCACAACCGTGGAGGTAAACCCTCCCATTTACATTCATATTGATCCCCGTTTTCAAATTTTTCCTTCACAGTTTCCTGAATATACAATATACACTTCTCTATGGCTTCATTCATTGACCCTTGCACACTACTCATAATTCCAGAACTTTTGGCAGAATTTAAACCCCTGTTTACAAGAACTCCACCAGTGTTTGCTGCTGGTCCCAACCCCGGATAAAGGAGGAGGGTTGGTGTGTCAGGTCGGCAGCCGGCACTGAAAAAAAACCTAACCAAACCCTTTTTTCATAGATTCTAGAACCTTGTTAATGTAGTACTGAATTTGAATGATCAAAACAGTAGCCAAACAAGATCTTTTCACAGAGAATAAAATTCAGATTTTGGTGAAATCAAATTAAACAAAATCAAATGGTCAAACAAGGCTGAAACTGAGATTGACTTTAAACAATAGTATAGGGAAGATTTGCTGAAAATATGAACCTAATCGGATGACCAGATCAGCAAATAGGCTAAGTCCTAGTAGCAATAGGACTAGGGATAAAACAGTAAAATAGCTAATGGAATTAGGGTTTGAAGGTGAAGATAGGTTGATATTTCAGATATGAAATTAACCTATAATCAGTAGCTAAATAGGTTCATGAAATCAGAATCAGAATTCAGATGTAAAACAGGGTTTAACAAGGTAAAGGGCAAAATAGAGATTTCTCTTTAAGGGCCAAAAGGAAAGTGTAGAAAAACCATAGTTCTGTCAGTTTAGTGATCATGACAAAATTGGATTTCTTCTGAAATCTTTTACAGTTTAAAAGAAAAGCATGAGTTAATGGATTCTTCAGACATCTCATACATCACAGGTACAGATGCCAGAAAACAATACATAGGATATAGGTCTCAAAATAGAAAAGGCCCTCGTGATATATCAGATCCGGCTCAGTGATCAATTGAGTGAAAAGATCTGCCATTTGTCAAAATCTCTCTTCTGATTAAAAATCTTGGACAAACACAGAATACATATTAAAAAAAATAAATAAAATTTGCCCCTCGAGAAAATGAAATTATAATGATGTAGGATGAAAATTAGGAGAAGCACGTGAAAATCATTGTAAAACAGTCAGAGCATACAATCAACAACAATTCATAGACAAAAAAATTTTGAAGTACTGTTCTTACCAAAGAATGAATTTATAATTGTGTTTACCTTGTAGAGCTGCATTCACAGAGAAGAAAACAGTAGACATGCAAGGTCCATAGGTAACCTGCCCAATGAAGATTTTCTTAAAGGTAGTGACCAAGTCCTGCTTGGGTAGGATTTTGGACACAAAGTTGAACCAGAAATGAAGCGAAGGTCCTACAATTAACATTCCATATGCAGCCATGCGTAAAGTCCTTATTGGGTCAAAAGGTTCTGAAGCTGCCTGAGTCATTTTCTGATGAAATTTATTTTAACAATCAGCACTCAATGAAATACAATGGAGAAGTAATTCTTTAACAGATGCATACACATTAAAAGAACAGAAGAAAATAACAAAAGAACTAGTGCGCCTTGTCCCACTATTTGTATGAACAAGAGATACAAGTTGGTTGATCTGTCTTCTTCTTTTTTTTCAAGAAGATTTAAATTAGACATTCCCACTTTTAATTTTTTGATATTTTAATACTTTTAAGGGTTTACTGAGTTGAGTTATTGACCACTTAGGCCAAGTACAAGGCAGATTTTTAATATTTTATCCATATGTTTGAAAGAAATTTCAGGAAAATTTCTCACTCCCCAATAAAACACTTCTTTTCTGATTCCCCCCAATTAAGCAAACTTTACCTTTCCTTCCCCAACTAGTTTTTTAGAATGCCAAGATTATCCCGCAATAGCACATTTTCACTATCTTTCCACTTTACGCTTAAATCTATCTCCTAAATACAAATTGAGATGACCTAACTATGTATTATATATTAATAAATCTAAATTATCCCTTTAATGTATATATTTCATTCCAATGTCCACATGGCCATCCTCAATCCAACAAGGTATAGTATTTGATGCATGTGATGTAGTTTGACCAATATTATAGTACATTTTCTATCTACATATAAATTTACCCCATGTACGTACTAGAATAATTTGATACTTTAATTAGTCCACTAATTTGGTGAGAAATTTAATAGAATGTGTCCCATATGATCGAGGGTGTCCATGTTGTCGTTAAGATTAAATATAGGTGTTAAAGAGATAATGTAGCATTAATAATTATGCCATACACAGCTAGATCATCTCAATATGTACTGAGGAGGTAGTTTTAAAGGTGATGAGTAAAAATCTGTGAATATGTGACATTAATGGGTAATCTGGGGATTTTAAAAAGCCAGGAGCGAAGGAGAGGTGAAAGTTTGTTTTATTGAAGAAATTATTTCTATACGGGAACTTAAGTCTAGGGGGCTGATAGAAATTTCGCCTATTCAAAATTTGCTTCCATTTTAATCAAAACCAAAACTCGTCTAGAAATCAATTTCGAACCTTGACAATTGTCAAGAAAACATCTTTTGAACCTTAAAGAAGCTGATACACATCCTTAAGAGATAAAAAAATAAATTGGGATACAGCAGAAAAAGATTAAAGAAGTAATAAAAATTCAAGGAATGTACCCTAAGTAACTCGATAACACGAAAAAACCTGGTAAATTTGGAAATCAGTATGGCTACCAAGGATTTTATAAATTCAGTATTAAGCGGTTTATGAAAGTGTAGAGCTTGAAAATATTTTTTATCGAAATTCAACGTGGTGAATGTTTTTCATCAAAATAAAAATCTAAATAGCAATGTGTGTGTTCTTTGGGTCATCGAGTTAGAAGATCCCATGCATACTTCTGCTAATCAGCCAATTATGGGAGAAAGAACGCTAACCAGTGCTGTTTGTGGGCGTGTACCCGCTCCCAGACACAGCCCAGCGCGAAAGGACGGCCACACCCCCCTGGAAAGGTGGAAACGTCCAGGGGTGAGGCGGTCTTTTTGCGGCGGGCTGTGTCTGGGTGCAAGTACACGCCCACACACAGCACCGGTTAGCGTTCCTTCTCCCATTAATTATTATGGTTTGGAACCCCTTTATATACACGTAGTCATCTTAAGGAGAGTGACCGCTAGCATGACTCAGCCCCACCAAGTGTTCATGTATCAAGCTCTCCTATTGTACATTATTGCTTCATTCAAGGGGAAAGCGGTTGAGATAAGTTCTATATTCTCAATTTATTTGATATTATTTCCAATAAAACACATATCTTGTATGGATCCATAGTATCTACATACGGATTTAGGGTAGGCTAGGGTAGGCTCTAATACAAATTGATTCAGACCTTAAACCTTAAATCCTAATGCATAACTTAAGGCAAATTAGGTTGTTGACAGACCCAAGTTGTAAGCTTTATAATCAAGGAATTAGAGCTGTCTTGATAGGTTTCAGATTCGCAGGTAGTTCAACCCTACTAGAGATATTTTAGAAATAATAAACTCTTGCATATTTATACTAATGAATGTTGACTTCTGCTGGTACACAAATTATTGGCGCATGTTTTTCATGCTTAAGCTACATCCATGGTTTAACTGAGTCTGCCATTAACTTAAGGGATTAGTACCTTACACAGCTTATCAATGGTCCCACTGCAACAAGGAATGTGTCCAGTAAATTGGATGATCTGTGCGTCAAAAACATGCTTATTATACAGGGGTAATATTAACATTTTCCAAATTTCAGCGAGCCAAGCTCAAACCTGCTCGAGCCCAACATGAGCCAATAGAAAGATCCCTCTTTATAACTTTGAAAAACAAGGGACTTTAAAAAGTTCAATACAACTAAATGAATAAACGTGTGTCAGTTTAACTAGCATAGATTTCTCGTGTGAAGTTAACTTTCTATATTAACTTACGGTAGTCCAATCCCAATAAGGGCGAGCAACTGCACATATATGGCATAAGTTTGAGTAAAGATTTTGCAAGATAGCAGATGCCTACTTTGGTTATAACCAAAAAATCGGTCTCACACCTCGCCAGGAAGCTCTGATGCATTTGAATAGAGTAACACCCATACTATAAGAATTAATAAAAATATATTTGACTGCTGGATGGAGTTTCAAGTCTAATTTTGTAATTAAAAACTCAAATGAAGTCCCTGCAACCCAAAAGGCATCAGAAACTAGAATACATTCTTTGCTCTGTATGTAAGATTTAGAAAAGAGGTTTAACCCTGAGAACACAAGGCATATGATGGATGACACAACACATAATGGCAATGCACTTGTGACTTGACTAGAGATATTTATTTACACCTGCCACGATGGGAAAGCACAAGTAACCTACACAAGGTTATGCTCTTTCTATGAGCAACTACGAGTCTTGGAAACCCTGGTCTTATCCCCCATTACAGATCTAAACTCAAAACTAAATAAAAATGTTAAACAACCTTTGTTCCGCTTGAAAAGGAAGAAATCATGTATGGTAAAGAAGTTTTCAACTATTGCATGACATAAATGACAAAACTAGATGATTGTGATGATCACATATTTAATAACTCCATTAACAACACTGGTACAATTTATGCCCAATTACATCATTTCACCATTTCATTTTCTCTCATTCCTTTTTCTTTTTTCCTTTTTTAATCCTACTAGGTGGTTACACTGGCGATAGGAACTCTTCTTTAGGAAACCAACTAATTAGGCTCATCATACACACGTCAGAAGAAGCATCGGCCTATACTGCTTAGGCCTTGGGGGTCAAACGGAAAGCTATCGTGCCTTTCTCATGGAAAGAAGCAGAGCGGCCTAAACTTGGTCTCAAACCCTGCTTGTTGGCAGCAGAAACGAAAGAAGCTATCGTCTCGTATTAGACCTTTTCATTTGTTCTTCTTTCTTGTTTTCTTTTACATTTTATATTTTTCTCACCCAAGAAGTCCCCCGTTCACGCAATGAAGAAATCAAATTCAGTACTCAACTGCGAAAGAACTTTTCTACCATACTAAAATAAAAGATAATAATGAGAATGAAACCTAGGGTTTACCTGGGAGGTCAAGTCGGCACCCGTATAAATGAGGGCAGAAGTGATGCTTTTGGTGAGGACAGGACGATACTGAAGCTTGCCCAAATACCAGCTCAGTAACCCAATCTTCGAAGATGTAGAAGACAGAGAGGAAGCATAGAGAGGCGAAGTAATTCCCGACTCTTTGAACTTCCTGAAGAGAACAGGAGATCGAGCGAAAGCTCTCCGTTGTTGCTTTGACACAGTCGGAGCAGCTTCAGTTAAAACATAGAAATCAAGAACCGAGCGTCTCTCCAGCAGCCGACGGAGGCAGGCTTTGCCGCCATTTCTCACAAGTCTGCTGCAGCTGCTCATTGGTTTCTTCTTTTGGAATTGGGTCTTCTTCCCAGGAGATTAGGAGAACCGTGCAATGAAGAAGAGAAGGGAGGTGTTTGGTGGGCATGTGGCCAGGCGTCGATGCACTGTTTTATACTCTTCGAAAATGGCCAAAAAAAAATGTTTCCGCCTCTGACATCGGATTTGACATCTGCTACTCGGCACTTTTTCATGCATTCCACGAGTATAGGTGTTCCATTGATTTGGTGACACCTAGCTATCACTAACACGTTGCCCGTGTATCATTTTTGACATATTTTTCGGATTATAGGTCACGATTGGGGCGTCAACTCTCAAAAGCAGGATTTTTTCTTTAAGCCCGAGCCAGCCCTGATCCGAAACTGGCCTGGGATGGGTTTTTTTTCCCTGAGGGCGGGTTAGGGTTGGAATTTTCATGCTCCGGGGTCAGGGTCAGGCTTGATCGGGGTTGAGACTTTGGGTAAACCCAATCCGGTCCTATGTTAAATTATGCTTTACAATTTTTGTGTAGTATCTATTATCTATTTATTTACAGATGCATCCTCTTTGCATGAACGATCCTTTTTTTAATGGGAGGGAGGTGAAGAACAGATTTAGAGCTGATAAGCATGTGCACAACCATTAACTTTAGACACACAAAACTTGTCCCAAAATTTAAGCTATTCACTTAAGAAGTTTTGTCCTCCGGCCTTTCCACCCATGATAAATTAATCAGGTTTCCACCTATCAACGATTTATTGTTCTTTTTGTATGAATATGGTGGAAACTAATTTGCACCTTCTCTTATCTTGTCCTTCTCTAAAAGGATCTGAGTAGTAGGGGTGTTGGGATTAAGGACCAACCCCTTAATCTTTTTGAAGGAAGTAGTTTTCCATCTGGGAGTGTGGCCTACTCCAACATGCCCATGTGTCTATCTCTCTCCTCCTCAAAACAAGAGGGCAATTGTGTCTTTTCATATAGTGGAAAGAGAGAGAGATTCATGGGAGTGTTGGCGTAGGCCACACTCCTGGACAGAGTTATTTTTTTCATAATTTAAATTTATTACAATTGAATGTCACAAAGAATATTAAAATCTTTGCAAAGGATCTCACTCTTTTGGAATCAATGAAGCCAACCTCATAGAACCAGTCATTCCTTCAATCACGTTTCAAGGGAAGTAAACAATAGAACTAAATTTCTTGTTCGAATGGGCCCTGTCAATGATATGTAAAATAATTTGACCTATTTCCAACCTTGACTTCACGAGCTTTGTGCTTCTAAAGCTTCAGCTTGTTCACGTTCTTCTCGTAAATAAAATATATTTCGAATAAAAGATTTAAAAAAAAAAGGTATGAACCATATAGTAGCTCTTTTTCCTTTTACTGAACCTCTATATTTTTTCAAGGGAAAAAGATCTCTGTCTAGGAGTGTGGATTACATCAGCACTCCCATGAGTCTATCTCTCTCCTCCCCATGTGAAAAGACACCTCTACCCCCTTGTTTTAAGGAGGAGAGAGATAGACACATGGGAGTGATGGCGTAGGCCACACTCCCATATAGACAACTGCTTCCCTTTTTTCAAAATAAACGTTAGAATGCAGATATGTTTGTTTGGCAAGAAATAGATAGAATATAATAGAAGATTTTTGAATTTTATTCTATCCATTCCTCGGAACCAAACATACCCTAATGGTCCCTCAATTAAAAGCGGTTAAGAGGCGGTTAGACCGTAGAACGTAGACCATAGACCGGAAGGGTTAGCCTTCCTCCACCGCCGAAGTAGAGTAAAACAGGCAAGGGGATGAAGGCCAGATGCAGAAGGGCTAGAAGGCAGGGTTCGTCTATTGAGAGAAAAATTATTTATTTTTAAGGTAACTATTCAGTGCTGTTCTTCTCTTCTGCTTCCTTTAGGCGATTCATTCTACCCGTCCTGCAACGCCAAAACCAGGTTTTTCTCAGGTGATGAATACGAGAATTACCCACTTCAGCTATGAATTTATATCTGAATGATAAAACTAAAACTTCGTTGAGCTTCTTCGAAATTCATTGGAAGAAAGATTTTAACCTCCCGTGTTCTGGCCAATACTAGTTTTTTCTTTTATCTAATTTGGACCTTTTTTTCTCCCTCTCTCTCAGAGGTGGAAATCATAATTTTTATTATTCAAAACGGTGGCAACATTTAATTTAACGTAGTTACTGTGATGGATCCCTCCATCATGAAGCTCCTTGAAGATGACGAGGTTATTGATCTCTCATACTCAATTTCCCTTCTTTTTTTATTTTATTTTTTAATTTAAAAAAAAAAGTGATATAATTTACCTATGGTGCAGAGTTCATTGCTGGTTGTTGTTGAAAACCCGTTATTTTCTTTTCAATTATTTGCAGGATGAAACCATGCATTCTGGTGCAGATGTAGAGGCGTTCACTGCTGCCTTGAATAGAGACATAGAGGGTGGTACCTTCACTTCTCAGCCATCAGATCCAGAAAATGGTACCTTCACTGTTGCTACTATACATATCTATCTCTTTGAGTGTGTGTGTGTTACCTGTTCATGCGAACAATGACAATGGCCTTCTTAAAAAAGAGTGAAACAAATTAATAAATTGTTATGATGAAGAACAAGGGTGCTGTTGCAATCCCAAAAAAAAACACCAAACGGTCTAGCCTGATGGCAACACATCCAATTAAATGCTTACATAACTATTGTCATAATAAGTTCACTGTAAGTGAAACTAGGACTATTAGATGAGAAGCAATTTGGAAAGGACAAAGAAATCTTGGGTTATTATCAGGATCATTATGGGAAATTATTGTAACATTATTGTAATGAGTCATCAGAAAATTGTTTCTAAAGAGCCCACCATGGAAGTGTCATTTATGTACAAAGTGCAAGATTGGACCTAGCATGTATTGTTGCGTGTCAAGATAATCAATTTATGTAACAAGGAACTATTATTTTCTGAAATTGCTCAAGAAGAACAGAAACCTCTCAAGCTCAATGGCCAACCAGCATGTTAGTCATTCCATCTATAACGAACGAGTACAAGAATTGATTGCATCAAACACTCAGAGACCGTTTATTTATATAATTTATGTTGATAAACGCTTCCTAAGAGACCTGACGCTGTAGAGATAAGCACATGCATAATCATGCACACACCTCCTTAAGCTATACATTTGAAGATGAAAATTGAAGTTTCAACTAAGCAAAACAAGCAGAAAGAAACTTTATGGTCATTCTCAGTAACCACATGTAGAAAATTCCAAAAATTATGACCTTTTTGGGCTGTCTTATCCCCAACTCATTGGAAGTTGACATAGAAATGTTTGATGCTGCCATGAAATAGAGGTTTTAAATGAGATGCGTAGCCCAGCGTTTTACATCATACCATAGGAACATGAGCCATGTAAATACCACACTCCTTGTAATGTAGTCCTAGGTAGGTAGAAGGCCCACTAGGAACCAGTACTGCAGGATCTGCTATGAACATGCAGTCCGATTGGGGTAAAATATGAATTTAGGTCAAAATTAGGGTTAGGTTAGGGTTTGAGGGGTTAATTATGTTAGGCAGGTGTAGGGGAGTCTATCAGTATTGGTCCAGTGATGGTTTGATGAGCGGAAGAGTGAAAACTTTAATGGCAGCAAGTTAGGGTTTCCGGTTTCCGGTTTCCGGTTTTTGAAAAGAGAGAAGTGAGGGATAGTTTTGAGGGCTGTATGGGGGCAGAGGTCTGGATTGAGTGGAGGGGGTGTGCTGGAGATGCTGTGGTTTAAATTTGAGATAATTCTGGTGAAGGGTTAGGTCTGTGAGTGAATTAGGTTATGGGAAATTGAAGAAAACAAGTGGGGGAAATTAGGGTTGGGCTGTAGAGGGTTCAGAAGAAGAAGTAGGGGGATGGGGATGCTGTCACTTACTTGCAGTAGCAGGGAGTAATTGGCAGCAGCCGTACTGGCAGTAGCTTGAATAAAAATTGGATCTTGGAACTTGAACTTGAAGAGAATGTAGAGTGTCGATTGGTCAAACTGACCAACGAACCACCCGGGCTTCACATCGCAAGGTGTCAATTGGATCACACACCAATCTCACCAGCTTTGATCACATACAAAGCAAATCTTTAGTAGAAGAACAGTTGCAGCAGCTTGCAAGAGAGAAATTTCATAAACAGTGAGGTCAAGAGGAGCCCCACGGTTTGCCTTTATTTATAATGGCCAAGGCCCAAATTCCTATGCAGCCTAGGAATAGGAAATCCCTAATTCTTGGCTGAGTCTAAATACGAAACACTCCCTCTCTAAAATTCGTGTAGAGGTGTGGACCCTAAAATAAAACTTAAGTTAAGAAGATTCTATCCTAAAAGAATATTCTAAAATCACTTAAATTGGACCAGTGGTTCAACCGGTTCAATTTAAAACACTAAAACATGAAAATAAACTAAGTATCGGGCTAATCCCGTACGCAACTTATATACCCCAACATCAGCTTGAGAAGATAGCGTTCTCTAGAACCTCAGCAGCTGGGTTGGCGAGAATCTTGTACCTTGACTTGGTAGCCAGTCATGCAACATTCCCTTAGTTGAGACATGCTTTGGAGCAATCAGTCTTTTGTCTGACAAAGGATATCCAAAAATTTCGCTGAGACAACTTGAGTATTTTTGCTGACAATGTTAAGGCTCTAGGAACCATGAGTTAATATTTATGGTTGATTAATTCTAGTAATGAATGAAGAGTTTACAGCATGAAGGAGAAGAGGAAGAAGGAAGAAGAGAGGAAGAAGAAAACAGTTGGAGAGAATTGTGGAAAAATTAGGAGATTCTTCTCCTAACATCCATTTACTTCATTAAGCCATAATTAGGAAATTACAAGGACCTCCCTAGGGAGGTAAAAGAGAAACATAATAAAAGTTACAAAATACAACTCTAAGACATATGACATGGACATGTACTAAAGTACCCCTAGTACATACACTCTAATACTCCCCCTCAAGCTGGAGAATAAATGTCATACATTCCCAGCTTGGACAATAAGGTACTGAAGAGACCAGGAATGAGACCCTTGGTGAAGATATCTCCTACTTGATCACCTGTCTTCACAAAGGGAGTACAAATGCACCCAGAATCCAGCTTCTCTTTGATGAAGTGTCGATCAACCTCAATATGTTTGGTTCGATCATGCTGAACCGGATTATGGCAATGCTTATAGCAGCTTTGTTGTCACAATAAAGTCTCATTGGCCCTTCAGTTTCAAAGCTCAAGTCTTGAAGAAGTCTTTTTAGCCATATAAGCTCACACACTCTATGAGCCATGGCCCTAAACTCAGCTTCTGCACTGGATCTAGCTACAACTGGTTGTTTCTTGCTCCTCCAGGTAACTAAATTACCACCCACAAAGGTGCAGTACCCAGAAGTAGATCTCCTGTCAGAGACTGAGCCAGCCCAGTCAGCATCTGTGTAGCCTTCAATCTGCAAATGGTCATGTCTGGCAAATAGAAGGCCTTTTCCCGGACAGGATTTCAAGTCTCTAATGATGCGATACACCGCATCCAAATGTCCACTCCTAAGGGCATGCATGAACTGACTCACCACTCCAACTGCATAAGAGATGTCTGGTCGAGTCAGGGAGAGAGAGATGAGTTTCCCAACTAATCTTTGGTACTTGCTTGCATCTATAAGAGAAGAACCACATTCATCACCAAGCTTATGATTCGGGTCAATGGGAGAAGTTGCCGGTTTGCACCCTATCATGCTTGTATCTTTCAAAAGATCCAAGACAAATTTCCTCTGGCAGATGTTGATTCCTTTCCTTGATCTAGATACTTCAATACCCAAGAAGTATTTCAAGAGTCCAAGGTCTTTGATCTCAAACTGTCTAGCCAAATAGGACTTCAAGCTGTTTATCTCCGCAATATCATTCCCAGTTACCACAATGTCATCAACATAGACAATGAGAGCTGAATCGTACCATTACCTCTCTTGATAAACAAGGTGTGGTCACTTGGCTCGATAATACCCATTCTTCAAGATGGCTTGTCTAAATCTCTCAAACCATGCCTTAGGAGACTGCTTGAGGCCATAGAGAGCCTTCTTCAAGAGACACACTTTCCCTTCAGCTGAGGGACACTTAAAACCAGGTGGAGGTTGCATGTACACTTCCTCTGCTAAATCTCCATGAAGAAATGCATTCTTCACATCTAATTGGTACATTGGCCAATCTTTATTGGTTGCCACTGAAAGAAGAACCCTGATTGAGTTATGCTTGGCTACGGGGCAAAAGTCTCCTGGTAGTCAATGCCATACACTGACTATACCCTTTTGCAACCAGCCTAGCTTTGTACCTCTCCACTGTACCATCGGATCTATACTTGACTGTATAAACCCATCTGCATCCAACTGGAGTTCTCCCCCTGGGAAGATCAACTATTGTCCAAGTATTGTTCTTCTCTAGAGCCACATTTCCTCAGTCATTGCTTGCATCCAGTTTGGATCAGATAAGGCCTCTGTGACATTTTTGGGAATAGAAGAAGACTCAAGGGCAGTGGAAAAAACAATACCTGTAGGAGAAATGGAGTCATAGGAAACAAATTGGGCTATGGGGTTAGTACAGGCTCTCTTCCCCTTTCTCATAGCAATGGGAAGATCTAATTCAGAAGGAGAGGAATTACCTGACTGAGGAGGATGAGACTGAGGATGTGGATCCAAAGAGGGGTTTCGGCAGGGTTGCTTATACCATGGTTGCTTCCCTTTTTCCTTCAACAAGCATTCACCTCTTGTGAATACACCATCTTCTTTGAATCTTATTCCCTTGTATTCTTTTTTTCTGCTAGCATCACCACCACTACTAGCATCAATATCAACAACAACATCCACTTCTTTGTACTTTCCAATATCAAATAGGAATGGGGAAGTGGAGGTAGGCAAGGGAGATAGAAAGGGAATGACATTAGCATTCTGTTCACTGCTAGTACTCTCCCCCTGAACAGAATGTTGAGGGGAAGAAAAATAAGGGATAGACTCAAAGAAGGTGACATCTTTGGAGAGAAGTCGCCTTCGGGAAGGAGGATGGTAGCACTTATACCCTTTGATGGAATCAGAGTAGCCCAAGAAGATGCACTTGAGAGCTTTGGGATCGAGCTTGGTACGGGCTGATTTGTTGACATGAACATAACAAACACAACCAAAGACTCTCGGAGGCAAGGAAAAAACTGAGGATTGAGGAGAAAGAAGAGCCAGTGGAGATTTGGAGCCAAGAAGTGGAGTTGGCATCCGGTTAATAAGAAATGCAGCGGTAAGAAGTGCATCCGACCAAAAGGTCTTAGGCACATGCATACCAAAGAGAAGACCCCTGGTGGTCTCCAGCAAATGGCGATTTTTGCGCTCAGCCACCCCATTTTGTTGTGGGGTATCAACACAAGCCAGTTGATGGAGGATGCCATTATCAGTAAAGAACTGTTGGAGCCCCCCATACATGTACTCACCCCCCTTATCAGACCGAACAATTTGAATGCGGGTACCAAACTGAGTACTAATAAGGTGATAAAAATCCTTAAAAGCATCACAAACATCACTCTTTTGTTTCAATAAAACAGTCCAAGTAGACCGAGAATAATCATCTACAAAGGAAACAAAGTAACAAAATCCAGATAAAGAAGTAGTAGGGGAAGGCCCCCAAACATCAGTATGAACAAGGGAAAAAGGTGCAGTAGATCTATTACCACGATAAGGATAAGATGTGCGACAGTGTTTAGCAAAAATACAAGATTCACACTGAAAAACATAAGATGAAGGAAAAGAAGTAAACAAATGGGGTAACTGTCTCCTCATAACAACAAAAGAGGGATGACCCAAACGCTGATGCCAAAGCATTACAAACTCCAAAGTACTGCGGTCACTCCGACCACAAACATAAGCTGCAGCAGTAGATTGGGCAGGTAACCGTGGTTCAAGAAGATAGAGTCCTCCTTTCTCAGTCCCACTGCCAATAACCCTCTTTGTCTCCAAATCCTGAAAGACACAATAGGAAGGGAAGAAAGTAACACAACAATGTAAGTATTTGGTTAGGTGACTCACTGATAATAGGTTAGTAGCAAAATCAGGAATATGAAGGACAGGCTCAAGGGAAATAGAAGGAGTAACTCGCACATTACCCTTACCAGAGACAGAAGAAAGGGAACCATCAACAACCCTTACCTTGTCCCGGCCAGAGCAAATGGAGTAGGAATCATAGTACTGGGACATACCAGTCATGTGGTCAGAGGCTCCAGAGTCAATAATCTAGGTGGGTGCAGTAGAAGGAGTAGACGAGACCTACAGAGCTGAAGCAGAAGTAGCTGACCCTCTTGAAGTAGAACCAGTAGCTGACCCTCCAAGGTGAGACATGAGCCGGCGGAGGGCGACAATGTCATCCTGTGATAGAGAATCAGGAGTAGACTGGAGGGCAGATGTCTCAGACTCGGATGTCACAGAGTGAGCCCGAGCCCCCCCATGCTTGCCTCCACGGGCACTAGAGGAACCACTACGCATACTAGGGGGCTGCCCATGAAGATCCCAACACCTGTCCTTGGTGTGTCCAAGCTTGCCACAGTGATCACATTTGAACCTCTCACGGTGATCTCCACGAGTTGGACCTTGGCCTCTTCCCCCACTTTTCCAGTCTCTGTGGGAACTAGAAACAAGAGCAGATCTCTCTGTTGATGGTGTAACATCCATAGTTGTTCTCCTGGTTTCCTCACTCTGCAAGTAGCTGCACACGTCATCCAGAGATGGAAAGGGAGATCTCCCTAGGATTTGCAAGCGAAGAGGCTCATATTCTGGGTTAAGACCACCCAACAAAATAAAGACTTTTTCCTTTTCACGGTTCCTGTAGACCATTGCCTCATCCTCAGAATTGGACAGGTGGATATTGTTATAGTGATCATACTCCTCCCACAAACTAATAACAGTGTTGTAGTAGTCAGATATGCTCCTATCGCCCTGTTTCATATGAATGATTTTTTGAAGGATTTGATACACTTTAGTTGCATCACCAACTCTATCATAAATCTTGGAGGCACTGTCCCAGATATCCTTCGCAGTCTCCTTGCTCATAAACCTCCTACCTATCTCAGGTTTCATGGAGAATATCAGCCAAGTCATAACTGTGGAGTTTTCAGTCTCCCACTGGACATAGCCTGTATCAGTGGTAGCAGGAGCCTTGATAGATCCAGTAATGTATCCCAATTTCCCCCTACTGCGGAGGGACAACTTCACAGAACGGGACCAATCCAAGTAGTTGGTATGGTCCAATTTCACAACGGATATTTGGGTGTTGGGATTGTCAAAGGAGGCCATAATTGGGGCACCACTGGCCGGAATTGGTCCCACGACCTCAGAATCAGCCCCGCATAACCGTAGACATACTGCCAAACAACTCAGGGGAATGCAAAATAGAGCCTTGTATAAATGGGGAGACACCTCAACCCAACCACAGCAAGGAGAACAGCAAGCAACAGGCAAGCCAAGAGCATACACTTGATGAAAAAAAAGAAACACAAACTAAATGTTTCAACAAACCAAACAACAGCAGCACATATCATCCAAGGCCATAACACTACTCAAATCTGCCACTCACAACAATTAAGAACCACACAAGACAGCACATCCTCAACAAGGTCTTCAACAGAAAAAAAAGAAGAGAAAATACCCTGCTGGCAGTATCGTGGATGACAGAGTAGAGCTCTCAAACCTGCTTCATGTAGCAATCAACACCTTATGAGCCTTAAAGAGGACCTCAAGGCGACTCAAAAAGTCCCAGCCCCAAAGCAAATCAAGCTGCCAACAGGCAGAATCGAACAGAGAAAAGAAACCCACTGGCGGAAAAAACTGGGCAGCAATATTTGGAGCAGCACTCCTTGAGCTGCTTCTCTCTTCAACCGACTGTTGGAGGGGTTGAAAGGACACCCCTGGGCGATCCAAATGCACCACACCTTATCCCAAAAGGTTGAGAGATGAGGGAGAAACGAAAAAAAGTTGCAGAGGCTGGCGGTAAAATGGTGCAGCTGCTGGAGCTTCAACTCTGCTTCATCAACATCTGCAGTCCCTCCATTCTATATTGAATCAAAGAATGGAACTCCAAAGGGATGTATTGCTTCACATGGTACAGCCCTTAATGGAACCCTAAAGAGAAGAAGGATTCCAAAGAGAGGTAGAAGAAACAAGGCAGACCCTAGCCGACTCTCAAACCAGAGGACTTTGATGCTCTGATACCAAGTTAATATTTATGGTTGATTGATTCTAGTAATGAATGAAGAGTTTACAGCATGAAGGAGAAGAGGAAGAAGAAAACAGTTGGAGAGAATCGTGGAAAAATTAGGAGATTCTTCTCCTAACGTCCATTTACTTCATTAAGCCATAATTAGGAAATTACAAGGACCTCCCTAGGGAGGTAAAAGAGAAACAGAATAAAAGTTACAAAATACAACTCTTAAGACATATGACATAGACATGTACTAAAGTACCCCTAGTACATACACTCTAACACCATGGTAGGCCTTAATTCTGAAAGACAATGCGATTGTTGAATATCTTTGATTAGAAAATCAGTTCCCATGTCATGAGGTAGCTGATCAATTTGAACAGTTATGTAGATGTATTAACACAAAAGGCATGATATGAGTCATGTGACCATTTGTGGGGATCAGAAACTGTATTCACATTAAAAGATCATGAAGAGCTGAACATTCAAGTTCAGGCCATGGATTCAGACTCGGTTCTTATGTGGAATCCACTAGGGCATATCAGCCGAATATTTCATGCCACCATACAAGGCAAGAAATATTCGGTTTTTCCTTTCTCAAGTTTC
Organism: Telopea speciosissima; assembly: GCF_018873765.1. NCBI lineage: Eukaryota > Viridiplantae > Streptophyta > Magnoliopsida > Proteales > Proteaceae > Telopea > Telopea speciosissima. The sequence goes on from NC_057920.1 coordinate 2,894,812, forward strand.
CAAAGTGCTGAAGATATTTGGTCCTTTAGTTTCCTTTCCCCAACCTTCTATTTGTGTATGTTTCCATAATCTCACAATGCTATGTATGGTAGGAGTGGTGCTGAGAATCCCTCTTGGGATTGCTCAACTCATGTATATAAACAGTCCATAGCACATGTAACACCTTGACTTTGAATCAATGAAATCACAGCAAATATAGAACTCGATCCCATCCCTAATAGACATAATTGTTTAATCTATGTTTCTTTCTAAGTTTCTAACAATTATTAACAAACCGTCAAACCATCACCATGTATGATTATGAATATGATGATGCCTAATGCTTAAATTGGTTATGGTTTGATGTTTTTTAATTCCAAATGCTTAATTAAGTTGTTTTACACCTCTACTGTAATTATATGTGTTCTAAATATTGTGTGGAATAGCCTAGGGTAGAGCTCACCTACGTTGTATACTACCAACCGAGGGTCAGAAGTCAAAGTACCATTTTGGGTTTGAATTTGTTAAAAATAATCTTTCCATTGAATTTACAAGGTCTAAAATAGGGTGGACGTCAAGTTTCAGGACCTATCTTCACCATATGGCCACCGAAACTCACCACCGAGTCAAGACGGGAAAAAATACACCAACTCGTCGAGATATTGGCAGAACTCGGTTTCGTGGCCTGGCGAAACCAGGGGCAAAACTGAGATTTAAAACCTTGCTCCCATGTCACTACATTGCTTACACAGCTGTCCAGTGAATTCTCTATCATAGTTATCAAGGCGGGAAGGCGACCATGGCGTTTGAGAGTGGCAAAAATCAAGGCGACACCGCCATGGCGCCCAAGGCGTCCAAGGCGACCAAGGAGTCTGGACACCATGGCATCGCCATGGCGACGCCTTGATAACTATGTTCTCTATCAAAGACCTTGGTCCCTTACATTTCTTCTTGGGCATTGAAGCAACACACCATTCTAAGGGTCTTCTACTGACTCAACAACGATCTATCTCTGACCAACTGCAGCTGGCTGGTATGACAGAGTGCAAGCCTGTTCTCACCCTTGTCTCCACCACGTCCAAAGTATCAACTTCAGGGGGTGCGCCATTTCATAATCCAACTCAGTATCGGTCCGTCGTGGGTGCCCTGTAGTACATAACTCTTACCCGACCAGATGTAGCCTTCGCTGTTAATCGGGCCTGCCAGTTCATGCATGTCCCTACAGATGACCATTGGGCCATAGTAGAACGCATTCTACGTTACGTCAAGCACACCAGCACTCATGGCCTTGTTGATAAAAGGTCTGGGCACAATCTTCAGGTCTACTTTGATGCTGATTGGGCAGGTGACTCTGATGATCGTAAATCCACAGGCGGTTATGCAATTTTCTTGGGCAATAATTAGATATCCTGGTCTTCTCGCAAGCAACAAACAGTTGTCCGTTCCTCGACGGAATCCGAGTACAAAGCATTAGCGGATGCAACAGCCGAATTGACATGGCTTACCTCACTATTCATGAGCTAGGCATTGCCCTTATTGGACCACCAATCCTTTGGTGTGACAACAATGGTGCAACGTATTTGTCAGCAAATCCTGTCTTTCATGCCCGTACAAAGCTCGTCGAGATTGACCTTCACTTTGACCAGGACAAAGTCGCTAAACAGGAATTGGTTTTTCAATTCATCTAGACTGCAGATCAGCTAGCAGGCGTCCTCAGCAAAGGGTTGCCATCTCAACGGTTCCAATTTTTGCGGGACAAGCTAAAGATCCGACCAGTCGAATCCTCAGCTTGAGAGGCTGTATCAGCCGATTATTTCATGCCACCATACAAGGCAAGAAATATTCGGTTTTTCCTTTCTCAAGTTTCCATAAGTGCTGAAGATATTCGGTCCGTTAGTTTCCTTTCCTCAACCTTCTCTCTGTGTATGTTTCCATAATCTCTTAATGCTATGTATGGTAGGAGTGGTGTTGAGAATCCCTCTTGGGAATTGGGTTCGCTCAACTCATGTATATAAATAGTCCATATCACATGTAACACTTTGAGGTTGAATCAATGAAATCACAGCAAATATAGAACTCGATCTGATAGGGCACTAGTGGCAGCAACAGATCTGAGCCATATGTAGAGCACATGGGGCGGCTGGAAGGGGAGGGAAGAGAGAAGAGATTGATCTTCTTGGGAGAAAGAAGACAGAAGAAGAGAAGAAGAGAAGAGAAGAAATCAGATTTGGGATACCAATCCCATATGCATTGCTTAACAGCACCAAAAACTCTTAAAAAAATTCATATTCTTTACTCAAATCATCTCTAATTGATGAGGATATATTACATCATATAGACCTTCTAAAATTCCTAATTTGACTCATAAAAGGAATCCTAATCACTCTAATACACTCAATAAAGTAAATAAACTCAAAACAGAATTCTATCTAGCTATTAAGCCTAATCTAACTCAAACACTCAATTTTACTACTAATCCTGTGTACTAACATTATCTCCATGACTCAATTCCCCACTTTACGGGCTTATAAATAAGGCCCATTACATCAATATTCCAAAAATAAGAAGCCTAAGATCTATAGAACCCAACCATGGGCCAAAATGAAGTTTTATGAGGTTCAATTGACTCAATTGGATAAGCTTAACTGCATCACCCAGACTGGAGTCTGGTAAGGTTTGTTACTGTTACTTGATTACGTTGCAATCAGTTCTGTTTAAACACAGAATATAATTTGTCTATATTTTGTTTTAAGTTTTGAAGTTATAGTCAAAGTAGGAGTGGGAACTTGAAACTACGATGGACATGTGGTGAATTGGAACAGCAGGGAAGTGTCAAACAAGTACCACACCCAAATACCAAAGAGAAGAAAATAGAGAGAGAGAGAGAGAGAATAGGAAGAAGAAGATCAAAAAGTTTAGTGCAATCTACAACTAGCATTAGAAATTAAGGCTCCAATACAAGAGCCACGAAGGGCAACAACTCAACTTCAATTCAATAAAGCAAGTAACAATTTAATTATATAGTTTGTCCCACATCCTTGCTTTTATATTGGCTACAATGCTTTGAAAAATAGAACTCCCCTGATTTTATAATACCCAAAAGTTGATTTCCTCGAGAAAAACAGCAACCTTATAGACCTTAGATTTTCTAAATTACTAAGCACCAAAAGTTCTATGAAGTCTTTCTAATTTTCAAACCTAAGACTAGAACTTACTGCTTTTACTTAAATTTATCTACTTTGCCACATGGTGGTTGAGAGAAGAGAACAGCAACCTGTCCAGGTTCATCCCCCCATCAACCCAGCTTATTTGGGGAAGATATTATCTATTGGCCAGCAGTTAAAGGGTATTAATTCCAGAATATTGAAGTGGGCCTATGGCCAATACGTGGAGAAGAGTATAGAAGATTTGACAGCTTGTATTAGTGCTATATTTTAGGGAGGTTTTGTTCCTTTCGTGAGGGATTTTATTAGCTAAAGATTAATTTCTATTTATTAGGTTGTTTTATGTAATTGGTAGTTTCCTTTTCTAGGACTCTTAGTTTGTTAATTAGATTGGGATTGGTTACCATTTAAGTAGTTTCTATTTAGGATAAAGTTCAATTTATGAGGGATTCCTTTCCACGCAAGGAAGGCACATTTTATGTAATCGATCTGAAGCTTATAAATAAAGAAGATTAGGGCTGAAACAGTCAAGTCAAGTTTAAGAAAGAAAAAAAAGAAAGAGAAATCTTATTCTGGTTTTGCTGTGAGATGCAGTGGCTGTGAGAGACAGTTGCTCGGCGAGAGAGCTACAGTGAGAGGCCATGGGTGAGAGACCCAGGAGAGAGTGGGATCCAATCCTATCCTTCTTCTCTATTTTCTTCTTTGTTTCTTTTCCGGTTTTTATTTCCCTGCAAATCTGAGATCAACTGAGGTTCCAAACTACTGCTGGGATTCATTCATTCAATAGAAGATTTCAAGCTACCATAGTTGCTGATTGAAGAAAGCATCAAAATACCCTGTGGATGCTCTTCTTCATTGAAGAGTTTATGATCCTCCTGTAGAATTGGTTGCAGCCTGGCTATTCTACATTACTGTGAGTCCTTTCAGTTAAAGAAATAGGAACTCTAAAGTAGAAATTGAACTAAAACTCCCAATAGGATTTGAAGTTCTAGGAGTAAAAATCTTGATGCAGTATGACACCCCCTTAGTAAATTGGCCATAACAATTCCCAAAGTAGTTTGGATTTGCAAGATTTTTGTCTTATCGGAAAGGTTGATCAGATTTCAGATTGCATCAAAATCAAGCAAAAGAACAGGTTTGACTGTCCTAAAATAGCTGCAAAAATAGGTGACAAAGATGGATGCTTCTTGCAAGATGGAACTATGTTCACATTCTTTGCTTTTTCTTCCATGCTTGTGTATCTCCACTTCATGAGGGTGGGGTAAAGTATTACATGAGCCTGAAGGTGCTCTTGTAATTGATATTTGTTCGGAAGTTAATGAACAATTGCCATTCTTTTGTTGTTGGTTTGGTTTTGTTCGAAGTCTTTGCAAGGTTGAAGCTTACCGTTTGCAAAGGTGTGAAACTTTGCCCCCCCTTTTTTTAGTTCTTTATTTTGCTTGCCTATTAAAGGGCATGAGGTAGACTTTTGTGTTTCAATATTCTTATATGTTAATATCATGCTTCCTTTGCGTGGGTAATTGAGAATAATGGCTTGTGACTAATTGATCACAGCCCCTCTTTATTTATAATAGGCGAGTGGACATTCTAGAATAGGTACAAGGACAAGAATACCCTAGGACAAAAATACCCTTGAACCCATTTTACAATACTCCCCCTCAAGTTGGTGCATAAATGTCAAACATGCCCAACTTGCTAGCAATGGATACAAAATTTAATTATTGATACTCTTAGTAAGAATATCGGCTAACCGATCTCCAGATTGAACAAATGGAATGTATATTACTCCTTGCTCCAGCTTCTCCTTGATGAAATGACGATTGATCTCAATATGCTTGGTAAGATTGTGTTGCACTGGGTTGTCAGCAGTACTTATTACTGATATGCTATCATGGTATAGGCGCATAGGCAGTTCAACAGGAACACATAAATCGCGAAGAAGTCCTTGCAGCCAAAGGAGCTCACAAATACCATGGACTATAGCCTAAAATTCTGCTTCGGCACTGGATCGAGCAACCATAGATTGCTTCTTGCTCTGCCAAGTTACTAAATTTCCACCAACAAAGGTGCATACCGTGCATTATCCCGAAGTAGACTTCCTGTCATCCTAACATCCTGCCCAATCTGCATTAGTGTAGGCCTCAACTAGTAAGTGACCTTGGGAAGAAAAGTGAACACCTTTCCCGGGAACAGACTTCAAATATCTCAAGATCCTTTATGCTACCTCTAGATGAACAGAGTGAGGATCATGCATATACTGGCTCACAATACTAACAACAAATGCTATATGAGCCCGTGTGTGTGGCAAGTATATCAAACGACCAACCAGTCTCTGATAGCTACCTTTATCCACAAGATCTCCATCTTTACCCTATAGATGAGTATTTGGTTCCAAGGGGGTATCTGCAGGCTTACACCCCAACATTCCTATTTCAAATAACAGGTTAAGAATATACTTCTGTTGTGTGAGGAAGATACCTTGAGCAGAATAAGCGACCTCAATCCCAAGGAAATATCTGAGTTTTCCTAGATCCTTGCTCTTAAGCTCTATCCCCAAATAGGTCTTCAACTTACTTATCTTATCAATATCACTTCTAGTTATGACAATGTCGTCTACATAAACAATCAACACTGTGATGTGCTGATCTCTCTTCTTGATAAACAACGTATGGTCAGCATCACTTTGTTTGTAGCCAATCGACAGCATCGCTCTATGGAAACGTCCAAACCAAGCTCTTGGTGGCTGTTTTAGACCGTATAGAACCTTCTTTAGGTGACATACTTTGCCCTGGGTTTCTTTAGCAGCAAAATCCGGAGGAATGTCCATGTATACCTCCTCTTCAAGCTCCCCATGAAGAAAGACATTCTTCACATCCAGTTGTTGAAGGTCCCAGCCTTGGTTAGCTGCACATGAGCTGATAACTCTGATAGTATTCATCTTTGCGATTGGAGCAAATGTGACTATACTTGATACTCGATCCCATGTGTCTGAGTGAATCCTCTAGCAACCAATCTAGCCTTATATCTTTCCACTATCCCATCTGCCTTGTGTTTGACAGTGAAGACCCATTTGCAACCAACCGATTTCTTTCTTGGAGGAAGATTCACCACATCCCACGTATCATTTTTTCCCAGTGCTCTCATTTCTTCATTCATTGTGTCTGTCCATCTTGAATTGGCCATTGCTTCCTACCAAGTGTTAGGGATGGAAACAAAAGACAAAGAGGATATAAAAGCATGGAAAGATGGGGAAAGAGAGTCATAAGAAACAACATTAGAAATGGGATGCTGGGTACAAGTTCTACGGGGTTTACGCATAGCAATTGGTAAATCTAGATTAGGATCCAAAGGAGACTTACCAGGAGAAGTAGGTGAAGGACTTGGATCAGAGAGCAATGACTGGTTAGGTGGAGTGGTGGTGGTATTGTCAACTTGCTTCTGTTTGTGCCACGTTCCTTTGTTAAAAACCTTCAAGGTACCTGATTTCCCAGTCTCCCCTGGACTTAAGATTGCTCCTATTCCTGCCCCGTTATTCCATCCTCGAGTTCAATTGAAGTGTCTTCTACCATGGGAACATCGAGAGAAGTAATCAAAGACACCTCTTCACTTGTAGACTCCCCCTAAAGAGGAGCATGAGATGGAAAATACGCCTCTGTGTCCCAAAAAACATCCATAGTGACAAGCAATTTTTTGGAGGGAGGATGGTAACACTTGTATCCCTTATGGGTCACAGAATAACCCACAAAAATGCAACGCAACCCCTTGGGATCAAATTTGCCATGAACATGGTGGTTCCGAGGAAAAACAACACAAGCAAAAACCTTAGAAGGCACTACAAAAGTTGAAGAACTTAATAACACTTCAACAGAGCAGTGAGATGACAACACTCGAGAAGGCAACCGATTAATAAGGTATGCTGCCAGCAATATGGCATCACCCCAAAAACGGGGGTTGGGGGGAACATTCATGGCAAACAATTGTGATCTGGCTACCTCCAAGAGATGTCGATTCTTCCTTTCGGCAACGCCATTTTGAGCGGTAGTGTCCACACAACTCGTCTGGTGGATAATACCATGATTAGACAGATATGTTTGAAATGAGCCATCAACATATTCCTTCCCATTGTCCGACCGGAGTATCTTTACCTTGGCATCAAATTAGGTTTGAACCATTTTGTGGAATAATTGAAAACACAAAAATACATCACTCTTCTAGTTCATAAGATAAACCCAGGTGGTACGACTAGAACATTGTATGAAAGTTACAAACCACCTATAACCAGAAGTAGAAACACAACGGAACGTGCCCCATACATCAAACTTTAAATTGAAAGGAACCAAACTACAATTATCTGAAATAGGATAAATTGCGTGAGTTTGTTTTGCAAAAGTGCAAGCATCAAAAACAAAATTATTGGGATTACAAGTTTTCACTAATTTGGGAAATAAAACAAATAAAAAACCTAAAGAAAGATGGCCCAAATGACGATGCCACCAATGTAATTCAGCCAATGTAGAAGTAGACAAACTAGACTGGGAAACCATTGCTGGTGAAGAACTGTCAAGTAAGTAAAGACCACCAGCCACCTTACCATAGCCAATCGTATTTTCTGTCACCAAGTCCTGAAAAAGACAATGATCAGGAAAAAAAAGTTACTTTGCAATTGAGCTCCCGTGTAAAACTACTAATAGAAAGTAAGTTAGTAGTGAACTTAGGAGCTTGCAAAACGGAAGATAGGGATAGTGATGGAGTACATTTAATGGTACCCTTCCCAGAAACAGAGGAATGAGAACCATCAGCCACACGGACTTTGGTATTACCTGACAAAGGAGTATATTGGGAAAATTGAAGGGGAGAACCCTTCCCTTTAATGGTTACTAATAGAAAGTAAGTTAGTAGTAAACTTAGGAGCATGCAAAACCGAAGATAGGGATAGTGATGGAGTACATTTAATGGTACCCTTCCCAGAAACAGAGGAATGAGAACCATCAGCCACACAGACTTTGGTATTACCTGACAAAGGAGTATATTTGGAAAATGGAAGGGGAGAACCAGTCATGTGATCAGTAGCCCCTGAGTCAATTATCCAAGAATCGGATATGACAGAGGAGCTATGGCCACACCAAAAAATATCTGGGTGGTCAGAAGAGGGTGACGGTTCAGAATTCCCTGGCAGGGAGGTGGCCGAAGCTGCAGATGGAGCCGATGAAGAAGATGAGTCCAACCAAGTCACTTGATCAGTAACAACAATGTCTTCAAATGAAGTATGATGAGCTCTGGCAGAAGGACGACTCTGTCCATGACCTCGAGTATCTGCAGGTCGCCCTTGCAATTTCCAACACTTTTCACGGGCATGTCGTTCCTTGCCACAATAATCACACTTCACAGGAGCCCGATCAGAAGTAAGTAGATCACCAGTACCACGAGAGAGTCCACCACATGATGAATTTTGAGAACTGGTGGAAAGGGTTGATCGTTCTTGTGAAACTGGGTGAACCATGGCATTACGTCGACTATCCTCTAAATTGCACCATGACATCTTCTGCTCAAGTATTGGAAAGGGATCCTGATTCAGGACATGAGCCCGAATCTGAACAAACTCAATGTTATGGCTTGCGAGAAAATCGAAGACACGAAGACCATCTTCCCATTTCTTAAAAGTAGTAGCATCAGTCTCACAGGTAGCGGTAAAAGACCCATAAAAATCTGATTTTTGCCACATGCTATGCAAAGTGGAATAATATTGAGAAAGAGATAACTCCCCTTGTTTAGTAGCATGGATCTTCTAGCGAAGTTCATAACACTGGGCAACATTACCGACCTGGGAATACATGTCTTTGGTTATCTTCCAAATTTTTGCAGCAGTGTCAAGAAGTAGATAGCTCTCGACTATGATAGGATTCATGGAGTTGATGAGATAGGGCATCACCAGAAAATTTGAAGTCATCCATTTGTCTTGAGTAGGACCAGCAGCGGTAGGCATAACAGCAGCTCCGGTAAGAAATCTGGAAAGACCATGAGCGCCAACGGCAAGGTAGCAAGATCACACCCACATCAAATAATTGCTCCATTTAATTTAATGGAGCTAGTAGGGAATGGAAGAGGATCTCGTTGATTGACTCCTTCTTGTCCAGTAGATGGGGAGATCTCGGAATCACTCATGGTTGCTGGTCAGAGAAAGATCGCCAATACACTAACACAACTTAGATCCAAAATAAAACCAGACCATGGAATGGTCAGAATACATCAACTACTGAAGGGCGAAATAAAATCAGACCATAGAATGGTCAGAAACTCCCTTGGTGGGAGAAAAACTCACCACCAAGGGTGAACCATGAGAGAGATGAGGGCGGAAAGGGTCTTTAGAAGAGGGCAGAAGTGGTAGGTGGTAGGAGGTGGCGGCGGTGGCTGGTGAAGGAGGCGGTGGTGGTGGCTGAAACCGAGAGGAAGAGAGAAGGAGAAGGCGGAGGGTGGTGGTGCCTGGTGGTGGCTGCGGCGCAAGAAATGAGAAAGAAGAAGAGAACGAGAGACGGTGAGAAGGGATTAGGGCTTCACAAAGAGAACCATTAGGGTTTGGATCCTGATGTGGATCCCATCTCTGATACCATGTGAAGAATTGAGAATAATGGCTTGTGACTAATTCCCCCCTTTATTTATGATAGACAAGAGAACATTCTAGCATAGGTACCCCTAGGACAAAAATATCCTTAAACCCATTTTACAACACTTTGTAATGTAGTATTGAATTTGAATGAGCAAAACAGTAGCCAAACAAGATCTTTTCACAGAATAAACTACAGATTTAAGAGAAATCAAATTAAACAAAATCAGATGGTCAAACAAGGCTGCAACTGAGATCGAGTTTAACAAATAGCATAGGGAAGACTTGCTGAAATTCTGAACCTAATCAGATAGCCAGATCAGCAAATATGCTAAGTCCTAGTAGGAATAGTACTAGGGTGGAAACAGTAAAATAGCTAATGGAATTAGGGTTTGAAGGTGAAGATAGGTTGCTGATTTCAGATATGAAATTAACCTATAATCAGTAGCTAAATAGGTTCATGAAATCAGAATCAGAGGTCAGATGTAAAACAGGGTTTAACAAGGTAAAGGGCAAAATAAAGATTTCAATTCAGCAGCCAATCGGCTGGTCAGAATTGAGTGAGATTTGTATCAAGTTCTCAAGTTAGGGTTCTTAAGATTCAATCCAAATTTCAGCCAAATCCAACGGCTGGTTTGCTTAATCTCAAAAAAAGTGCTGCGGATGATCTTCTATAAAGTAGGGTTCTAGTTGCAGGAAAATAGGAGAATTCTTGTTAATAGATGAAGAAGATGATGGAATAATAAGAGCAACAGAAAATGACACCCGGGCTTCATACCGCAAGGTGGTTTGATTGGATCAAACACCAACCTACCTTGATCGCACACAAGTGGTTTCTTGATCAAACACAAGGGATCTTCAATGGACAAGAGAGCAGAAAAAACAACAACTTTATTTATCAAATTCGTGTACAATTCTTGCCCCCCTTACAAACTTGTATAAAAGATTCAAACCCTGAGAAGGAAAAGCCTAACCCAATCCTTAGCTAATAAGGTAACCTAAACTGACTAGGAAACTAACTTTTAGCTAATAAGGTAACCTAAACTGACTAGGAAACTAACTCATGACATAGTCAAACTTTAAGTCCTAACATGCCTATGACTTAAGTTTGATGTGGACCCCACTAAGTTAATAGCTAACTAAAGAATTAATGGTGGGGGGGCCAATAGGAAAAAAGGGAATATTAGAGTTGCAGGGGAGAAGGGAAATCACATAAGAAGAAGAGGGGGGGGGGGAGGGAAGAAGAGTGCACACGCACAGCCATGCAAGCTTGTCAAACCACAATTCAACTATTCCATTCTATTCAATCTGATTTCTAATTGCATGGTTACATGTACTTAAATAAAAAAGAAATCCAACATGAAAAAGAAACCAACTCTAATTTGGAAACTCAATTTAATTAGAAAAACATCCTAGTAGCTATCTCCTACTTAAGCTATCAAAATAAAAGGTTGCATGTTAATTCTAGTATAGAAATAAATAAAAATCGTAAAATATCCTACTAGCCAAAAACCTAAATTGGATCTGGTTCATCTCAGCCTGGATTCTCAAACGGGTTTGGATTGGTCCAAGGTAGTGCACCTGCATCAATTCCCCCAATATTGAGAAAAACTCGCCCACAAGTTTTGTAAAACAAGAGAATCAGCACCACTCGATTGGCATCCACAAACATCGGCTTTGATGGGGGTGATGATCCAACTCATTTCATGATCGACCGTCATGATGTTTTGATGGTTGTTAACTGTTAGCAGAATTGAGAGAACACCAACTTGGATGGTTCGAACTCCATCCCAAGCCTTCTATTTATAATATTCAAAAGCTTGAAAGACAAGTAAACTTAACAAACAAGAAAACTTGGGAAACAAGAATTCCTAATCATAGTAGACTCGGATTCCTAGTAGGAGTCTACTTAACACAGTCCTACCCATACCAGAATACCCCCGCGGGGGGTATTCTGGTTTACATATAATAAAAAGAAATGAAATAAAAAAGTGTAAAAGGACTAGAATACCCTTGGTATATATTTCAACACTCCCCCTCAAGTTGGCGTGTGGATGTCGAACATGCCCAATTTGACTGAGACAGGATGAAACGCTTTGGTGGGTAGTCCCTTTGTGAAGATATCGGCCAGCTGATCTGAAGAATTTACAAACGGAACACAATTCAGTCCTTCCAACTTCTCTTTGATGAAATGTCTGTCAATTTCAACATGTTTGGTCTGGTCATACTGTACCGGATTATGTGCTATACTGATGGCTTCTTTGTTATCGCAATACAACATCATAGGTAGTCGAACAGGAACACCGAGGTCTTCTAGTAAACCCTTGAGCCATAACAACTCAAAAATAACTTGTGCTATAGCACGGAACTTTGCTTCAGCACTGGAACATGCCACTACATTTTGCTTCTTACTACGCCAAGTAACCAGTTTACCTCCTACAAAGGTACAATACCCAGAAATAGACTTTCTGTCAGGAGAGCCAGCCCAATCTGCATCAATATAGGCCTCTATCCGTGAATGATCTTGAGGAGATAACAAAATTCCTTTCCCTGAAGCTGACTTCAAGTAACGAAGAATGCGATGAACTGCTTCCATATGAGAGGAATAAGGATCATGCATAAATTGACTCACTAAGCTTACAACAACAGC